>NC_067161.1:52122629-52425448 GCF_903995435.1 Acomys russatus
TCTTTACTTCCCCAAGACGCTTCTTTCTCAATTGGTGTGGGAGGGTCCAGTCCATCATAGGCAGCTCTCTCCCCAGGTAGGGGACCGAGGCCACCTCAGAAAGCTAGCTGGCACATTGTCAGTGGCTGGCACATCGTCAGTGGCTGGCAAGCCTCCATGTTTATGCTTCAGATTCTATCTTCAGGGTCCTGCCCCGAGTTCCTTCTCTGACACGTCATGACAGCCCCTTCATGACAGACTGCAACTTGTAAGCTGAAGTAAACCCTCTCCTCCCTCTTGCTTTCTGTCGTGTTTCTATCACAGCAGCAGAGAATCCACTAGACCAGATAGTTTTATTAGGCTTATATGGGCGTGTTCTGGCATCTTCCTTCCTCTCCTTTGATCTATTGGTCTACTCCCTCACTAGTACTGTAACACTATGGTACATCTCAGAGTCAGCTAAGTCTCACTTCACTTGAATAGAAAATTAATTGGCTTTTAGCTACTAACCCTCAACCTTTCAGTCCTGCTATGAGAGTAGTTCCAAGAGGTTTTAAACATATTTTTAGAATTTCTAAATAGATGACCAACCATCTCTGCAAACAGAGACGGCTTCGTGTTCCCTTTCACCATCTGCATTCCTGCCATTTCTCTTTCTTGTTTTGAGTCGCTGTCTGCTCTTCAGCTTGCGCACAAGAAGAGCAGTGGAGAGAGGCCAGCCTGGCTTGCTGGGGTCTTAGTGGCAAAGCACTGAGTTTCTCTGCACTAAGAGTGATGCCATCCGCAGACTCTTACAGAGAGTTTTATTGAGTTAATGGGCCTCCTATCCATTTCCAGTTTGCTGAGGCTTTTTTTGTTTTGTTTTGAAAATTCGAATTAGTGTAGCATTTGCCAGGTGCCTTTTCCGGATTTATTGATATAACCCTGAGCACATGGAGGCCAGAGCTTCACTGTCCGTCTTTATGTTGATGTAGTCCTCTTCACTGAGCCTGGAGTTAACCATTTCAGCAAGATTGCCTAGCCAGTGGCTCCCCAGGATCTACCTGTCTCTGGCTTCCCAGTGCAAGGTTATAGGTACACGTTGTTATGCTTGGCTTTTGCATGTATCCTAGAGAGACCCAAACTTGGGTTTTCATGGTTGTACGGCAAGTGCTTTATGTCTCAGCCATCTTCCCAGCCCACTACAATTTTATCATTTATCTACTTACTTTACAAAATTTTATTTCATTTGTTATTAGTGTGTGCACATCCATGTGCCACAGTGCATATTGAAGTAAAAAAAAAATCATCTTTTAGGACCTGGTTCATCCCTTTCACCATGGGTCCCAATAGTCAAAGTCATGGCATCAGGCTTTGCAGATAAGCACCTTTAATCCTGCCCTAAATTGATTTGCTGATGTCAGTTTGCTAGTAATATTGAGTTTTGCATCAGGGCTTCTAAAGCACTTGTTTGTAGCTTTCTTCTCTCATAACCTCTTTGAATGGTTTCTGTGTTAGGGTAACGGGGCCCCACAGAGTAAATTGGGAACTAGACTGTGCTTATATCTTCTCGAAGAGTCTCCAGCGGATTGGTTTTGCGCCTCCCCTTTAATGTCTATAAGAACCACCAGTGAGCATGCTCGCAGCTGATACTTTCTATATTGTTTACTGGCTCAATTTCTGTAATGAGCAGAGGCCTTTCCAGATCATCCCTATCAGTGTGAGTTTGGGCAGACTGTGGCTTTTGCTTAGTACTTTTCTTTCATTGAGGCAGTCATGTTGCAGGCACAGGGTCTCTCACAGCACCCTTGCCTTACGTATGCAATTCCCATGACATATGGAATTCCTGTCTTTCATTATGATGGTGGCCACTGCGTCTTCACTTTCTTGCCTCCTTAGCCTGGAAAAAGACTTAATGATTTTATTGAATAAAAAAGCTTTTGGGTTTTTATTGATTTCTTCTATTGATTTTCTGTTTTTAATTTCATTGATTTCATGTTCTAGCTTCATTATTTCTTCTTTTATCTTACTTTGGTCTTAAGCTGGTACTCTCTTTCTAGTTTCCTATGGCAAAAACATAAATAATTGACCTTAGACCAGGGTTTTTGTGTTCTTATTTAATACATATACACAATAATATGCATTTGCCTCTGAGCATTGCTGTTCTTGGATTTCACAAGCTTCAATAAGCTATATATTTAATTTACTTAGAGTATTTTACACTTTTTCTTGAGTGATTTTCTTGGACCGATATTATTGGCTGATTGCCAGGAGCTGGGGTTGAGGTGGGTGTTGGGGTTCCAGCATCTTTCTCACATTGCTTTCTAGTTTCTTTCCACCATGCTATGCAAACAGAAATCCAATGCCTTCTGCTCTTTGAGGTGCTAAGCTGGGTAAGCATACCCAGGACATAGTCTGCCTTGGTGAACATCCGGCTCCCAAATTAGCCAAAGCACGCCCTCTGCTTCTGTTGGATGGCCATGTCTATAAATGCCTCATACGTCCAGGAGACTGATGGTGCTGTTGAGTTCAGCTGTGTTCTAACTGATTTTCTGTCCTCTAGGTGTGTCACTTCTGATAGAGGGTACCGAAGACTCCAGCAATAATCGTAAGTTTATCCGTTTCTACTTACAATTCTACTAGATTTTGCTGTATGTGTTTTTATGTTCTGTTGTTATATAAAAACACAGCAAAGACTGTTGAATCTTTGGGAGAATTCACTTTTTTATTCCTATGGAAAGTCCTCTTTAACCCTAACGATTTTTAAAAAATCAGTTCTACCTAAGATTTACATAACTGTTCCTACTCTTTGTTGGTTTCCTCTGGAATGGTCCATCTTTCCCCATTTAAAAAAAAATTTATATATCTTTATATTGAAAAGTAGACTTCTTCTACAATACTCTTGTTGGTTGAGAAATTTGTGCAATGTGTTTTGATCATATTTACTCTCCCTCTCTCTCAACTATTCCAACATCCACCCCACTTTCCTACCCAGTCAATTTTACATCCTGGGGGGAAAGTGCCAGTCAAGACCAGTTTGTGATGCCCAAATAGTCTTAGATGTGTGGCTTTCTACTAGAGTGTTGTCAACTACCAGGCCCCAGGAGCATTGTGGATGGAGTAGGAGGCAGAACAAGTGTGAGAGCCAGAGATGGTGGTTGAGTCGAAGGGAAGAGTGTTTTCCAGACACAACGGGGAAGCCGCATGCACACTCGCAGCAGGTGTGAAAACTTGCACAGGACGCAGACAAGCTTAAGCCAGACCAAACCCCAGCACAGAGAGACGAGCTAGACAGGAAGTCTTACCTCTTACCAGGGAACTGCTGCAAATGTTAGCTTCTGGGAGAGGGGGATTCAGCTTCCCCTAAGAGTGTAGCTCCTAGTGAGCAAAGCAGGCTAGACAGTGGGTAGAGACTTGTTTTTTGATCCACTCTGACAAACTGTCTTTCAATCGGTACATTCAGACATTGGCATCCAAAATGGTTCTGTATAAAACTGGGTTAATATCCACCTTACCTATGACTGGCTTCTATTTGCTGGCTCAGTTGTTCTTCCATTTTAAAATGGTTCCACTACTTTTCTGCCCTTTATCATCCCTGCATTTTATATAATACGATTTGGTTTTTTGTCTTACCACATTAAGTATGCTTTTTAAAACACTATCTTATGGCTTCTTGGACTATGCAGTATATATGTACACCTAATCTGTGCACTTCCAAATAGTGATACCCACATCATAGGTAGTGCTGATGTCTTAAAACAATACACAAGCAGATTTCTCCTGCTTATTATTTATGTCATTGTCCTATATTTTGTTTGAACATAGTCATATATCTGTATATTTAATATATGCATATATATGGGTTCCCCTATTTTTAGACAACTGCTGCTTATTAGATAATTTTTAAATGAGAATAAGAGTGTCTGTTTTATATTTCCTTATTTATTTCCAAAATCTATTTCTTTTTTTTTAAATTTCTTTTTTTTTATTAATTTATTCTTGTTACATCTCAATGTTTATCCCATCCCTTGTATCCTCCCATTCCTCCCCCCACCCATTTTCCCATTATTCCCCTCCCCTATGACTGTTCCTGAGGGGGATTACCTCCCCCTGTATATTCTCATAGGGTATCAAGTCTCTTCTTGGCTACCAGCTGTCCTTCCTCTGAGTGCCACCAGGTCTCCCCCTCCAGGGGACATGGTCAAATGTGAGGCACCAGAGTACGTGAGAAAGTCATATCACACTCTCCACTCAACTGTGGAGAATATTCTGACCATTGGCTAGATCTGGGAATGGGTTTAAAGTTTACCACCTGTATTGTCCTTGGCTGGTGCCTTCGTTTGAGCGGGACCCCTGGGGCCAAATCTGCCTATCATATTGTTCTACTTGTAGATTTCTAGGACCCTCTGTATCCTTTTATTTTGCTATTCTCCCATGCGTCTCTCATTTAGAGTCCCAATAGGATGCCCTCCCCTCTGTCCCAGTTTCCTGGTAAGTGAAGGCTTTCGTGGGACATGCCCCTTGGGCTAGTATGCAGATATAAGTGAGTATATACCATTTGATTCTTTCTGCTTCTGGGTTAACTCACTCATTATGATCATTTCTAGCTCAATCCATTTATCCACAAATTTCGGGAATTCCTTGTTTTTAATAAAAAATATGGAACGCTTCACAAATTTGCGTGTCATCCTTGCGCAGGGGCCATGCTAATCTTCTCTGTATCGTTCCAATTTTAGTATATGTGCTGCCGAAGCGAGCACCGAAATCTATTTCTTAATGTGAATTTGAGCTTTGGACATTTGTCACTTTTGTTTATCTGAGGAAGTCTTTATTTCCTGTCCCTTGGGGAGTGTGACTTTTCAACACAGAATTTTTATATTGATGGATTTCTTTTCCACTCAGCACTTTAAATACTTTTCATTATCTTCTTTCAAGTACAGTTTCTAGGGAGAAGTCAGACGGCATTCTTTTTAGTAAGGTGTTTTTGTCTCCTAACTTCTTGCTGGGTTTTCTTTGTATTTGATTTGCCATAGCTCAAAAACAAGATACCTGTTGTATATTTTGTTACTTCTCCTGCTTGGTGTTCTCCAGGCTTTGTGTGTGTGTGTGGGGGGGGGGGGAGTGTGGTAATGTGGTTTGGGATTAATTTGGAAGAAATTCTCAGTGTCACTTTTTACACTTTTCCTTTCTTCTTCTGCTGAGTTCGGCAATGAGAGGCATCTCTGTATAAAGTCTCAGTCTGCATGGCACTCATGGTGAGATCCCTGGAAAAGCTATGGCTGAGGTAAAAGATGACCTTCGTGGGTTTTAGAATATATTTTTCCAAAAATGCTCTCCCTGTGTGCTTACAACAAGGAGAGAAAAATCCAAAATGGTTCTGTCTGAGTTCAGAGGTAGAGGAACCAGTACAAGTCAGATCCAAGGCCATCATGAGTAGCCAGGCGCATGGATCTGTCATGCTCTGGTAATGATGCCAAGTCATTTCACTCAGTAGACCGAGGTAACACACAGCCCAGCAGCGGGACGTACACAAGGTGGAAGCACTTGTTATCAAACCTTTACAGGAGCCTGACTCTTCGGGATTCCTCACAGTCATCCTCAAGGACTCATATCCCACTCTCACTGTTGCTCTTCCCAAAGTCTCATGAGCACCTTGGATCTCCCTGTCACCCTTATGTCCTTAGTTGTGGACTCTCCAGTCACCACTGAAGGGTTACACGTGCCTCTTCCTGCTCTGGCTACCCAAGATGTGTGTCTACCCAGTGTGAGCCAGAATCCTTCTTCCGACTTTCTCTGCTTCCTTGGAATGCAATCAGACAGACCCATCCTGAGTTTAAGTTATACCCATCCCTAAAACCTTGAATAGCCACCACAGGCAGCGCAGAGGACCCGTGACAGCCATGGCCCCCACGGGAGAGAACGAGGTTGTTGAGCTAGGTTTGCAAGCAGATTCTCTTAACCGAGTCACAGTCTTGAAGGACAGTGACACACTCGGGAAACGGGGCATCGCCGGACAGCCAGATTCTCCTTCCAGAGACCTTTTTATGCTCTAAGCACTGGGCTGTGTGGACTTCTAGTTCTAACATGAGTGCTGGAAAGACAGGTCTGTAGGAAAGGCTGGCAAGGAGAAAGGTCTGGTGAGGACAACAGCTGTCCTTGGTGTCCGTTTTGGTTACCTTCCTATTGCTATGTTAAAATGCCATGACCAAAATCAGCTTGTAGAGGAAAAGGATTTATTTTAGATGACAGCCCTAGAAAAACAGTGTCCATCATCGCAGGAAGACGAGGCATCAGGAACGCAAAGCCAGCCTGATAGTCAGGGGGCAGCGAGATCACATTTTATCTACACACAGGACGTGGAGGAAGTAAGGTCAGGCTTTAAACCTCAAATCCCACCCCCTAAAGGCATACTTCCTCTAGCAAAACTCTGTCTTCTAAAGGCTCCATAACCTTCCCACACACCCCAAACAGTGCCATCAATTGGGGACACATTCCAGTGTCACCCACTCTGTGAGACTCAAACAAGGACCGTAGTCACTGCCTTTCCTCTGGTAATGAGACAGCCAGCTTTGGTACAAGAAGAAAGCTACAAGTGAGACCCGTGGGCTTAGTCATTTCAGCCTGCTTCAGGGAGCCCTGCAGATGTGCATTCACTGACCTCCAGGCCCTGGAATGCATGTGTTGTAACTGAGGTGTTGGACTCACAGGACTGAACAGGGATTCTCCATCCATGACCGGGGGTCTTCCTCCTTAGATGAGAGGAAGGATGAACGAGGACACGCTCTAATCTAGACAGTGACATAAGCAATGTGTCGTTGACTTTGACTTAGTGGGGTTGCTGTGCTAGTGAAGGTGGGCGGGAACAGGGCATGTCAGAGGGTGGGCAAGCATCCTGCTGGTACTGCCTCAACTACAATGAAGTTTATACACACGTGTGCAGTTCCAGGCTCTACTAGCCTCTGGTCAATGTGTTGGTAGAAACGTGTTCCTGCAGAGCTTCTGGAGGAGAGTCCATTTCCTTGGTTTTGTCTGTTTGTGTTGGCTCCTCTTGGTGTTTGCATTCCTCACACAGCGCCCTTCCTCCATCCTGCCACAGGTAAGCACAAGGCCGCCGAGCCTTCCTCCAATGCCTTCTCTCTTCTGACTACCTCTCCCACCACTAAGGCCACCCAGATAACCCATGGCCACCTCACTATTTCCGGCTTAGTTCTTTACCATCCTCAATTCCCTTTGCCACATAATGGCTTGTGGACAGATTCTGAAGATTCAGGTGGTAGCTGGGTATAGTTCGTCCCTGCTAAAGCTGTTGCTAATACAACTGTCACTGCAGACATGAGCTATTAAAATCAAGCCAGGAGCCTTGCTGTATCACCCTTCGCTTGCTTCTTTTCTGTTTGCGGTCCAGGTTCTTCTGCCCCCAAAGTTGTCATCTGACACCGAGCAGATGCTGGCATCATCCTCCTGAACATCGTCACCTCTGAAACTGTGAGGCCAAGTAAACCTCCTTTCTTTAGAATGACACCATCTTTGGGTATTTTGTTTTAGCAATAGAAAGTGAACCAAGACAGGGATCATGGGTCTGGCAAACATGGCACACAGGTGTAACAGGGAGAAAGGAATGGAGCAAAACTGATGAGGTCGTGTGACAACTGTGGCTTCCCAGATCTGCGATGACAGGGAGATGGCAGGCTTATGAGGAAGAAGGGAACATTTAAAGCAGGTAATTTTACCCGATAAGCTCAGGACTCCAGTGACCTGGAACCTCTCTCCTCCAACCTTCACCTAATTGCATTAGCCATAAACCCTGCAATGGACTAGCTACCTCGTCTCTTTTGTTTCTTGGAATGAAATCCAAAGACTTGGCTCACACACACAGACAGCAACAGGGAGAGCATATGGAGAAAGGCAGTTTGGAGTAGTAAGAGTTTAGGTTGGAGGTGCGTAGTGTACAACTTTAACCCTAGCACTCAGGAGGCAGAGTGAGGCAGATCTCTGTGAGTTCAAGGCCAGCCTGGTCTACACAGTGAGCTCCAGAACAGCCCAGGGCTATGCAGAGAAATCTCACCTCAAAGACAAAAGAAAAGAAAGAAGAAAAGGAAATAGTAAGAATTTGAGGCACCCCTGGGAGATCCCCCTCGCCCCCAGCCCAGGTGGCAGGTGTAGAAGAGTGAGCACTGGAAGTCACCATAGGTACCATAGGTAGGGATCAAGATTGTTCCAGCCCAAGAGGAAAATTCCCCCTGACTCTCATCTGTGGTGACAGTCTCCTTGGTGTCAACCACCTACCTCTCAGATGCCCAGGCATTAAATCCTTAAACTACTGCAGGGAATTTGACATTGAACAAAATAGTCTCCTGCTCTGGGATTGTGATGGGTGCTGCACAGTCACTGAGGACAATGTGTGTTTATGCCACAGCCCAGGTTGTGTCTTTCAAAGCTGAAGAAACACGGTCCATGTCTATGCTTCTGAATTGTACTCCAAGTCCTTGCTCAAGACCTGTGGCCTCCAATTACAGCTTTGCTCCTGCCTGAGAGCAAACCCAAAGATCACCCATGTTATTTTGATGGCGGGTCCCATTTCCAGAAATAAAACCAACTAGAATTCAAGGACTTAACAGGGCCACAGGCAGGCTTTTTGTTAACAGAAAGGCCAGGTGAAGTCGGAACAGAAGCAGGCACACCTTTACAGGGCTTCTGCTTGTCCCAAGCACTCGGATCTGAGGGAGCCATTGGGTACCTTGGTCAGGCATCAGAATTTCCGTGAGGCAGATGTGGCCTGGTGCCTGCCGGGATTTAGCCAGAAAGCATAATAACTTTGCATAGTGATTGTGGGAAGCTGTGCAGAATCAACTATACAGTGCAGTGCAAATATTAGCTCTTCGCCTCTTCTGGGCCTGGCCTGCCCTTCACGATGCGGCCCTTCATCTGTGGACTCCCAAGCAGCTGGGGATAGCTGACATCTGCCAGAGGGGCACTGAGAACCTCTGAGCTTCACCTGTCTCTGGCTTTCTCTGGGCCACTTCTGACTCCCTCATTTGGAGACAGAGACTCCATTCCAGTAAGAGGGACAGAGAAAGTGTAGAAGTCAGGTTGTCCTCGGGATAATGGACTCACGGGGTCTCCTTTCTCCTAGAAGAACACCCTCCCTCCTCTCAAAGCCTTCTGAGGAGCTAAAAGTCAGAGACACATGAGGTTTCATCCCCACTGTCGGGACTTCCCGCCCTCTCTCAAGGCTGCTTCCATATGGCTTAATACTTTGAGATTTCTTACACATCTCAAGGGAAGACGTGCTCTTCCTACAGGCTTTCCAGCGCGTGTCTCCTCTCATCCATAAAAGATTGGGTTTACTCACTGTGGAAAGCTGAAAGTGAAAAACAGGTGCAGCTATATAATATTTCTCTTTAATTACTGTTTATAGGAGAAAAACCCAAGTGTGGAAATTAATTATTCCATATTGTTAGAACAGGGCGAACAGCTTACTAATTTTAGCTGTGGCTTTTATGGGGAGTCTGTTGCTCAACATCTTATTAATGTGGGTAAATATTAACAAACAGTTCACACACCTCCTCCCTCACTAGTATCTCCCTGTCCTTCCACATCGCCCTACAGCACAATCTCCTGGAGAGGAGTTCATGGGCCTCTCCTTTCTGGTGTGGTACCGAGTGAGTCCTTGTGCTACAAACCTCCTTTTAAGAAGTGTGTTCTACCATCCCTGATTTCAAGTTGTACTACAGAGAAATAGTAATAAACACTTGCATGGTATTGGCATAAAAACAAACAGGTTAACCAATGGAATAAAATCAAAGCTCCAGAAGTGACCCACACTCCCACAGACACTTGATTTTTGACAAAGAAGCCCAAACCATACAATGGGGAAAAAAGAAAGCATCTTCAACAAATGGTGCTGGTCTAACTGGATGTCAGCATGTAGAAGAATGCAAATATTTATCACTCTGCACAAAACTTAAGTCCAAGTGGATCAAAGACATCAACATCAAACTGGATACACTAAATCAAAGAGAAAAGAAAGTGGTGAAGAGCCTTGAATGCATTGGTACAGGAGACAACTTCCTGAAAAGAACACCAACAACTCAGGCACTAAGAGCCACAACTAATACGTGATACCTCATAAAACCGAAAAGCTTCTGTAAGGTAAGGTCACTTTCAATAGGACAAAATGACAGCCTACAGATTGGAAAAAGATCTTCACCAACTTTACATCTAGTAGAGGGATAATATCCAAAATGTATTTTAAAAACTCAAGAAATTAAAAGCCAACCAACCAAATAACCCAACTGACAAATAGGTAGAGAGCTAAAGCAAGAATTCTCAACAGAGGAATCTTGAATGGCTGAGAAACACTTAAAGAAATGCTCAAAGTTCTTAGCCATCAAGGAAATATAAATCAAAGTGACTCTGAGATTCTATCTTACAGTCATCAGCATGGCTAAGATCAAAAACCCAAATGACAGCGCATGCTGGTGAGGATGTGGAGCAAAAGGATCACTCCTGCATTTCTGGTGGGAGTGCAAACTTCTACAATTACTGTAGAAATTAATCTGGAGGTCCCTCAGAAAGTGGGGAATAGTTCTACCTCAAGACCCAGCTATACCACTTCCAGGCATATATCCAAAATATGCCTCACCAAACCACAAGGACACTTGCTCAACTATGTTCATAGCAGATTTATTCATAATAGCAAGAAACTGGGAACAACTCAGACGGCCCTTAACTGGAGAATGAATAAAGAAACTGTGGTACATTTACACAATGGAATACTACCAAGCTATTAAAAATAAGGATGTCATGAAAATTTCAGGCAAATGGATGGAGCTAGAAATGATAACCCTGAGTGAGGTAACCCAGATCCACAAGGATACACATGTTATGTACTCACTCATAAGTCAGTAGTAGCCACATAGCACAGGATAACCATGCTACAACCCACAGACCCAAAGAAACTAAGTAATAAGCAGAGTTCAAGGAAGTATGCTTGAATATCATTAAGAAGGGGAATTAACTAGACATCATAGATATCAGAAGTGGGGGAAAGGGGGAGCTGGGTGAGAGAAGAGGTGGAGAGGGGAATGGGGAGCAGGGAGCAGGTGTAGGTGTCAGGAGATCAGAGATGGAGGCTGGGAGAAAGAAGGGAAATTGGTGTTGGGGTATCTCTAGGACAAGCTAGAAACCTGGCATGGGGGAGACTCCTGGGAATAAATGGGGGTGACCACATCTGAGACTCCTAGCAGAAGGGAATACTGAGACTGAAGGGGCCACATCCTGTAGCCAGGCAGGACTTCCAGTGGAGAGAGGGGGACACCATCCCACCCACAAAACCTTTGATCCAAAATTTGTCCTGCCAACAAGCTATGCAGGGATAAAAGATGGAAAAGAGATTGAGGGAATGGCAAACTCAACCTGAGACCCACCCTAGGGGAGAGACTCAACCTTCGACACTATTAATGATACTCTGTTATCCTTGCAGACAAGAATCTAGCATAACTGGCATCTGAGAGGCTTCATCCAGAAGATAATGGAAATATATGCAGAGACCCACAGCCAAACATTAGACAGAACTCGGGGAGTCTTGTGGAAGAGTTGAGGGAAGGATTGAGAGAGCTGGAGGGCCAAGGAGACTATAGAAGGTCTACAGAATCAACTACCCTCGGCCCATGGGGGCTCATAGAGACTGAACCACCAACCAAAGAACATGCAGACTGGTCCTAGGCCCCAAACACATCTGAAGCTGATGGGCTTCTTGGTCCTCAAGTGGAACCCCTAACAATTGGAGCAGGGGATGTCTCTGACTTGGACTCTGTTGTCTCCCTTTGGACACCATTTGCCTAGCAGGTCTAGCTGCCTTTGTCTTGCATCGGTGAAAGAGGAGGCACTTAGACCTGATGAGACTTGATTGCCAGGGTGAGTTGGTACCTGGAGGTGGGGTAAGGGGAAAGGGGATGGGGGGGAAGTGGGTGAGAGGGTGGTACTGGAAGGAATAGAGGGAGTGAAGGCTGTGATTGGGATGTAAAATGAACAAAAAGTAAATTAATGAAGAAAAAAGGTGTGTGTTCTACTTGCAGAGCTCTCTCTGTCTCTGTCTCTCTGTCTCTTGCTGTCTCTGTGTGTGTCTGTCTCTGTCTCTGTATCTCTCTCTGTGTCTCTGTCTCTCTGTCTTTCTGTCTCTCTGTCTCTCTGTCTGTCTGTCTCTCTCTCTCTCTTCAGCTGGGCATCCTGAGACGTGGGTAGACATGGAAAGCAGTGTTTTTCTATTATTGATGCCCATTTCCATGCCTGGATTATTCATCCTCCTAGTTGGCAGTCTTCATCTGATTTGTAGCCATTGAAAGAGAGCCATAAGAAGTCAGTGGCCAGCAAGACAGATTAGCATGGATGAGATTGGATCATAGAAGATCCCTAAGCCCTCCTGAGTGTGTCATCTGGTGCATAGAATAGAGAATCAAACAACTTCTGCACTCACGCAGCCTCAGCAATAGAGTAGGAGAGGAGGATGTGAGAGCTGGCTTTAACATATTCTCAGCAGAATCCACATGACAGGGATAGTAATCTGGCTTTGGTCTGATTGCCTTTGTTTTTGAGACAGAGTTTTACTATATTGACCAAGTTGGTCTTGGATTTGTGAGTGAGAGTGATCTTCTTATCTCTGTCTCCCAAAGGGTTGGGACTATGGATGTGTACCATGATTGGCTTTTACTGGGTAATTTTGTGTTGTCATAACAAAATACCCAAGGCAGGGTACTGTATAAAGAAAAGAGGTTTATTTAGTTCTCAAGTCTAGAAGGTTAAGAGAATTGCACCAGCATTTGTTTGGCTCCAGTGGGAGCCTAGTGATGATGGCAGGACAGTGGCAAGAATGTGCACAGAAGAGATCACAAGGAGCTAAGAGAAATGAGAGAGATTCAGGGACCAAGATTGCTTTTTAAAATATTTTTTAAAGATTTACTTTATTATTAATGTTAATTACATGTATGTGTGGATCCATGTGGGGTTAATTTACATGTGAGTACAGGTGTTTGAAGAGGCCAGAGGTACAGGGTTCCTCTTGAGCTGAGGTTACAGGCAATTGTGAGCTGCCCAACATGGATGCTGAAAATTAAACTCACATCCTCTGAAAGAGTATAACGTGCTCTTGAGCACTGAACAATCCTTTCCTGCCCCAGACTTTGTTTGTATACTTTCTTTACAACCACGGCTGCCCTAAGAACTACTGTTATCTCTTCCGAACACAGTACCTCAACTGGCCAAATCTCTTCCCACTAGGCCCTATGTCTTAAAGGTTTCCCTACGTGAACACTGCCACCCTAGGGAACAAAGCACCAGCAGGAAAACCTTGGGACACGCTGAACCATAGAGTTGAATACTCATCAACCCCCTAGGTGAGCCATTCGGATAGGCAGAAGCTCTTGAGACTTTTTATGATGTAGGTAGAGGTGACCTGTAGCTCTTGAAGCCATAAGCAGACACTCAAGCCACAAAGCAAATTACCCAAGATGCAGTAGCTTATGATAGTGTATATCATGGAGGCAGGGAACAGCATCAAGGGCTAGAGCTAGGCCAGAGCTCTATTCTTCCATCCCATATGAATAAGTCTAGTGTGGCCAAGATCTCTTTGCTTACGTGTCTGTGTCCTAGGCATGGCTGGAAGGCTGGACTCTTCTTGTTGGCCACAAGAGCTGTACATAGCTCTTTAGAATGGTGTCTTGGGTAGTTAGATTTCTTGCCTGATGGGCCAGGATACTCACAAAGATAGGGTGGGATACACAGGCAGATGCTACAAGACTTCTGAGCTAGACCCAGTCATGCCCAAAACGCCACTTTCATCTCTTCTGCCAGTTGAGCAGTTGGTGGTAACAGCCCAGACTTAAGAGGACAAGGGAGAAGCAGCAAAGGTTCCAGGATCACCTTTAACCTCTGACGGCATGTAGTTCTACTCAGGGATGCCTCGAGTCTTGTAGAGTTTCCTTTAGTACTCATTTTACTCAGAATCTTGTTAGCATCTGGTCTCAGTCACTGCCCCTCAGTTTCATTGAAAATAATAAAAGCAACAGAAGAGTAAATAAGACATATGTAAAAAGCTATGATGAAAGCCTGGCATTCAGAAGGGACACCATACATGGGGCTCTTGACATAAAGAAGACTGTTCAACATGACAATAGTGTGGGAAGAATATATGAGGTTTGTGTGCTTATCAGAATGTAGGGTCAGTCTCATCTGCGATATAGGAAAAAAATCCCATTATAAAAAAAAAATAGACTGGAAAAGTAAGAAAGAATAATAAAAGACATTAATCCATGGCTCAAACAATAAGGGTAGGTATACTTGCTGAAATTTAATTTATAAATACATTTATGTTTTATAATGCATCTGTGTCATAAGATGAAATAGTCTGTTGTTGTTGGGTTTGGTTTTTTTTTGTTGTTGTTTGTTTTTTGTTTTGATATAGTTCTTACTATGCTGCTGAAAGAATGGGTGTGAAAGAGTTTTGCCAGCTGGGCTGGTGCCACTGTTCAAAAGTAGGTGACTCTTGTGCACTGTGCATCTGAGCCCAGCTGGCTCCGAGGCTGAGCTGCTCAGTGAGTGTGCAAAGTCCACTGGGATCTTGGTCTATAAAAACCAACAAAGCCAAGCTACGTGAAAGCATAGCCTCCGTCCAGGCATCACTTCTGGATGTCACATGCTGTCCTGGAAACTGGATGGGCACAGAGCAGCATCCTAAATATGCCACCATCCCCCCTGATTTCACTCCAAGTGTCTTAAGAAGAATGACTGGATGGCTCTCACTGGACCTGGAAGTATTCCACAGGAGGAGAAGCTGCACCGCATATGGATTTGAGGGAATAAAAGTGAGGATAAAAGACCATCAAAGTGGCGTGAGCTGCCCTGTCTGCTGACTCCCATGTTTTCCCCTGAGACGGGACCTCTGCTATACCAGCTATGTGTTCCCTGTGGTAACTGCCTTTTATGTCCCAGACAAAGATCTTGGTAACTGATCTGAAGGGCTATAAGAGCTATAATTTTCAGGAAGCACCCTTCTTCCCTCTCCGTCCCCCTCCTCTCTCTACTCCATCTCGCCACTCGTGTCATAAAAATCTCTATACACTCTCCCTAAACTCAGGAGCTGCCGGTGGCCCCGTTTCTGCAGATGGAGGAAGGCATTCTGCAGGAAGCAGCACAGGAAAAGGAGGTGGCAGAGGCATCTACATCCTGTCTGAGTTCTCTGATGGGCTTCTTCAGGAAGCCCAGCTGCGCCCTTGTTATGAGGGCTGTGCAGCTGCTGGGTCTCGCTTCTCCTTTTGCCTAAGCTCATTGAGATGGGTATCCGTCCTCTGCGTTTTGATAGCCTTTCCTAAATACTCTTGAAAGGAAGCAAGTTGGAGGGACTGGAAGGCATAACTTTGATCATGGTCATTTCTTCCTGAGCCTCCACCATCCTGAGCAGAGGGGCTGCCAGCTCCCTCCCTTCCTGTCCAGGTGTCTGCAGGATGCACGGCCCAGAAGCAGGTGCGGGAGGAGAGGAAGAAGCACCAGCCAATGCACACACTGGGTCTGCCAGCCCTCACAGTCCCTCCCGGCAGGAGCTGCTGAGGGCAGCCAGCTCTTCCCTCACGTGCCTGCTCCAGGCTCCTCCATGCTTAACCGCCATGATCTCCACCGCGCCGGGGGCTGCCACATCAGGAGCCGTGGATTAACTGATTTGTCTCCCTCCAACACAGCTGCTCCCTGGTTCCTGTCTGACAAATGCGGTTCATTAGGGCTGACAGAGATGAATATCCTTGTTTATAGAAGTCAGCTAAGCACTGTTCTTGGGGAACCAGTGGACCTGGATCAGGAGCAAGGTATACATCAGGTTGGCTCCCCAGCACTTCCTTCCAGCCACAGGCTATAGGGGCAGGAAAGCCAAGTCCTCACCACCTGCCAAGAGAAGATCCCACATGAGTCTCTCAGTTGGTACAGTGAGATCTGGCAGCTTTTCTCACGTCCATCTGAGAGACAACCGAGTGTTGGAAGGCAGTGGCTCTACAGTATACATAAGATACACAACCCGTAGGCATTTAGACCACTGTTACCCACCCAGACACTGGCAGGAACTGAGTGCATAGCTGTGTGTGTGTGTGTGTGTGTGTGTGTGTGTGTGTGTGTGTGTGTGTGTGTCCTGAGAAGTGGGGGAGAGGGCGTGTGAAGTGGGGCATGAGGAAGCAGTAGCTCTACTGAGGTGAAGCCTTAGAGACACAATGTGGCCATAACCACATATACCCATTGTTAATTCTCACAAAGAGCCCAGGAGAATGAGAGCAGCAGGGTATCTCCCTGTCCCAAATTGAGACTTAAGTCAATACTCTGAGCTTATTAAAAAAACAAACAACAATAACAACAACAACAAAAACAAAAAACCACCAAAAACTCCTGAAATGAAAGCAGTGATTCTCAGCCTGGCGGCTGGGCAGCAGAGACACTTGCAGCTGTGGATTTCAAAGTTTGGGGTTATTTTCCATGGTTAAAAAAATGGATTTTATATCTCTGCCCAGGAAAACACACACACACACACACACACACACACACACACACACACACACACACACGCACACACACACACACGCACAGAGGGAGGGAGGGAGGGAGGGAGGGAGGCAGATGTTTCAATAGCTTCACCGAACAATATCCGCTTCTATTGACTAAAAGTCATTCTGATGTTTTCTATTTTCTTCAACTTCATAGATCAAGTAGGTGCTGGTTACAACCCAATAAATTAATTCTACCATTACCAAAAGGTTAAAGTCTTTAGTTAAGACAGTAACAACAATGCTGACCTGTGATGATTTTTAAAGATCCACTTTGACCTTGTGGGGTCAAGTCTTCCTGGGAAGGGAGCATACATGGAGAGACTGGAAGTTCAGTTCAGCTAGGGCAGGGTGGTTGGGAAATTATAAACCAGCCGGACTCAGGGCGAAGAACTGTGAATTGTATGGAAGAGTTAGGGGCTGGAAAAAGGGTGGGGGGATGTAAAGATGGTGGGGGGATGTAAAGATGGTGGGGGATGGGGTGAGGTAGGGAATGGGGTGAGGTGGGGGATGGGGTGAGGTAGGGGATGGGGTGAGGTGGGGGATGGGGTGAGGTGGGGGATGGGGTGAGGTGGGGGGGTGCCGTTGTCAGGAGCTCCACAAGGAGACTATCAAGGCTGGCAGATCTGGACCTACGGGTTCTGCACAAATTGATGCACCAACCAAGGACACTGCAAGCAGGGGACCTAGACCTCCACTCAGATGTAGCCTTCAGACAGCTCATTCCCCACGTTGGGGGCAGGAGAGGTAGGGACTACCTCTGACAAGAACTCTGGTGCCTGCTGAGGTCCTGTGGGAACACAGAGGAAGGAGATGCAGGCTCTCCAGATGGGACCTGACAGGCTGTGGTCAGACTGTGGGGGAGGAGGACCCCACTTGTCAGAGGTCTAGGGGAGGGGAATATAGCGGAAAAGGAGGGAGGGTGGGAACGGGAGGATGAGAGGGGGGATTACAATTGGTACGTAATGTGAATAGACTATTATAATAATAAAACAAAAAATAAATAAATAAAATGAGGTACAAAACTAAACAGAGGATTCTCAACAAAGGAATAGCGAATGGCTGAGAAACACTTAGATGCTCGGCGTCATCTGAGATTCCATCTTGCACCCATCACAATGGCTAAGATCAAAACCTCAAGTGACAGTACATGCTGGCAAGGATGTGGAGAAAGGGGAACACTCCTCCATTGCTGGTGGGAGTGCGGACTTGTAGAACCACTTTGGAAATCAATCTGGTGCTTTCTCAGAACATTGGGAATAGTGCTGCTTGGCTCCTTTCCCCATTTTACACTGTCTGGCGTCCCATCCAGGAAATGCTGTCATCCACAGTGGGTGGGTCTTCCTCCCTCATTGATGAAATCAAGACAACCCCCCACAAGTATGCCAGAAGCCCATCTCCTCAGTGATTTTGGATTCTGTCCTGCTTACACCACCAACCATCACACCGGGCATGGTGCAACAGCCATGGGTGGCAGTTCTGAAGTTTTATAGGTAACCACAGCTGGAGAAAGAAACAGTGGTGAAAGGAGAAAGTTGTGCACTGCGAGGCTTCACAGGGTCCTGGGGGCTCCAAGCCTTGGATTCTGCCCGGTCCCTGCACTGGCTTTCTCCCTCACTCTGGGCTGTCTTCTGTCTGCATCGCTGACGTTGTGTTTATCTGGGGCTGTGCTGTCACAGAGAGGTGTCCTTGGCACTGGGACTACAGGACAGGAGTCTGGAATCTGTCAGAGAAGGGGAGAGGAGGTCTCAGAGGTAAACTCCTTGCTGAAAAGGAGAGACCCAGAGCTCTTCCTGCACCCCTGACTTCAACCAGGGCACCCAGCCTGATCCAGAAGGAGGCAAAGGGAGTTCTGAGTCAGGTGGGAGGTGTGGGCTTTAGACCTGATGGTCTTTCAGTCAGAGAAAGTGAATACATTAGGGCTGTGGGGCCCAGCAGGGAAGGGCACCTGGATGCTCAGGTGGACACAGGCTGGAGAAAAGCACTCTGAGCTGTTTGATCTCCACCAAGGTGGGCACTGTGGACCAACCCTGTGGTGGACTCACTGGGACCACAAACTCTGTGCCATCTTAGGGTGGCACCCTCAGCACCAGTGCTCTGCCTGGAAGGGAGAGGCAGCAAGTCATTCTGTCCTTCCTCCGTGTCCCTGACCAGAGCCCTGCTCGCTGATGCTTCCTTACATGTGAGCAGAGGAGCGCCTATCCTAATTTCTCAAACTTCTTTGTTAGAAGTCACAGGGGCTCTTGGTGTGGGTGTAATTCATCAGCCCTCAAACGTGAGCCAGTGACCCTCAGTTCCCTCCTCCCCACTTTAAAAAGGAAGGATCTAGGCCATATGTTCCTGATTCTGATTGCTCAGGCTGACCTATAGGTCAAGATAAGCCTTAGAGACTCAACAGGTGACCTAATGTGAGAAAATCCAGATGGTATATGTTAGTCATAGATAGAAGTGAGGACACTGGGGCAGGGGAGCCAGTCAAACAAACCACAGCAACCCTTCACCACACGCACACACACACACACACACACACACACACACACACACACACACACACACACACACTCCTCTTTATTCTGCACTGAAAGTTTTTCTCCTTCTGACTCTGACTTTTTCATTCTTTTGGCTTCTGTTGAAATTAATTCCACAACACTGAATAACCTTCCCCCACAAGGTTGGAGTTAATCAGGCTGAATTTATTAAGATCTCTACAATTAAATGAGCTCATACCAGGAGGAGGAAAGTTACCTTATTATCCTGTTTTTAAGAGCTTGAATAATTTTCGCCCCAATCTTTTACTGTTGACCCCCAGCTCCTTCCATCACTGTCACCAGTGACTCTAAAGTCTGGGTGCCAGACCAGACTCCTCCGTGGCTCCCATTCCCGATGCAGGAGGAACGTGCTCAGACCAATGAGTCAGCCCTTGAGGAAAATCGAGACAACAAAGGACGAGGAGTCCAGAACAGATAGAACCTGCACTGGTCTTACAGGCCAGACTTGAGCTCACAAGGGGACATTACGGAGCACTTGCTTTTCCCTAGGGGGCGCTGTCAGCTTTGCTTGCAGCTGTGCCCCTGTTTCCACCCCTCCTCCTTCCTTCCAGCTCTTTCCTCATAGTCAGGACATCTGCATCCCACCTACAAATGAGATCCGAATGAGTGGGGGATTCAATTCAGTTACCCCAAGGAAGGCACTCACATCAGAAATGGCCCTACTGTTGACCCATCTCTGCGCTGACCACCTTGTTCCTGAGAGCTCCTCCTTAACCATCGCATGTATTAAGGTCTGGGGTTTCCTTGCGTTTGCCTTGCCAATCTTGTGCATCTTAACCTACAGACTTGGGGGTTGAGCATCACCCATGAGGGAGAAGCCTGCTTGCATTTGTGACCACCCTCCTTGTTTACCTGCGTCTTGGATAAGCTCCAACTGCTTGTGGTAGAGGCTTGATGTAAGTGACATTCTTCCTGCCCGTTCCTTTCCCTCCCCTGCCAAATAGATATATGTGCTGAAATCTTAACACCCAACTGTCTGTCACTGTGACCTTATTTGGAAGTAAGGATTTTATAGATGTATTCAAAATGAGATGCCCATCATCAGAAGTGTCCTTCATGGAGAGCTACATGGCATAATGATAGAAGACGAGACCATAATCAGACACCTTCAAGTCAGGGCACTCTGAATACTGCAGGCAACACCAGAGACTAAGAGGATCTCCTGGCATGCAAGGCCACCCCTCAGAGTCTTCCAGAAAGTATGAAACTTGCTGAGGTTTTGTGCTAGGACTTCTAAGCTCAAGAAGCATGAAAGAATATGATTCTGCTGGTTAATCCACTGAAGACACCCATCCAAGGCCACTGTGGCCACCATGTCCCTAGTAATCTTGTGATTTCTCCCACCCTTGTCCACGGGTCACCAAGTTGTGCCAAAATTGATATCTTCCCACTGCAGGCAGGCTTTCTTCCTCCCAGACTCAAGGACCTTCCTAGGTCTGGGGGCTGAATTGAGTCCCCAGAATTAGCCCTTGTCCTAAATTGACATATTTGCAGATAACCATAAGATCCTTGTTACTATGCCAACAAGAGTTCCCCATCATCCCAAACACCGAGTTACACCTATCAATTAGTCTCAAACAACTATCTGAAAGCTTACAGCCTTTTATCAATTATAGACATCCTCTTTAGCACATCCTTTTTAGCATACTTAGCTCATAGGAAACATGAGAAGAGACAAGCTGGCCACTTGCTGAGTAAAATGACTGGATCACAGGCCAGCTTTCGCTAAATGCCATATCTCCCTTCCAAGTGTGATCTGTTGATGAGTTAACAGGCAAAATACTGTGGCTCTAGGACCATGTGATATTCAACCCAGCTAAGTCTGGAGTCATATTCTATCTAGTCCACGCTGGCTTCATCACATGTTAAGGGCAGACACAACAGGTATCCTCGGAAAGCCTGCCTCAGTTCCTCAGGCTTGGTGAGCCTTTGCAGGGAGCTCACATTCCCTTTCCTTCATAGCATCATCATTTATCTACCGCACAGCTCTATTGTCTCCACAATCCTTCCTGCATTCTCCCAAGATGAAGAGAAGCTGACAATATCTATCATTAGCTTCATACGCAGTTAGCACTCTGTCTGTGAGGGTTCAGCATCCACGGCTTGAACATATTTGAGGGGAATGCCTTGCTGATCATGTATGCACTTTCTTGTCTTCATTTCCCCAATAATACAGTACAGGAATTGCATAGCACATGCATTACACTGGATATTCTAAGTAGAGGTGTAAAGTCCAAGGGAGGTTGTTCATACGTTCTATAGAAGTCTTACGCTATTGGATAGAAGAGGCATGAGCACTGACATGGCCTCCTATCGGCAGGGGAGCCTGCATCAATCTCCCCCAGATCTTCAGAAAGAGCTTCATACATGGTTCTTCCTCGTTATAACGCCATTGCCCTGGAGAGGGACCTACTGACAAGGCAGCCGAGGGATGATGGAGAAATGGTGCGATTCGATGCCAAGGCTTAGCTGTACTCAGCCAACCCTTGCACTCTTGGCTCACCTCATGCTTTTACCAAAGAACTTAGATGTGGAGATGGCTCAGGGAAGAGGAACACTTGCTGTGTAGGCATGGCCATCTGATTTCATATCCCCAGAGGCCATTGCAAGTCCAAATGTGGTCACACCTGCATGTAGCCTCAGTGCTGGGGTATGGGGTGGGGAAGACGCACGGCTTGCTGGGGCTGACTACCAACTATCCTAGCTGGAAAATGGTGAGCTGCAAGTTGAGCGAGAGACCTGGTCTCAAGGGAACAAAGTGGAGAGTGAAAGAAAGAAAGAAAGAAAAAAAATGCCTGACATCCTGTACTCAACACACACACACACACACCAGACAGACAAGAACTTATGTGTTCTGTAGCTCCTAACCCCTTGATCCATGTTTCTTTGTATGGATTAAGTTTGTATCCACATTCTCAATAATTGACTGATCGGACAGGCGTGGTGGCGCACACCTTTGACCCCAACACTCGGGAGGCAGAGGCAGGCGGATAGCTGTGAGTTTGAGGTCAGCCTGGTCTACAAAGCGAGTCCAGGACAGCCAAGACTCCACAAAGAAACCCTGTCTCGAAAAACAACAAAACAATCTAACAAACAAACAAAGAATTGACTGGTTTTGTGCGCTGTGTTTCTACTGAGTACGCTCAGCAACTTCTCTTCTGGTCAGAGAATTCTTCCCACGTGGCCCCTGCCATTTTCCTCTGAACTTTGCCACTCCATCCTGTTTACAACTTTGATATTTACATGTATACTTTTTGCTTTTCTGAACCCATTTTCTGCTTTCAGATTATGGACCTAGAAACACACACAGCTGCGGCTGTGCAACTGGCTGAGCTCTTCCCAGTGGCTTCTCCCTGAAGACTACCACCACGCTGCACAGCTCCTAAAAGGACAAGTTCAGCCCCAGCCCATGAAGGAAGTACGTACCATCAGGGCATCACTCAGCATAGCCTGAAAGAGGCGCTGAGCTCTAAGTGGAGGGAGAGGGATGAACACTGCAGGCAGACAGGATGGGTCCTGAAAATGGACCAGTTTTCAGATTTCAAAACTAAGAGCAAATAATCTAGGGCTCTTGGGGACATCTCTGAGACATTTCAGAGGACCTATAAGGCCAAAGTGACTTTCATAAAAAGAACAATATGCCATTTGCCTTTCCCACTGTGAGATATTTACACGGATGCTGCTGACATCATAGTTGAAAATGAGGACGGTGACACCAAATGGAGCCAGCAGCCATGTGTTTCTCCCCCCAAGCAGAAGTAAGCACCAGCGTCGCTCATGGAGGTTCTAAACAAAGCAGTGGACATTTAGACTATGGAGAACACATCTCTTGGGGCCTCAGGAGATACTTCAGCTTATTAGCCACAGCATCTGGGCCTGGGATGCTCCCCAGGTCCCATGTGAAAAGCTGATGTGATGACTCAGGCGCATAACCCCAGCAGTGGGGAGGCAGAGACAAGCGGCTCCCCAGGACCAGCCAACCGAACTTCACTGGCAAGTTCTAGGTCTCAGTGAGAACTCTTGTCTCAAGAAACAAATAAGTAAATAAATGAAATAAGCAAAGTGGGTGGGAAGGAACTACACTCACTGTTGACCGCTGGTTTCCAAAGCACAGGGACAAGCAACCCCTTCATATGTGAGCTTCATATGTGTGATCACAATACCGTACAGACACACACACACATACACACACGCATACACATGCATATACACACATAAACATACACACACGTGCATATATACACATACACACAAAATACATATACACACACAAACATACACACACATGCATGCATATATACACATATACACACATACACACATAACACGCACACACACGGGAGGTACACTGTTTGAATATTCCATGGGATGAAATAAGAGCCGTAGGATAGTACGTTGGCAACAGTGGCTATTTGGGGGAGGCTTTCATGTGATCATGGAGGCTGTGATTTCAATCGTCCTTTCTTACGGAACACTATTTTTTATGTGAAGTGATGCCTGATAACCATACAATGCTTAGCCAAGCTCAGGTGTCTTTCACATTCTTATTACAATGTGTTTATTCCAGAGAAAGAACTTAAGAGTATTGGTTGTCAGTGATTTTTCTAAAAAATCAAGTTTTCAAATGAAAATGAGAGACTTGGAGATACTGTAAAGAGCCCAGGAGCTCTTAATATTAAAAGGCCTCTTTGATGAGATTTGTGGTGATATTAACAAATGTAAATTCATAATATCAGGTAATGAAACGTGTCAACACCCGAAAGATCTGCACAACCCAGCGGACTGATGCTCTCCCAATGACTAACGCATGGCTGCAAAATCATACAGGAAAAGATGAATCCAAAGTTCAAGAGAGGCCAAATACTTTAATGTAACTGAGATTCCTTTTTAAAGATCGTTAATGTGTTCACAGCCTCTCTTCTGTGTCCATCCACTGAGAAGACGATGGTGTCAGAAGAACAACTCCAGAGGGTGGACCACAGCTCAGCAGTCAGGAGCGCATCCTGCTCTTGCCGTACTCACAGCCACCTGCGTCTCCAGTACCAGGGCATCCGGTGCTGCCTTCTGGCCTCTGTGGCAACTGCGCTTCTTTGCACATATCTGTACATAGACACACATGCACATACAAAGTTAATTTTTTAATCTTAGAAGAAAGAATATCTACAGCTATTCTAAAATTATTTAAATACTTTCATTTTTCAAGCATATAAATATTATCTTTTTTACATCCTCACCTTAGTTTCTCCTCCCTCCTCTCATCCCAGTCTCTGCTCGCCACCTCCCATCTGCCCCCAAGTCCGCCCTTCCATTTCTAGAAGAACATGTTTTTAGATGGCACACATAGTTAACATCATATTACTATTTGACAGGGCTAATCTCTCTTGCCTCACCAACAGCTCCATAAAGTTAACAGTGGTAGAACTCCTGCTGTTTCCTTTTTCTTAAATCCACATCACAGTTGCATCTGGACTGTGTACTCGGCTTCCAGGGAAGCTGCTTTGCTCACCTCTCAAAATAATAAACCATCTGTATAAATAACAAATCGTCCAGCCTCTCACACACCCCAGCTTCCATGAAGGGAGACACTGACGCTTGAATGGCCAAGCAGCCTGGTGAAGCTGGTGTGTGGGTGGAGGATGGCTGTCTGTTGGGGGTATGGACAGGGAAGATTTCTGTATAGTCTGAAACATGTTCCCAGGCATCAGCAGCCTGAGCCTGACTTAGGGACCTGTTAGAAATGCAAGTATTGGGTTCTACCATGGACCTGCCAAATCAGAGCTCTATGAGTGGAGGTCAGCAGTTGGCAAGATCACCAGGCGCATCTAAGGCATGGTGGCATTTAAGACCCAGGACAGGAAGAGATCTGGTCTTCATCCACCAAGTACTGAGACTAATCATGGTCACTGAGGAAAACAGTGAAGAGTCTTTGGCCAGGTACGGTGACTCCTAAGGAGACAGAGACCGGAACATCACTTACACGGTCCCCCTGGATGGCAGGGTTGTTGAGTTCCTGGAAGCAAATGACACCTTTTCTAATAGATCCAGCTGTGCAAGAAATGTGACTTCCTGGAACATGGCAAAGGCCTTTGTAAAAACCCAGCTCAGATCCTGGCCTTATCACTCCATTCGACACTCAGAGTCAGGCTATGCTCCTTGTCAGAGGGAAGGCAGAGTCCAGATTGTTCCTGGTAGACAGGTGATAGGTCACTATAACACAGCTGTCTGCCTGTCTGCCTGCCTTCATCCCTCCTCCTCTTCCCCTTTCTCTTACCCTCCCCATGCATTTTTCTCTTTTCTCCACCCACCCCGACAGCCCCTTCATTCACTGGATATATTCTGAAACACACAGTGCTTAACAGAAGTCATACTGTTTCAAGTGCCTAACACGCACTGACTCATTTAAAGCCCTCTACCAACTCTGTATTGAAGGAGACCGCACAATTATCCAGACCAAGACAAGCAAAAGACAAAAAGGTAGAAAGGACAATAGGTCAAGCCATCGTGCAGCTAATAGAAGCAGCTAACATCCCCATGTGAAGGAACACATCGTGTAAACATTCTCCAAAATACGTGAGTCTCAGAGTCTATAGAGATGAGTAGCTAGTGTGCATCAGGAAAAATGGTGAGCATCCAATAAGGGAATGCCACAGGAGGCGGACTGTCACTGTACCTGGAACATAGCATGGCATGGATGGGGATTTTCCAATCCTTATGTGCCTCTTTACACAGAGAATTTTGCTACCTGCTAAGCTTTAAAACATGTCATGAGTACCAAGCAAAGACTCTGAATAAGGCAGTGATGTGCTCCGGGGAAGTCCACTCTGGGTACCACTGTAAGTCATCTGGAGACAGACACATTACAAAGTTAGATGGGGCGGTGAGAACATAGAAAACGCAAGAGAGGAGGAAGGAAAACAGATGGTGGGATTCATGGGGCCTAATAACTGCGATGGGCATAAAGAGACTTGTGGATGCCATCTCACTTGGATAACTAAGTGCTATGCATTGAGAAAGGGGCCTGCAGGGAAGGGATGTGGTGGGTTTGCAATGCGTTTATCCCTTCACCCGCTGAATGGCATCCTGGCTGCGTCCACTGTGGGCCTATCACAAACAAAGCAGCTGCGGGCATCTGTGGACACCTCTTTGTGCAGGTACACGTTCACTTTCCTTGCCTAAAATGGATTTCTAAAACACAATGAATGCATGTTTCCATTGCAAGAGCCGCCCAGCTGTTTTCCCAAGTGTCGGCACCATTTTTTTGCCACCTGAGCTATTTGAACATTCTGCTTGTTCGTCATATTCACAGGACTGTCGTCAGTTTTTTGTTGTTGCTGTGTCTAATTTGTTTCTGAATTCTGGATGTTTTTGGTAGGTGTAGAATGTGGCATGGCTCGAATGAGAATGTCCCCAACAGGGTTATTGTTTAAATATCTGGTCTGGAGTTGGTGGAACTTTTTGGGAAGGGCTAGGGGATGTGGCCTTCATGAAGGGTGTGTGTCACTGAGGATGGGCTTTGAGTCTCAGTTAGCCCTGTCTGCTTCATGCCTGTGGGTCAGGATGTGAGACTTCAGCTGCTGCTCCAGCGCCATGTCTGCCCACCTGCTGCCGTGCTTCCCATCGTGACGGCCATGGGCTCACGCATTCGCATTACATGTGTCATGGTGGACACTGCAATGGAAGATCAACTAAGATAGGTTGATATTTAATTTTCATTTATATACTTTCACTTCTCCACTACTGATGGTTAAATATGTCTAGCATCGCTGTGTGCTGAACAATCCCTCTTTTACAAACCATGTTTTAAAATTACAATGTATCACTCTGTAAGTATTTTTTGCTTCCATGTACACAGTGGACACTGTCTATAGCTTTGCTTTCTTGTAGTGTATATGATTGTATCCAAGTAAACCTGGCCTCACAAAATGAGCTTTTTTTCCTTTCTTCATTCTGTCATTCAGGTAGTATATGGTCTTACTGACTTCCTGTCCACATTATACTGATTGCTACAAGAATTGGATGTGTACAGTTGTGGATTTGTCCAACCCTCTTTGTGTCTCAATTCATTCTTGCTTTATTCATGTTGGGGTTCTGTTGGTAAGTGTGTGCACATATTTGTGTTTGGGTTCTGTTGGTACGTGTGTGCACACCAAAGCTTGCTGTTCTGGCTGATGATGCACATCGTGGTAATATGTTCTGTTCAGAAGTTTACTTGGTTGCTATTGCAACAGCCACTCCAGCTTTCTTTTCACCGGTTTTCATGTTGCATATCTTTTCCTATTCTTTCCCTTTTAATCGATTGATGACTTTACATATAAAGTTCACTTTGCAGATGGCATAGTGTTGGGTTGCATCTTTTGTTGATAAGATATAGCATTTCTGTATTTATTAATATAGTTTCTCTCTGTGTGTGTCACACACACACACACACACACACACACACACACACACACACACACACACATGATTTTGTTTCAGACTGAAAGGGCTCTGGCTGCTGAGCCTGAGGGAGGAGGACATGGTTTCTGTGACCTCTGAATGATGTCCCAGTTGCTAAGCAGTTTTTTCCTCACATAACTTTTGATGTGATCACTAACGTTTTGTAAACACTCTTGGAGCCTAAAATGATCTGTGGCTGTGAGATAAGGAGTAAAGACAAGAGATCTACTTCCCCCCACCAATGGTCTTGACACTTGAGAGATAGTCATCAGGAACCTGGCACCCATCACAGTGGCTGAGGCTCTGGATGAAGGCTGAACTCACCTGAGTGCACAACAGGTGTTGGAGGTCACTGTTCCTTACACCTGCTGGGATTTTCTGTCTTTCTTGCTCTTTTCCTGTCTTCTTTTGGATCAGTTAGGCGTTTTAAATATCTTGCCTTTGTCTTCATTACTGGCTTATTTGCTATATCTCTTTTTCCCTTCTTAATAACTACTGTCAAGTTTATGGCACATCTCTTTAACTTACCACGGTCTTCTTTGACACGCTCCTCTACCATTTCATATACAGTGTACAAACTCGAAAACAACGCGTTTCCATGTCTTCTTTGTGACTTCGTACGATAGCTGACACGTACTTTACTTCTGAAGATGCTATAAACCCCACATACATTATTACTCTTTAAAACATCTCAGACAGTCTATTATATTTTAAAGCAGTTTTAAAATCCATTTTAAAATGTCTTTTATAGTTACATAGAATTTTACACTTTTAGGGGGGCGCCATTTCTTTGTGTGGATCCAAATTTCCATCTCATATCGTGATTCTGAGGAAACGTTCAGCTGCCACAGGGGAGAAGAACTGGGCTCACCCCAGAAGCCCAGATACACACAATCTGCTTAAGGAAAAGGAGGAAACCCCCTGGAACCTCCCAAGCCTCGCTCAGAATGTGGCAGCAGTGTGATGCTGGCCGCGTAGGAGAACGAGCCAAGTTCCGCCGTGTAGGTATGCAGGAGCTGCCAGGGGCTGGACACAAAAGAGGAGCAGGAAGTACCCGTGGCAGGCCAGTCTAGCACTGAACATGAGATGACAACTGACCACCTCTCCAGGCTTTAGAACCAGCAGAGCATCTGGAGAGGACACCAACAAAACATCCTAACCTGTATCTCTTCTTCATTAGATTAGCTTAACACAACACTAAGAGCCTGGTGGGTAAAGAAATGTGCTCACTCTCAAGAGTAAAGTTTATTGACTTCAAATTCTATTTTTCTGCACACAAATGGTTAGGTACGCATGGGAATAGTAGATGAACCAGTTATTAACAAGAGATAGACAACCAACCGAAACAGACTAGAAAGCAACACTTTGGAAATAGCAGCTTGGGATCATCAGATAAATGTGATTAGAGCTGGTCAGCTAGCTCTGGGGTTTTGTGACTACACCTGCTGTAGTTTGTGCCTTGATTGTTCCCAAAGGCCCACACGTTGAAGGCTTGGTCTCTAGCTATGTTACTCTGGGAAGGTGATGGAAACGTCAGGAGGTGAGGTCTAGGAGAATGAATTTATTCACTTAGCACACACACTGAAAGGAGGCTTGAGGAACCCAGTCTCTTCTTTACCTTTTGTTAATGTGGTTAATATTCATCCACTGTGAGATGACCAACTCCCTACTGCAATGCTCTGCTTTGCCACAGGCTTCAGAGCAACAGAGCCAACAAACCTCTAGAGCCATCAGCCAAATAGACACCTCATCATGTCAACCTTGATGATCTCAGTCATTTTGTCATATAATGATTCCACACTGGCTAACACTGTGGACAACTGCAGCTGATCTGGTATGCCTATCCACCGACTTGAGTGCTCCAGGCTCCTGCCTTACTTCTGGGATCTCTCATGAGTACAAAAGTAAGAACCCTAAAAAGGAATTTGCAAGAAAACAAAACAGACCTAATCATCAGGAGGTGATTGGACCATGAGGGCTCTACTCTAACCAACAGATCATCTGTTCATGGAGTCATAATTTTGATGCTCATATTTGTAGGTAGTGAGGACATAGAATCTTGAAGTTGTTGGAATAAGTAGGTCACTTGGGGCTTGCCTTTGAAGAATATCTTGCCACTGGTAACGTGTGTGTGTGTGTGTGTGTGTGTGTGTGTGTGTGTGTGTGTGTGTGTGAAAGAGAGAGAGGGTATGTGTGCATGTGGGGGTCAAATATTGGGTGTCCTGCTGTGTCACTCTCTGTCTTATTCCTTGAGGTAGGTTCTGTCACTGAACCTAGAACCAGGCCACTATCCATCTCCTCTGCAATAACACTCACAGAGCACTGGAGTCACAGATATGGCACCGCTGCTAGTTTTTTTTTTTTTTTTTAACATGGGTGCTGAGTTCTCAAGCTCACACAGCCAACTTCTCTTACCTGTTGCACCAGCTCCTCCTCTCTCTCTTCTGCCCTGACCCCTGCTTCCTAGCTGGCAGAGTGTAAAGAGCTCTCTCCCCAGCCATGCTCTTCCCTGGCCATGCTCTGCCTCATTTTGAAAGCATGGAGCCAGATGCGCTCTTGAACCTCTGAAACCATGATCCAAAATAAGTCCTGCCTGCGTTAGGTTGTGCTCCGAAGTTATTTCAACACACCAATGTACAACGACTGGCACAGCTGCTCCTCGGGGCTCTGTCCACTCAGTTGCTCAGTACACGGATGAGATTAGGAAAGCTGGTCATTCCATGGATTGTCTACTTTGTAGATTATCTGGCCTCTTTTCTCATGGCAAAGGTGGAAAAGACATTTCTTTGTGGAATTTCTATGTCCAAAGTAGAACTGAGACTTGCTCGTCATAGTAAGTCTAAGTGATCTGGGGACACTGCAGTGAGCATGTGTAGGAGACAGCTGAATGTATTGAGTTTGGAGAGGAAACAGAGGTTGGAACATGCTCCTATGTATTGCATGACAAACTAGTAATCATGCTCTCTGGCCCAAAGCAATTCTTGTTTTGCTCATGAATCTGAAATTTAGACAGAGTTGGGTGAGAAAGCCATGTCCACACTCCATGTGGCACCAGCTAGGTTTGTTCTGCCAGGATGAGATCATGTCTAACAAAGCCCTCTTACTCAGAGTGCTGGCAAGTTGGCCGTAGCTACTAGCTAGGATCTCAGCTGAGAGAGTGGAAAGTGGCATCTCAGTCCCTGTCCCTGTGAACTACTCTTCCTAGTGGCTCTCTGCAAGAGTACCCTTCCTCTTGGCCTGACTTGAGTTCCACGGGACAGCATTCCTAGAGAATCTCGTGGGGGTTGTGCTGTCCGGGATGACCATCCCTTGGAAGTCCCATAGCAACAAGCCCTCCAACGTCTCATGGGAGAGAACAGCAGTGGGAAGAGTATCAAGTGTAAGAGCATGTGGGATTGGGAATACTGGTGAACTGCTTAAGGAACTTCATCTGCCTCACAGTTAAGATGTAGATACAGGCTGATGAGGACTAGACACTCTCTGCAATACGCTGGGAAATCTGGCATCCTGTTCAGTCACGTAGAAGAATATTAAGGACTGGATTGAATAGATTCATCTTCTATCTTTGATAAAGGTGAATTTAAACTCCCAAAGACCAACGCAAGAAAAGGTTAGAACATATTGAGACCAGAAAGAGGTTGGGTGGGTTTGAACCCCATTGCCATCATTTCTGACTTGGGTGACTTTAGACAAGTTAAATGACCTCTGTCCCTTCATTTTCTTCATCTCCAACAAGACAATCCATGCCAAAAGACTTGGCATCAAGCCTGGCACACAGGCAAATCATGACTCACACCAATCATATACAACTATGTGTAACAATAGCCGTCTGATCCAGGAGCATGGCACACCAGTGCTGGCTAACATAGACATCTCCAAGTCAAGCCATGCACACTTTAGTTTAAATGCAAAAGTTTGAATGTGTATTTCTCAAACAGTAACGATAGAGTGTGGCATCTACGAGCATCTTCTGTGTCTGGGCCTAGAATTTCATCCCTTATTAGTTAGTTATAACAAAGTATATATTCAAGAAATTTAGGAAGGCATCCCATAGACCTTCAACCACAAACTCAGCCATTGGTCATATCCACCCCAACTCCATAGGCAAACATTTCCCCTAACATATAGAAGGAAAGAAGAAAGATAAGGGAAAAAACACAGGTCTTTCCTCCAACCTGTGGCTGATCACTCGTCCTAATGCCTCAGGTTGGCACCTGCAACTGAGAAATGTAATAATATTCCAAGTCATCACCTTTATTGAAAATGATCAAAGTACCCAGCAATATTTAATGAGATTCTTCAGGAGACAATTGCCAAGGCATTGGAAACTGAGGATTCCTTATGTTAATAGCAAAAGAAGACTCCATTGTAATAAAGAGTTTATGTCCTCCAGCTTTCCAGTGTTGATCTTTGCCCCGATACCTTCTCGCATTAACCTTGCTCTAAAAGCAGAGAAGATGGTACTGCTCGGTCTCCGTGGCTTCAGAGAAGTGTGGGAGGTGGCTGAGGTGGTGGGAGGTTCCTCTGATTTGTGAAAACACCTGGTACTTTTTTTTTTAGAGAAGTGTCCAGATTTTTGACATTTGTGACACAATTGTTATTGTCTACAAAGTTGGCATTCAAAACCTGTGCAATTGAGTTACCAAAGAAATCACACACACACACACACACACACACACACACACACACACACACACCCCATTCAGAACCAAACCCTAGTGTTTTAAGTTCTTTATTTCAGGTTTGGCCACACGAGGCTGCATGGGGCAGGTTGGACACAGCTAACTGTTGACAGTTCTTTATTCTCTCACAAGATACTGTCTTGGGATATTAATCACTCTTTACAATGCGGCTTTGTTCTGACTTCCCTGAGGGTCCATTGTCCACAAGAGACCGAATAGGGCAGCCGGCAGACCATGGGGCAGAGGTCACGAGACCTGGTTTGGAATCCCTTTAAGAGCCTGGGTTTCCTGGTCTCCTCTAACCTTCCCAGAGTCCTTAGAGGCACACTTATGCTGGCAACGGGCCGCAGGAGGTTGCAGCCAGTCGAGATAGGCTATTCCAAAGTGTACCAGAGAGTGGGACCTTCTTTACAGCGGCAGCTACAGAGACTGGTGCTTACAGCCTCGGTCTGTACTCTCCCAGCTCTTTCCGCAATTCCAAACATGCTCGGAACCTCTCCTTATCCTGCTGTAGGGCATCCACACTCCACATCCCACCAGAGAACAGCAGCTTGAAAGTGGCTGGAGGGTTGTGTGAACTGGCACTGAACGTCCTTGTATGGCCCACTGCTTTAATGTGCAGAGAGTTTTCAGTCCTGAAAAGTCCTTGCCACAGGAACATAGGCGCTGGCTCCACAGTAAGCCAGCTCTGCCTGTAACTTAGCATTAAGGAGTCAGTGTTGAAAGTGTTGTTAGGGAGAGAAAACATTAGTCAGAACTGAGGGACGAGAACCAACAGAGTCAGACGTGGAGCACATAGACCACTGTCACGGGGTACATTACCCTATTAGATTGCCGGCTCCGCCTCTACCCACAATTCCCTTTGCTCACACGAGCCATTTTCCAGAAGCCCACCACTGATGTGCTTTTGACTCCTCCTGCCCCAGCTACGGGTTCCAGAGTGTCCACTCCAGTGCCCAGCTCAGGGTTAGCCACTTAAGCAAGGATCCTCCCTAGGAATTTGGGAGACAACTCACACGGGATTTGATTCCCTCTTACATAAGCACCTGCAGAGACCTACATCCTGTTCTGTGTTTGGGGAGTCAGAGAAACTGGGAATCTGGGAAAGAGAAAGGGGGAGATGGGCAGAGAGGAGAGCTAGGGGATGTCCTGTAGGCAGCACCCCTCCCCCAGTTCTTGTGGGGCCCTGTGGCCGAAGCTATGAGGTTAGCACTGTGCCTGCTCTGTAGAAAAACCCTATCTAATTCCTACAGGTTATGGCAGGCATGTGCCTAAAGCATTATGTTCAACTCCTTGGCCAATGCTTAGCACACACAGGTAAAGCACAGAAAGTCCATTTATCTTAACTGTGATGTTGTGTGGTTTCTATACACATTTACGGAACAGTGGTCTCTTGGAAACATCAAACTCAACAGCCCCCAGAACTGAGCAGTCTGGTCAGTCCTAACCCTTCTCAGGTAACGGTTCTTCTGATCCCAATGGACATCTCTGCGTTCTCTCGTTGGTTCTCTTACATAAAAAACGTACTCCATTCAACATGAGTGTGGGAGCTCGCAGAGGAAGTGGGGTTGACAGAGGCAAGAAGGAAATAAAAGGGGATTGGAGGTGAAAATAATTAGAATGAATTATACACCTATATAAAAATTATCAAAGAACAAAATTAATAAAAGTTATTTAAAATATCCCATTCAGAAAACTACAAAAAAAAAAATGCAACCTATGTAGATGTGATTTCCAGACAGGATACGGTGCGGACACTTTGTCACAGAAGTTGAGTGCCCCTTAGCCAAAGTGCGTGGGCCCAGAAGTGCCTCTGGCTCAGGATTGTTTCCTATGCTGGAAGGTGTGTGCACTAACCTTTCCAGTTGTTTATCGTTAATCCAGTTGGGTAAACTTAATCTGAAAATCCCCAATCTTCAGTGCCCTGACACTCAAAAAAAAATTTCATATTCTAAAGCAAGCCAGATTTCGGACTTGGGGGTTCAGTCTGTATTTATTCTTACTTCTGGCCTTGGAAACTCACCAGGGGAGAAGGGCCCACAAACTCAACTCAGCAAGGCTCACAGGGGCTCACGGAGACTGAAAGTGGCGATCAGGGGGCTTACGTGGGTCTATGCTAGGTCCTCTGCATATCTGTAATGGTTGTGTAGCTTGGGGTGTTTGTGGGACTCCTGACAGTGGGAGCAGGTGTGTCTGTGACTCTTTCGCCTTCCTTTGGGACCCTTTTTCTCTGACTGGATTGACTTGCCTGGCCTCTGTGCCTAGTCTCACTGCATCTTGTTACGCCATGTTCTTTTGCTATCCCTGGGAGTTCTGCTCTTTTTCTGAAGGGAATCACAGGAGGAGTGGACTGCGGCGGGGGTGGGGGGGGGTAGGCAGGGGGAGGTTAGGAGGAGTGATGTAGGCAGGGGGAGGTTAGGAGGAGTGAAGGAAGGAGAGGCTGCGGTTGGGATGTACCGTATGAGAGAATAACTAAATAGTAATAAATAAATACATAATTCACTTTGCTCCCTGAATCCTCAGCAGCTCCAGGATTTTTCAATCTGAGTACTCATGGCTTTCATTGATTACAGAGCGTCTCCATACACTCTCTTGTTTTTAGCTCTTTCCCCAACCATATGTGAGCTATAACCTACAGAAAAGCTTACAAAGCGCTAACGTGCAGCTTCTAAGTTTTGGGAATGTATGGCCCATGTAACCACAATGCAAAAACCATAATACTGCCAGCTTCCCCAGGAGTGCCCAGCCCTCCCAACTGGAGTTAATTGCCTGCTGTCCTTTAAGGTACTGACTTTCTGGATTTTTCCTCAGGACTTTAACACTACAGCATGCACCACCAACTGCAAAGGGTTGGTTTTGCACATGTCTTCTGTTTTCCTAACAATTTTTTATTCAAAAGCCTGAAATTCTGTAAGATCAAGCCCAGAAACGATGGCCCTTATTTTCTTGGTAAATTGCTGCTTCCCTGCTGTTTGTGTGGCAACTACTTTTCTCAGGCCCAGTCTTGGTTTTTTTGTTTTGTTTTTTTAAGTTAGCTTTTTAGGTTAGTGTACACTGTCCTGGGTTTCATTATGGCACTGTCATGCATACATGCTGTTATACTTTGCCTGTTTGTTGGATGGTGGACATTAAAGCTGGTTCCATTTGCTGACTGTTGTGAGTGGTGTAGGTAAAACCACAGTATGTAAGTATGTCTGTTGTGTATTGACTTAGAGTCTTGGGTATATACATAAGAGTATAGAAGAGTATATCTGGGTTATGGGGAGTTTTCTTTTGCTTTTTTTTTTTTTGGTTTTTTTTTTTTTTTTTTTTTTTTTTTTTGTTGGGTGTTGGTGTTTGTTTGTTTGCTTTCTTGCTTTTTAAGAATATCTTACTGATTTCCATAGTGGCTTACAAGAGTTCACCTTTCTGCCATCAGTGTATAAAGGTCCTTCTTTCTCTAATTGCATGGTGACATTTCTTGCCATTTATTTTCTTGATAATCACCTTTCTGTCTGGGGTAAGGTGAAATCTCAAGCAGTGTTTCTTTTACGGCTGAGATTGTTGAATAGCATTTCAAGTGTTTACTGACGATTTGTATTTACTCTTTTGAGAACCATGTGTTCAGCCAGCCCATTCATTCATTGAATAATTTGGTTGTTTAATGTTTGGTTTTTCCTGTTCTTTGTGTATCTTAGATATTAATCCTGTCTGATGTGTAGTTACTAAAGAAATCAAGGGGGAAAAGTTCCCCCAAGTCCTCCTGGGTTTAAGTTATTTTTAATTAATCTATTTATTCACTTTACATTCCAATTGTAGACCGTTTTCTTCTCTCCTCCCGGTCCCACCCTCCCTCCCTCTCCACCCCCCCATTGTCCCATCCCCATTCCTCAGAAAAAAAGAGCTACCCACCCACCCACTCCAGCTCATCAACTCACATGAAGGACTGAGCACATCCTCTTCCCTTGTGGCCTGGCGAGGCAGCCCTGCCATAGGGGGAGTAATCAAAAAGCAGGCAACAGAGTCCATGCCAAGAGACAGCCCCGCTGCTCCCCTTACTAGAGGACCCACATGAAGCCTGAGCTGCCCATCTGCTACATCTGTGTCCAATCCATGCATGGCCCTTGCTTGGTGCTTCAGTCTCTACAAAGCCTCTCAGGCCCCTGGTTAGTTGGCTCTGTTGGTCTCCTTGTGAGCACCTGTCACTTCCAGGTCCTTCTATCCTCCCCACCCCCCACTCTTCCTTCTGCAAGACTTCCTATGCTTCCCCGATGTTTGGCTGTTTCGATCCGCTGCTGGGTGTAGCCTCTCAGAGGATGGTTACGTTAGGCTCCTGTCTGTGAGCATAGCAGAATATCGTTAATAGTGTCAGGGGTTGGCTCTGACCCATGGGGTGGGTCTCAGAGACCTCCTGGGTTTTAATCACCCGGAAGGGATGATACTGCAGATATCATGTACAGCCCTGGGACTTCAGCGTTCTCGAGCTCTCCAGCAGTGGTTGGCAGATAAAGCTGCTCTAGCACCCTACCTTCCACTACCCCAGGATGAGGTCGCTCAGACTCTAGTCTGATTTCCAGTTAATGGGAACTGTTTCCCACAACCGAGGGCAGGGCAGTCTCTACTTATTCCCTTGCCTGCCTGAGCCAGCCTCTTTCTGTCTGCACTTTTCTGCCCACAGTTTCCACCGCTGCCGATCAGCCTTCCTTCACCCAAAGCCCTTAGCAAGCCAAACTGAAGCTCCTGACTTGTGCCTGTTCCCTGATCTCAGGTCTCTGGGTCAGCTCAACAATCAGCCCAGGCACCTGCCAGCACACCACACAGCGTTGTGAAATTAGATTCCTTCCCCCAGGCGCCAGGGGAGTCGCTGTCTCACCAGATCTCTAACTGGGTTTGGTATTTGCAAGAGCTGGGGGCTTGCCCTGAGGGTAGGTAGGGCTGCCTGCTTATCATACAGCTTACCTTTGAAAGTGAATCTGAGTCCCACTAGGGAAGTGTATGGCTAGGGCTGTGCTCACCTCACCCTTCACTGACTCCTCCCATCTTCGCTTCTGCTCCTTCCCAGCATCCCTTTCGCAGACTTCCCCAGTTTCTCACATAGGCCTCTCTTTGGGATTCAGTTTATTTTTCTTATTATGGTCCTCTCCTTCCCTGACTCACACAGAAGCAGCCTTTCGGCATATTTAAAGCAAGGTCTTTGTTGTGGAATAATTTTTTTTAACTTATAGAACACTTATTGAAATATACTCAGTCTTTGGATGGCTCCCTCCCATTTCCAGCATCAGTATCGCCTTTATTGTTTCAATACATTTGTTACAATGAGCAGACCAATGTTGACATTTTATTATTCACTATTATGCATATTTTAATTGTTTTAGACGTTTATGTGCGTGAGTAGTTTGCCTGTCTATGTGTATGTGCACCGTGTGCATGCCTGACTCCCGTGGAAGCCAGCAGAGGGTATCAGACCCCAGAACTAGAGTTGTAGATGGTTCTGAGTCAGCGCGCCAGTGCTGGGAGCTGAACCTGGATCTTCTGCAGGAACAGCAGGCACTCTCAACTGCTAAGTCTCCTCTCTAGCCTGCTTCATCTATATTTTATTAGTTTGTGACAAATATTCTTCTATCATAAGATCCCACCTAAATGCCACCATACACTCTGTCACCGTGTCTCTTTTGGCTCCTCTGGGCTATAGCAGCTCCTTAGATCTTTGTTTTGGAACATGACAGTCTTGAAGAGCTCTCACCAAATACTGTACAGGATACTTTTTCAATTCAGATTTATCTAACATTTGCCCTATAATTTGCCTAAAGATACCCACTGGGGGAAGGATGGTTGCAGAAAGAGATCTGGTCTCCCGACAGAAGGGCGAAGTGCCCCCAAGAACAGCACAACACGTGGCTATTGATATCAGCTTTGCTGTCCTGATGAGCTGGATGGCAATTGTCAGGCTTCTTTGCTGCAAGGATGCTTAATTTTAACCCTTCACTTTCAAATGATACTAATTGACATGAAGCCTCAGGGCTGCAGACTGGGGGATGAGAAGTGGTGTTCAGGTCTTTAAGGGCAAAGTGCCTACGTAAGTCACTTGGAATCATTCTGCAGGGGAGATTGGCCTCTTCTCTGCCACTTATTTATCCAGTCGTTTATTCATGCCAGTGTGGACCCACAAAATAGCCATAGCCATTGTGAGTCCTCTTAGGTGGATCCTCTGTCGCTTCAACATTGTGTGTTTGTGTGCGTGCGTGTGCGTGCGTGCACGCGTGCATGGGAGCATGTGTCTCTCAACATTTTGTGTGTGTGTGTGTGCATGTGTGTATGTGTGTGTGGTTTGATAAAGACTTCTAAAGGTTTTGATATGTATATGTACATGGGGTTTTATGATCATGTGAAGCCAGAAGAGTCTGTTGGATTCCTGGTGTTGGAGTGAAAAGGAGTTGTGAGATGCCCAACACAGGTGCTGGGAAGTGCTCTTAACCCCCGAGATGTCCCTCCAGACTTGTTTGTATAGCTTTGAATACCTCTTTATCTTCTGGCGCTCCACACTCCACAATCACGGTTCCTGCTTTGATATTAGCATCAGTCATTTCTCCAACGTGTCCTGCTTCTGTTATTTTGAGAATAGGTGCAAAGCAAGAGGTGAGCACGGGCTGTGTGCACTGTTATGCGGATGTGCAACAGTGCTGGTTTCCGTGATTTCAGTTACCCAGTCTGAAATTATTAAATAGAAAATCCAGAAGCAAACATTTCATAAGTTTTAAGTTGTGTCATGCTCCCACCAGTGTGGTGAAAGCCTTGTTCCATCTCACATCATCCCATGTCATCACACCCCGGGTGTGGACAAACCCTTGCACTAGTGAATCTCTACTGTGTGTCTAAAAGAGAAAAAACGAGTTCATTTTTAATTACAGTATTTATTAACTAATCTTTTTTTTTTTTTTAGTTACGAATAAGATGATAAAAAATTTTAAAGTAAAGCCAGGCAGTGGTGGTGCATGCCTTTAATCCCAGCACTTGGGAGGCAGAGGCAGGAGGATCACTGTGAGTTCAAGGCCAGCCTGGTCTACAAAGCAAGTCAGGGCTGCACAGAGAAACCCTGTCTTGAAAATAATTTTTTAAAGTAAACAACCATTAAAATATGGCTGCCCAAAATAACTAGAGTATGTGAGGTTCTGAGTTCAGTCCCTAGCCCTGGCGGTAGTGGTGGTGGGGACAAAACACCAGCTCTACATACATACATCCCTTTATTTGATAATATTTTATATTGTGTCATTTTGCTCGAAAGCATATTTCATTAATCATAGTTTATTACGATGTTTTTATTGTCTAAGCACCATTAGACTAGTATTTTTATCATCTGAAAAATTTTCCACTTTGGCCGATGAGATATGTTCACATAGTTACTGCCCTCTGTAGACATCATCTCTACACCTCACGGAGGCTTCCTTTTTCTGTCCAAGAGTATAAGCAGCCCACAAGTTCCCTGAATTTCAGAGCTAAAGAAAAGCTGCCTATGTTGTCCTTCACGTTTCCCTAAGGCCTCCAAAACCTGCCACGATGTTGCTTTGTCAGCAGTTGGGATCTGTTCCAGTTATTTTTAATTTTTTATATAAATACACTTATTTTCTTTCTTTGTTTCTACATCCTGATCTCAGTTTCCCCTCCTTCCTCTCCTCCTGGCCCCTCCCTCCAACTCTCCTATGCCCACCCCACCCCCAACTCCATTTCTCTTCAGAAAAGGTCAGGCCTCACTTAAATATTGACCAAGGATAGCTTGTTAAATTGCAGTAAGACTAGGCACCTCCCCTTTCTATTGAGGCTGGATGAGGCAGCTCAGGAGGAAGAAAAGAGTCTCAAAAGCAGGCAGAAGGGTCAGAGACAGCCCCTGCTCCCACTGTTAGGAGCCCCCCAAGAAGACCAAGCTATATGACTGTAACATATAAGCAGAGGACCTAGGTCACTCCCATGCAGGCTCCCTGGTTGTTGGCTCAGACTCTGTGAACCCTCATGAGCCCAGGTTAGTTGATACTGTGGGTTTTCTTGTGGTGACCTTGACCCCTCTGGCTCCTACAGCCCTTCCTCTCCTCTTCCATGGGATTCCAAGAGCTCTACCTAATCTCTCTCTCTCTCCCTTCCTCCCCCTCCCTCCCTCCCTTCCTTCCTCCCTCCATCCCTCCCCCTCCCTCCATCCCTCCCTCTCTCCTCCCCCTCTCTCCAGGTGGATTTTCCCAAATAATCTTTTATTCCCCCACACAGAGTCTTCCATCTGTGTTCCTTCTCCTTTCTTTAAAGCTGTCAATTCAGCTTTAAGTAAGCTTCTATGAATTTTCCAATGGGTTTTAGAGTCATTATTTGCCTCCTTAACAAGAACAGTTTTGGTTCCTTCAGGCTCATGCGGAAATCCCCACCTTTGTTTGTGAGAAGGTAGTGAGAGAGCAGATTCTCCTGTCCAAGAAGCTGGAACCACGGTGTCAGCTCGTCCTATAACCAGACTTTATTGGCTTCAGTGAGTTCTACTCCACCCAGTTTAATCGGCAAAACACAAGACTCTTTTTTGTCCATGAAGATATAGCAGGTAAAGCAATAGAGACGTGTTCTATTTCTAGACCACTCTCAGTTGTCTGGTGCAATCACCAACGTAGTTTAACTTTCTCACAAATTCTACTGGAATATCTAAAAAGGTTGTCAATTTTGATACAGTTTCAGAGGGTTCGAGTGGTAAAAACTTACATTAAGAAGCACAAGTTGTAGGCATATCATGTGTAATTTACAAAGTACAGAGCATGATAGGGTTGTCCATGAAGACCCCTAGTCTGTACACAGAGCCTGGTAACAATCCACGGTTTGAGGGTCTTCAGAAGATATTTCCTAGGACAAATGGAGACAAATGTAGTTGCCTCTTACCTTCTGTGCTTACAGAAATACAAGAGATCTTCATGTGTGCTAACCTGTGTATATGCACATACTCTTAAACGTGCCCACATTTGTAAGTTCCTGTATCTATAATGAGCTAAAGACAAACGCGCACTGTGTTTACAATGCTAACTAGTTACAGTGTGGGTTGTCACTTTCTTCCTCTTGTTTATCTGTGGCCTCCACCCTTACGGTGAGAGAGCTGGCTCCTACCATCTGCCCTCCGCACTTGACTTCACCGGGCATATACAGAAGTTTCAGAATTAATGCTCCGTGCCCCCATGGAAAGCAACTTTGTCAAATACAAAGTGCGTACAAACCATTTTCTCTTGGCTTCCGTCTTACAAGCTTATTCCCAAGGCTCTTGCCATGCCCTCATCTCTTTCAGGGCGCTGTTCCACACATTTATGATACAGTCAGTAGGTCCCTTCGGCAATTCCACTCTGAGATCCTCAACTTTCTAAACTGTCTTGTAAAAACTGTATACCTTAAGACTCACTGCTTGTGTTGTGATGTTACAAGAGTTTCAATCAGTACAAAGTGTCACATATTCGTCACTCAGAACACTTCATTGCCATAAAGTATCCCTCGTGTTACACTTATTAAACCTTCTCCTACATTCCCAGCCTTGGGCAACTGTGTATCTCTCAGTTCACCTGTCCCAGAATGTCATGCACACATGCTCCTCAATTTATAATAAAGCTCATCCCAACAAACTTTCCAGGCACTGCTAACATTGAAAGATGAAATGCAATTAGTATACCTCAGCTTGATACCTTAATGCCCAGCCTGCCTCAAATGTACTTAGAGCCCTTACATAAGCCACACCTGGGCAAATCACCCAACTATCAATGGACGCAGCTAAGAAATGTGTGACTGTACGCAGCCCATGCATACATCCAGACATGTAATTACTTCCATCTCCGTCTCTGTATCTATTATACTGTCTGGCCTGAACCCAATGTCAGTGCATTCATTCTAGCCTCGTGGCCTGTGCATTTATAATTCTATGATGGGGAGAAATCTGGCTTCCACAATCTCATCACTTATTAACTTATTTGTTCAATACTAGGATGCTTGTAACATAGCTTCAGAAGAGACAACTTGTGTCCCAGTGAAAAAGCAAAATGGTGAACTAAAGTTCTGCCCTCAGGTTTCAGGGAATGGCCAATCCTCTGGTTCAAATCTCAGCCTAGAGTACAGTTCAATCCTCCGTTATGAGATCCCTGAGGACAGATCTTTTTGTCTTTAGTGGTACGTCATTTTCCAGCATTTGTCACATCAGCTTTCACCACCTCATCCTTTCAGTTTCGTCACACAATGCATTTCTAACATATTCATTTGTTACAGATAACATTTTCTTCTGGCATCCTAGCTTGTTTTTAAAAAGAAGAAAAAAAGCCTTGTATATATTAAGGTTCATTCTTTATGACATCAGTTTCCATAGATTGTGACAAATGCATAGAGTCACGCATCAGATGCCCAATTTCAGAGAGCTTCTGTCTTCATCTCTATTTTAATCTATGGACAAACTCAGGGCACACAAATGTTTTTACTTAACTTGGCTTGCAAATACCATCCGCTTGTTGGTATAACTAGCTTCTTTCTTCTCATTGTCTGAAATGTCCTATCATTTTAATCTGTCTCTGTTTGTTCTGTCTAAGGTGGATGTTTGGGCTTCATCCAAGTTGGAACTATTTTAAAACACTGCTGTAGCCGGGCATGGTGGTGCACATCTTTAATCCCAGCACTCGGGAGGCAGACACAGGCGGATCTTTTGAGTCCAAATCCAGCTTGGTCTGTATGTGGCAAGTTCCAAGCCAACAGTAAGACCTTTATTCAAGCAATAAGAACAAAACTGTAGTGGAAGTTTTGGTTTCCTTAAAAACTCAGTTTTGTTATGTAAATGTATTTGTTTTAATCCACAGTATGGGCTATGAGACTGCCTTAGTTTGTCCACAGCTGATAATTGGCTAGTGTGGTTCAGTGTGAGGCACGGTCTATGCCGGCTGGAATTAGCAGAATTCAGAGGATTTGCAGAGAGAGAGAAGGTGGGGGTTTCAAGGAGACAGACAGAGGAAGAAGAAGGCTGCTTGTTCGTCCTTCTGTGTTTGAGATTATTTGTTTATTTATTTATTTATTTTTGCTTGTTTGCATTAGTCTGGCCTCTTCTGAGTATTTATAATGGCAGATTCTGTACTAACCCAGATTTGGACAATTATCTTCCAGAACCAAGAAGCCTCCCATCCACCCTTACAGAAACTTTCTAAGGTGGAGGTACCACTGTCTCCATTTAGACAGGTAAAACCTGTCCCATTAGCTCTGGTTTCTGGGGCCCAGAAACTGTGGCTTCTTTTGAAAGCTGTAAAATATGCCTGAACTCTGACCTAAAAAAAAGGTCTTTTCTTTCTCCCTCATACACCAAGCTTTCTACAACCCTGTGCATGTGTCAGTGTCCTGAGCCACAGGCTTAGCATGTGGGACCTCTGACTAACTAACTTGGTATGGTTTCTGTGACGTTGACCTTTGACCCGAGGCATGGGAGCTAGGACAGAGGAGGGAAAAGAGAAAGTGAAGGAGCAGGGAAAATTAGAGACACTTCAAGGTTATCCCTAGAATAGCTTCTCTTGCTTATGTTTTCTTGCACAGAAAATGAGTATGTTTTGGCATGAGATGGAAACTACACCTAGAAATTTGACTTGTGTGTCAAGAGGGAACACTTCCAAGAACTGCCATCTCTGTGGATATGTCATGTATCACCCATGTCAGAAATAAGGAGGGGCAACCATGCCGAGTTGTCTGGGTGCCTGAGGATTGACGATTTCATGTAACTGGAATTCAGCATTGCTGGCCACCGTAGGCAGAACAAAATCCTGCCCACATCTGAGAAACCACATCCACTTACTTGGGAAATACGCTATATGTAGTCACACCACAAGGCCAACTTCTGGCTTTGGCTCCTTGTAGAACTATGGCAATCCTAGAGGGACAAAAAGGAGAATCTGGCCTGTCTGCAGTCCAGTCCATACTTTGTATAAATTAAGTGAAGAAAGTACTCTTGAAAACACAGAACCTGCAGTAAAACGCTCTGCGGTCTAACGTGGGTCCCCTCTTTCCCAGTGACCCGGCTCTCACTAAGTCTACAAAGACAGCTGATTTCCAAATGGCCTCTTCTCTGTCATCTATTTGATTTGGGAGTCACACAGAAAATCCAAAGGAACTGATCTATCATGTGATTATTAGAATCCACAAGGGAATCTGGCAACGCTGCTGCACTAAAAACCAGTTTAAATCAGCTCATTTCCACATACGAGCAATAAGCAACTAGAAATATCAGTTTAAAATGATGTTTACTGTAGCATCTAAAACTCATCTAAAATGTAGCTAGGAAAAGATCTAACAAATGTTTACGAAGGTTCTCTCTGACACCATGGAGTCTTAAGCTTTAGTGTTGGTTCAGCCGGAGATAGCTGGGCCTCTGAAGCAGTGGGCTGCAGCAAAGTGAAAGAATTTGTATATCTAACAATTCCCCGTGAGACAGTGATTGCTGGCCTTTGAGCTTTATCCTTAGTTCTCTGGACATGGCACACTCTGGGCTCCAACACTGTCTGTCCCCATCTCCCCACCATTCGCCATCCTAGGTCTTCATCCTCCACCCAGCACTCAGATTTAGAGACCCTTTGTATCCTGCCCAGAGTTCTCACCCCGTCTTCAAACTCCCTGCCTCTCAATCTCTCTCTCTCTCTCTCTCTCTCTCTCTCTCTCTCTCTCTCTCTCTCTCTCTCTCTCTCTCTCTCTGTGTGTGTGTGTGTGTATGTGTCTGTGTGTGTGTCTTTATACTCCCTCCATATATATGATTTCCACACCCACATGCCTGAATGCTTCCTACCAGCCCAGCCTTCTCCTAGGAGCTTTGTTTGGTCACATCTCCACCTGCCCCCTGGACTCCTCCCAGGATGCTCTGCAGCCCCTTCAGATTGCACTATCCCTAAGCCTCCTTCTCCCTGACTCACATTATCCTTTCTTTGTCTAAAGCGACCTCCCGATCCATCTGGTCCTCCAAACAATTAACTGATATGGCTCCTCTGACAACGGCTCTCCTTAGAGAACTTGTCTGTGTGGACAGCAGGAATCAGGCTGAGCCCAGCCCCTGAGCAGATGCTTTTCCCCATCATAAAAGCGCTCATTGTGCCTAACCCTGAGAACACACACAGGAAGCCCCGTAGAGACCTTGGGCTGAGGGCTGACTATAACATCAACATTTGCTTCCCTCCTTTATCTCCACTCTCAGTGAGGGCTGAGAAGGTCAGGAGATCTGGACATCCCTGGCAGGCATGAGGAAGTCCTGACCCTGAGCCTACTGCATGTGAGAAGGCTGGGGTCTGTTTGGTATCTGACCAGCAGCTCTTCTTTGCACTAATCTCCCAACTGGATAATGCTTCTTCTTCTCAGGGTAGGAAGGGGTTGGAGAGAAGCTGGAAATGTCTGACTCTGCCCCACCAGAAGCAGGGACAGGGTATTCTCTGTCCATGGAAACAGGAGAAAGGAAAAGCGGATACGTACCCCCGCCCTGCACAAGCCCAGTATGTCCTTGAATGAGTCACAGTTCTGACACTTGGAGCCTCAGTTTCCCCACCTATTAGTAAAGACCCTTAGGACAAAGGCTGAGAAGGGCCTTCTGTGCTTTCAGATTTGATTAAGTCCTATGAATATGGAAAGGCTGCGCTGCTACAGGTTTTCCAGTTGAGAGCCTGCAGGTAATTTGTCATTTAATTACTCCATGAAATGTTGGCAGCTTAGTCTTCTCTGGAGGCCCAGAGGATGCTCCTGCAAAGATCACTATGGCTTGCATCCTACATGGATAAAAAATGAAGGGAGCCAGAGCACCGTGCAATATGGTTCTAGCAAATACTTGAGCTGGGAGTTTAGCTCAGTGGTAGAACGCTCGCCTAGCATGCTTAAAGTGCTGGTTTGATACCCCAAAACCACAATTAAACACACATGCTCTCCCCCCGCCCTCTCTCTCTCTCTCTCTCTCTCTCTCTCTCTCTCTCTCTCTCTCTCTCACTCACACACACACACACACACACACACACACACACATACACACCGTGTGTATTAAAAGAGGATCTGAGTGGTCCAACAATGGATATCTCACACTGCACAGGGCAAGAATCCTGTAGTCCTAGAGGCTTGATATCTCAGCTGTCCCTGTCTGGAGCTGAAAGGCCTGCAGGCTTTCTAGAGAACTACTGGTCTTTGGTCTATATTAGAAGCCCAAAGATGCTGGTTCTAGTATCAGCAAAGTAATGTAGCAGAGGCAGCAACAGAGTAGATGAGCTTGCCAGCAAGAGTGAAGCTGAGCAGACTAAACGCAAGTTTCTCTTTTTCCCTATTCCTTTGATCTAGATTGTCACTAGAAGTGCTGCCCATGTTCAGGTTGGGTCTTCATGCTTTGAGTAATCTGACCAAGAGAATCACTCATGGGCAATCTCAGAAGCTTTTGTTTCCGTTGATTCCAGATCCAGTTAAGTTGACAATCAAGCTTAGTCATATTAACACCTATCAGCGACCAGGTAGCTAGACTCCATATAGCAAAGGAATTAACTCATGGATATAACCAACGGTGAACACACAACCCAGAAAGTGACAAGATCCAATGGGGAAAAAAGGAGGGGGAAGAGAGCTGTATAGGGTCATGCCAAAAGGACAGGGCAATCGCCACTAGGTAGGACAGAGCAGGGAAGTCTTCTTGGAGAAGGCTACACGTGTCTAGTCCTGCCGCGTTGACGGTGCTGGGTCCGCCGAGCAGGGAAGATCCAGGATGCATCAATAACTTGAGTCTAAACATGTGACTGGAACTAAGAGACAAGAACTCATTCTGTTTTATGTAACCAGAAGACACAAAAGAGAAGAGACACAATGTTTCCAAAACAAGATAATGTCAATACTCTAGAAGTTTCTCTTGTGCCCATTCCCAAGTCAGTTCTCCTTAGCTCACAGTGACCTCTGTTCTGATTTCTCCCCCAGGCAAATAAATCTGCCTGTTCTTGAATTTCCCCTAAACCAGACCCCCTCACATGCACCCCTCCTTCGATTTCAGCTTCCTTTGTTCAGCATGTGATTTTGGGGTGAGTCAGCCATGCTAAGCTGTGTGCAGGCCAGCCTCTGTTCTCTGCCTTGCCTTGCTGATTTCAAGCCCAGTGCTTGGCTCTCTTGCGGCCTATAGATTTTTCCGGTGGACTTCTAAGCAGCTTTTTCATTTTGACTGTGGTGAGAAAGCTTTGCAGAGTCTTGATATTTTCATTTCTCTCTCATTTCTCTCATATAAATACGTAGGAGTGTTTGAAATAGGTCCGTGAGGTAGATACAGCTATACAGTTAACTCTCAAGAAAGTGTCAGCTTGCCATGGCGGCACCTGCCCCTTTCTAGCTAGAACTTTCTCTGTACCTCGGAAGTGACTAGACAGACACACATTTTAGAAAGCAGCGGCACTCTATTTAAGGATTCCTCTTATCCCAGGCACCAGTGACTAAACCTTGGAAAAAATGTCAAAACAACTCTAAAATTAGATCTCTCTGCAACCTGCACGTCCAGCTGTTATGCTCAGTGCTTACCCCGCCCCCACCATGAAACTCACTCCGTGAATATTCAAATAATTGGTATTTCCTCCTTGAAGCCTGTCTCCTTCCAAACTCCAGTCCCCTCAAAGGGACCAGCCCTGTGTATGAGTAAGAAACTGGCTGGCCCAAGCAAGTATCTTCCTTGCTGAGTGGGCTCTCAATTCTGGTGAGTGTGCCATTCGGAGAGGAAAAATGCATCCTTTGCCAGGCTACAGACCTTGCTCTATGCCTGTGTTCACTGGCCTCTTACCCAAGCCCTCGGTGGTTGCCTCTGTTTTGAAAATCGAGGCACATAAGCAGAAATCTGGAGAGAGACACAGTTTTGCCAGTTTTGTCCAAGGATGTTGTAGCCGAGCTGGGATCTTCTGGCCAGTGTTCCTACTCCATCCAGGTAGTATATCTCAGATGCAGATCCTGTGCCCTCCCATTTTAATAGCCAGTAGATTGATAACTATTAAAACTTAACCACAGATCTTGGCCCTACCCAGGCTTCCTCTTGCAGAGTAACCAGACAAGGTGACTGGGCCAAGATCCTATGAGATGGCCTCATGGTAGGGAGACCCGTCAGGGAGCTACGCAGAGAGGTCTATATGCAGCTCTAATAATCATTGACTCCTTCCATTGCAATCTACAGAGTCAGAGGTTACCCAGAATCCTCTACTCCCAGGCTGGACATAGTTCTAGGATTCAATATTCCCCAAGCCCAGACAGAAAAGGAGAAAGGTTATGACTTGGGCCTGGCCGCTCTGTGTCCTTGCAACGTGAAACCCTCTGATTCTGACCCAGGGCACAGATGAATGCTTCAAGAGTTAACTCCAAACCTGGCCCCAGACTGAGGGAGTGGGGAGCCTGGGTTCATCCACCCCTGACCTCACTGTAGCCATGTATGGAGGATGAGCTAAAGGTCTGCTGAGCCTCTCTTGAGGCCAGAGCTGGAGACCTAGCTCCCACACACATCTTCTCAAACATCTTGCTGGCTTACACGCCGCCGTAACCCTAACCCTGCTGAGATGGGGGAGGGGGAGAGGGAGGAGAGGGACAGGGAGAGAGAGAGGGCCCCAGGAAGCACACAAGATTTCCTGGAGAGAAGATCTACCACCATTCCACAGGTGTAGTGACAGCACGATCTGCCTTGGGCTTGTGGCTCCGAGAGAAGCTGGGCTCTCCATGCAGGACACCTCCAGCTGAGTCTCTCCTACTCCTTTCACCCTTGTCACTTTTCCTTTTACAGATTGGGACAATGTCAGATGGTCAGGATGGCTTCTTCATCATTGGTTTTATACACTCGTCTCCAATTTCAAAAGCTCTGTTCAGAGACAATGATTCTCCTGGTAACCTGGCATATCCCAGCCCTTCTCTGCCCTGGCTCCATGTTACTCTGTACAGTGCTGGGTAGTGCTCAGCAGGGCTGTAGGCATGGCTGAAGAGTGCCCGGCCTTTGCAAGCGATCTTCAAGGAAGAAAAAGATGGGCTGGCAGGCCAGTGGGGGAAAACACAGAGTGAACGTAGCCAAAGCCGTGGATTCCAGTCAGGAAAGAGCCAGTTCAATTGACAGTCACCCGCCTGGCCTCAAAAAAAAACCCAAAAAACAAAAACAAAAAAAAACCTTCACTCTGGCCAGACTAAGCCTTGACTCAGTGTACCTGAGACTTCAGGTCACAGGGAAACTGGTTCTCATTAGCATGGGGGCTCACCTTCTCTTCAGCCTGCCCAGCCCTGGGTATCCCTGTGGGCCAAGTCATATCTATGACTTTCCAATGTCTACCTCCCAAGGTAATTTTATTTTATCCTTTAAGTGAACCTTGTCATGCATTTGAGTCAGGAAATTATACCCTTCGCTGAGCAGCCTCTGTGCTGAAAGGAAGCCAGGTAATGTGATGCCCTGAGCCAAGAGCAGCGTTAATGCAGCTGCTCATGAGAACCATGTGAAGGCCGTTTGCAGCTACCCAGACTGTCCCTGGCTCTGCCCAGTGGTGTCTCCAACAGCCCTGGGCAAAAGTCATTGCTTTGCCTCCTCAGGCTCTCACTATCAAGGGAGGGGCCATTAAGAAGAACGCTCAAAGCTGCAGAGAAGGCTGCTTGAGTCAGACAACCCTGAGTGATGAACACTACAGGGGCAGCTGCTGATGACCCACATGATGTTCCCATTTGGGGATACTCTTTAAGAGAGCTGTGCAGTCCCTGGCCAGTTACACTGCCAAAGGCATTGCACCTGCTGATGGTCTGTTGTTATATATCAATGCTAAAGAGGGGGCTCTGTTCAAGGCTTTGGGCGTCCACTGTAGACTAATGTCTGTGGGCATACAATGTGAAAGGAAGAAGAAAGGGAGAGGAAGAATGGGAAGGAGGGAGAGAGGGAGGGAAGAAGGAAGGAAGGAAGGTGTGGACGGATGGATAGAGCTAGCACTCTACAGTCAAGGAAGGTTACTATCCAGGGGCTGTTTGCTCTGGAGAGGAGAAAGCAGATGCTTCTGAGGTCCAGCCAGCCCATCCCTACTATGGACAGGAGCAATTCTGACTTTGCATTTACGATGAAACTGAAGCGTGTGGCCATACTGGGGACCAAGCTGATTGTCCTAGAGCCACAGTTCCTAGGGCTCTTAACCCTGCCTGTGTTTACCTAAAGTCTATATATTTGCTTTCAAAGGAGGCCCAAGGAATCACAGATCCATGATCCAGGCCCTGAGAAAGGTAGGGTCAGAGCAACTGTTGCATCTGGTTCTATCACTGTTCATGAAGGGAAACTGAGGTCAAGAACATGGTAGGAATCTATATGTCCATGGTGTGAATGTGTGCGTGTTTCATGTGTGTGTGTCTGTGTCCCTGTGTGCCTGTGTGAGTGTGTGTGTGTGCACGTGTGTGTGCGTGCTCGCGCGTGCACAATGGAATATAAAGACATAGTGTTTAGAATCACAGGCAGGGCGGATCAGAGGTGGTGAACAGTGAAGCCGAGTTATTAGAAATGCTGTACCTACTTGTGAGTTTGCCTTACTTTTCAGATTTCAGTTCTAGAAATTATCTCATGATGGAAAGTCAAAAGATCAGATCCAATAAACTCAAGTCCTCTATTGATTTCCTGCTCTTCAGCAGTTGCAGTGTTGTGACTACAGTGCAGCAAAAACAAGGAGCAAGCCCAGCTCCAAAGGCAAAAACCCATCACCAACTCACCAAAAAAAATGGGGTAGGAAAATGCACCTAGGCATAGTCTCAGCCCAGCCGACCATGTCTTTCACTGGAATAGAGAAGAGGAGAGAAGAGAAGAGGAGAGGAGAGGAGAGGAGAGGAGAGGAGAGGAGAGAGAGAAGGAAATCTCCTTCCTCTACTTTCTCTTTTTCCTCTGCCCAGGCAGAGTCTTCCTTGCCGACGGTTGAGCTTCACAGCGCCCACAATGTAGTGATGTTTTAAGGCCTCCTCTTCCTTCTCTGTTGCTGATTTATGAGGCCCCAGACCAAATTCGTGTGTGTGTGTGTGTGTGTGTGTGTGTGTGTGTGTGCGCGCGCGCGCATGCGCAGCCCTGTGTGTGCCCCTGTGCATGCCCCTGTGTGCCCTTGTGTGTGCCCCTGTGTGTGCCCCTGTGTGTGGCCCTGTGTGTGCCCCTGTGTACCCCTGTGTGTGCCCCTGTGCATGCCCCTGTGTGTGCCCCTGTGTGTGCCCCTGTGTGTGCTGGTGCCCCTTTCTGTGCATGCACCTGTGGAGGCTAGAGCTCGACTTCAAGTACCTTTCTCTGCTACTCTCTTCCCAATTTTGTTTTTAAGTTTTTAAATTAAAGTTATTCTTTGACAATTTCATACACGCATTATTCTCCTCCCACCTCCTTTTATTTTCCTCCTAACCTTGTTAACAACCTTGCATCCCTACATGTCTCCCTCCACGTTTTTTGTTTTGTTTTGTGATCCACTGAGCTTAAACCAGGGACATCCTCCTGGGTGTGAACTACCCACTGAAGCATCAGAGACTGAGACTCACCAGATGAAGAAACGACTCCCACTTCCAACATCCACCAACAGCCAATAGTTCCTCAGAGAAGGGGACGGTTCCATCTACCCACCTTCCTTCTTTTGAGAGCAGACCTCTCACTGACCCTAAAACTTGACGTTTCAGTTAGAATAGCTGATCACGGGACCCTCAAGAATGTCTAGTTCTCACCCCCGTCCCCAACAACGGAACCACAGGCTCACACCTCGTGTCTAGCTTTTTATGTGCGTGGGGTCCAGGCTCTCAGGTCATCTTGTTTGCACTGCCAGCCCAAAACCCCAGCCAGCCAGCCTTCCCCAGGAGTAACCACTATCTTGACTGCACTGTAGTTTAGCTTTGTATATGTCGACTTTAGTGTAGATAGCCGTGTTGGGTATGTACTTTCCTGTGTCTGGCTTGCTGGCTTTCATTGCACTTCAGCAAACATCCATTAACCCACTCTGCTCTGGTGGACATTGGGGCATTTGAGGCTTTTCCAATTTTGGTCTATAACTATATCGTTACTATGGACACCCCCCTGTGTGCCTTTCACAGTTGGGTATTTCTGCTAATCATGTATTGGAGTGGAGTGTCTAGGAATAGGGCATGCGTCTTTCTAACGTCGGGCAAAGTTATTTTCCAAAGTGGATGTGTCAAATGGAATCCCCACAAGCGACAGAAAGGCGGCAGTTTCCACATCCTTGTCGGCACTGGAAGTGTTTTTGTTTTAGGCAGCCTCACAGGTCTCATTGTGCTTCGCCATGTGTCCCCTATTCCCAGTGATTTTGAGCATAATTACTGTAGCATATTGGCCATTTAAATGTTGTCCCAGTGTTTTGCCTCATTTTGTGTGATGTTTTTCTCTTACTGATTTCTAGATATGCTGAGCATACTCCATGCTAGTCTTTGTCAGTTGCACATGTTGACAGCATTTCTCCACACTGTCCTGTCATTGTCTTTTACTCTCTTAGCAAATGACCTGATAAGTTTTGAACTTAGCATTGTCCAGCTGGCCCACTGCTTTCTTTCTAGCTTACTTTCCATCCATAAGCACAATTCCCTTTATAGCCTCCTAGACAGTTTATCGTTAAACCCACTGTATCTAGAGATGGAACTCAGCTGGCATTAATGTGTGTGTGTGTTAGGGAAAAGATCAACATTCATTTTTCCCTGGGTGGGCATGAGCTGTGTGTCTCATTGGCTAGTGGTAAGAACTCCTCTCCAGGGCTTTGTCATGAAATACATGCCCGTATATAAATATATCCATACACATCCATACACGCACATGCATGCACACACACACACCCACACACACTTTAGGTAGCTAGTTTTGGAGTTCAGCTTCTCATCTGTGTACTGTGTTATCAATAGCCACAGCTTCATACAATCTGGGCTTCTGAAAATGACTGTCTTGGGAGTTCTCAACCCTTTTCATTTCGTGGACATTTGAGAATGATCCATCTCTACACTCTGAAATTTTCTACAATGTTACTTTGAATTTACAGATTAATTTGGGAAGAACTGACATCTATACAGGTTGTGTCATTTAGTCTGTAAACATGGTATATCCCCCTGCCTGCTTAAGCCTTCTTTGATTTGCCTCTGTCATGTCTTATAGTCTGCCTAGTAACTTACTGCTACATTTATTTCTAAGTACTTGAGTTTTACGATACTGTAAAAGGTACATGTGAACTTTTTCCTGCTTGTTGCAACCAAATAAAACATAACTGACTTTATTGGCCTTATGTTGAGTGGCCTGGCTAAGGTTGAATATTCACTCTGACCCCTTCCCTATAGAGTTTCTTGAGTTTATATTTATGCAGTTGCTTTATTAGTGAAAATGACAGCTCAGTGTTTTCCTTCTGACTCTAGACATTTTGAGATGACCTTATTGCATAGGCCAGGATTTTTACCACGATGCAGAATAGAACTGCTCTCAGTAAATCCTTCACAGCTCCAGGGAAAGATAGCTATTCTTCCACAAAGAATGATACTTGCTTCATGTTATCAGAGCAAGAGAATCTTTTTCAACACTTGGCTTTCTATTTGTTTTTAAACATCAATGGATGGTAAATTTTATTGTATGCATTTTCATATTTTGAGATACAATTATGTAATTTTTTCCTCTTTTGCATCATTGTGGCAACTTGAACCTGGCCTTCAGTTGTTTAAAATCTGGTTTATTTCTGTTTATGTGCTAATCCTTCAATATGGCCACTAACGTGGTAACCTGAACCTGATTTTAATTGCCTAAAATCTGATCTATTTCAACTTAATTGTTGCTCCTTTGTTGTGGCAGACTTGTCTCAACACAAGCCTGGGGTTGTGTGAGTTCCTCACCTATTTGTCATATGCCGAATGCTGGATTATTGTTTTTTAAAAATTACATATATTATCAGTAGGCCCAGCTAGCGATCAATTAAGACACTGTTATATTTTAAAATAGCCTTAGTTAACTTGAGGCAGGGCAGATACCAATCCTCTAAACTACTTTCCATAGTAGGGCCTCAGGCATGGGCTCCTTGTCTCAATCCCATGCCATCTGTTTCCAATAACCTCTATCAAGCTACCTCCCATCCATAATCCCATATTCTTGCTCATGTTCTTCATCTGGGCCAGATTCTCCATCCACGCCGGCCATGTGCTTCTCCTCCATCTAACTTGTGGTGGCTTTCCTCTCTTCCTTTCAGGTCTCTCTTCTTCCCAGGATCCCTCTCTCTCTAAGCCCCACCTATCTCCTTTTCCCTGCCCAGGTGAGATGGCTTTTTATTAAGCAAAAGGTTCACAGAGACAGCAAGCAGTAATTAGCAACAAAACACACCAGACCATCCCCTAACACTGGATTGTGCTCTTCTAGCTGGATGACCAGCGTCTGGACCAAGTGTCTAGTTAGACGCTGCTCCACTGAGCTCTCTGTCCCCTTAACCATGACACTGAGATTGAGCTCCTTACTAAAATCTCCTCAGTTTAGTGAGGTTTGTATAACACTAAGAAGTCTCCAGTTTCTCCCACCAACGGTTCACAAAGGCACCTGGGGGACACACACAACATTTCTATACAAGGAGCCAAAAGGACTCCAGACAGCCCTGTGCCCAGAATGACAGGGACACAACCAGGAAAAGGATTCAAGCCATTGGGATAAATGGGTCAATAGCTTTGGTCAGCATTAACACAGGGTTAAAAAAAAAGAAACACTGAAATGCAGGCTGCCCCTTCTTCCTTTATTTTCCTTCCTTCCTTCCTTCCTTCCTTCATCTCTTCCTCTCTCCGTCCCTCCCTCCCTCCCTTCCATCATGAGGTTACAAAAATCTAGTTGAAATCCTCCAAACAAAGAATTCATTCTTTGAATAATTCAGATGTTGAATCCAGTTTTTGGTGTTTCCAACAAGGGCTATTTCCCAACTGCAGCCACTGATTTAGTTCTTAGATAGCTGTCTGGATATAAACAACTTAAGCCTGTGTTTATGAATAATTTAAAAGGCAAATCCAGCCTGGTTAGCGGCAATCAACTCTTCATCAGCCCCTGATAATGGTCCCTCTGTTCGCATGCCCTTCCCAGACCCAAGAGAGGTCACCTGCATCAGGAATGTGGTCTCAGCAAATGACAAGACTTGTAAAACTCTCAGTTTCCAAGTGAAGGCAATTTGTGAAGGCAAAATACCATAGTCTGGCTGGTATTTCATTCCAATGATCTTCCATAGAATCCTTGGGGGTAGGCTGCGGCCATGGCTCAGACAGCTAAGCATTTCCCAGACAGTCAGTAGGACTGAGATCACATCCCTATCACCCAAATAAAAGCCAGGTGCTGTGGCACACACCTGTCATCTCAGCACTGAGGATCCTTGTAGTTTGCTGGCCAGATAGACAAATGAAATCAGCAAGCTTCAGGTTCAGAGAGAGACTGGACGGAAGGAAGATCTAGCAGAAAGGCCAGGATGGAGGCTGGCATGTACCTGCTCAGTGAAGAGGGCTGTTTTAGTCAGGGTTTCTATTGCTGTGATTAAACACCATGACAGAAAACCATTCCAGTGAATATCATTCATATGCAAAATGGTGGCTCTGTGCTGCCTCATACAAGGGGCATGGCTCTGAGTCCTCAGGTAAGCAGGTAGGTGTATTAGTCAGGGTTTTCTAGAGAAACTGACCGGATACACACACACACACACACACACACACACACACAGAGAGAGAGAGAGAGAGAGAGAGAGAGAGAGAGAGAGAGAGAGAGAGAGAGAGAGAGAGAGAGAGAGAGAGAGAGAGACAGAGAGAGACAGAGAGAGGCGGGCGGGGATAGAGAAATGGAGGCGATTTATTAAATCGGTTTATGCGATACAGTTGAAATAGTCAAACAACAGATATCTCACACCAGGGAAATGCTGGGGGCAGTCCATGGGGCTGTGTGCCTCAGCAGTTCATTTTGTCTCTATAGAGGGCTCCTGGACAGCAGCTGGTCCTCAATCCATGTTGAAAGACTGAAGCTTCTGGTTCTGATACAAGTGATGGAAGCACCATCATCATTATCATCATCACCACCATCATCACCACAACCACAACCATCACCACTATTACCATCACCACCACAACCATCACCACCACCACCATCATCACCACCATCACCACCATCATCACCACCACCATCACCACCACCACCATCACCACCACCACCATCACCATCATCACCACCACCATCACCACCACCATCATCACCACCATCACCACCATCATCACCACCACCATCACCACCATCACCACCACCATCACCACCACCATCATCACCACCATCACCACCATCATCACCACCACCATCACCACTATCACCACCACCATCATTACCACCACCATCACCACCATCACCACCACTATTACCATCACCACCACCATCACCACCACCATCATCACCACCATCACCACCATCATCACCACCACCATCACCACCATCACCACCATCACCACCACCATCATCACCACCATCACCACCACCACCATCACCACCACCATCACCACCACTATTACCATCACCACCACCATCATCACCACCATCACCACCACCATCATTACCACCACCACCATTACCGCCATCACCACCATCATTACCACCACCACCATTACCGCCACCACCATCATCACCACCACCATCCTTACCACCATCACCACCATCACCACCACTATTACCATCATCACCACCACCATCATCACCACCATCACCACCACCATCATTACCACCACCACCATCATCACCACCACCACCACCACCATCACCATCACCACCACCACCACCACCACCATCACCACCACCACCATCATCATCACCACTACCACCACCAGCAACAGCAGGGCAAATGAACCCAGTGGTGAGAGAGAAGGCCAACACAACAAAAACTGTCTTCCTTCTCTGTGTCCTTTTTTTTAACTAGCCACTACCAGATGTTGCCCATGTTTAGGGTTAGTCTTCTCACATCAATTAAAGCAAATGAGACATTTCCCCAAGGAGCTCCCATAGGATAACCTGACGTGGACAATTTCCCCATTGGGGCTCTCTGCTCAAGTGACACTAAGTTGTGGCATGCTGGCATTTGAAACCAGCTGTCACGGTAGGAATGATTCATAACCTGCTTGTCCCGAAAATATCAACTGCCTCAGTGGACTGGAGGTGATAGCACAAAAGTGGCCTTTCGGAACTAGGGAGGGCTCCAGCTCTCGGTGAAGAGGGGCATTTTAGTTCCGGTTTGTACTGCTGTGGTTAAGCACCATGAAGAAAGAGCAGCCTGGCGGGGGAGAAAAGAGTTTGTTTCAGCTTAAAGTCTCAGGTCACACTCCATAACTGATAGAAACAGAAGCCAAGACAGAAACTCAAGGCAGAAACCCAGAGGCAGGAGCCAATGCAGAAGCCATGGAGGAACACCGCTTACTGGCTTGCTCCTCGTGCCTTGCTCTGCCTGCTTTCTTACAGAACCCAGGACCACCAGGTCAGGGGTGGCAGCCCCCACAGAGGGCTGGGACCTCCCACACTAGTCATTAATCAGGGTGATGCTCCCCACGGGTTTGCCTATAGACCAATCTTACAGAGGCATTTCCCAAATGACTGTACCTTATGTCAAGTTAACATAAAAATAAGCAAGACCAGGGACGTCTCAAGTCTGGCCATCTTGACAGCAACCCTGGAGAAGATGCTCATCATCCAGGTTGCCAGCGGATGTCAGGGAAATGCCACCAGGGGCTGGGCAAGGGGGCGGGGAGTTTTCCCAGAGCTTAGGTAGTTGATAGAAGGAGATTCTTCGCATGGTGAGAACAAGGATTCAGACATACATATCAGCTCCAGAGGGAAGCAGTAGAGCCAAGGTTGAAGTCCTGGGTAGATGCAAGCAGGAGATGAGAGAGACGTTGTCACTGGGCCGAGGGGGCAAGAGGTGCTAAGTGAGAAGCCCTTGGGAGCCAGCGGCTCAGTATTAACTCAGGCTTCCAGTCAGAATAAGATCAGTGTCACCAGAGTCCCTGACTCAGAACCTGTGCCGAGGCCAGAAGAGTGAAAGCTGTGGGTGGAAGGGAAGCGGCCTCAGCACCATGGATACCAACCTTGACTAGTGGCCCTGGAGGCAGATTCTAGAACTCAGGTGTGGATGTTCACGTGTGCATGTGTCAGACTTCCGTGTTAGTCCTTTCACGGGGATCTGTTCTCAGATGAACAGAGAGCCTCTGATGGCGCACTGTTACATGAGCACATCGCCATGTTAAGGAGACAGGAGCAAAGAACTAAGAAAAGCTCCCCTGAAGGCCCCTCCCCCAGAAGTATTCCCTGATAAGTAGGTATTGAGTAGGTTTTCAAAGACAAACCTAAAAACACACCCTTGGGAAGGGCTGGCTACTTCAGGCTACAGCTAGGGAAAGCCAGGCCCCAGGTGAGAAGTGTTTTTCCAAGTTGGAAAAAAATTATAATGGTAAAAGCATGTCCAGACATGTATTCTGGAAAATTCTATGACAGTTGGCATGAAGGATGACAGGGTAGGGAAGTCTGGAGCGATCAGTTGGTGGCACAGTGGTCCACACCAAGGTCCAGGATGGAGACACATGAAGTTTAAGAGACAGTGTTGAAAACCAGCTGTGGGAGCTTAGCAGACGCTGGCAAATGCCAACCTGAGGTTAGCACAGGCTACTGGAACTTGGAACAGAGTTAGCAGGCTCAGAGCCCCGCCTCTCTGAAGCCCCAGTGTGGTGGAGTGGTGTGCTGAAGGAGCCTTAACTGGTGGGGGGCACTTTAAAGTGATCTTAAGACATTAAGTACATCATTTGCCAGGAGAAACGGCACCATCTCTGCCTGCGTGTTGAGAGTCTGTTGGTTTGAGTCCCTGCTTTCCCCAAATGAGACATAACAGAGCAGCATTTTTTAAAATCCTAAATTGGCTTCTTTTCTTTAAGGAAGATGGTCCTTGAGTCAATTAATTTCTATCATGGAGAAGCAGTTAGACATCTGATTGGAAGAGCAGTTGACGGGGAGACGGCTGCTCCCTGGGTTCCGCTACTATAATCCAATTAAACCAGCATCTATCAAGGTTCCAACATGAGTACAGTTGGGGCAGGGAGCTACGGACCCTGAGTCTGAGAGACCCCTCAGTGCCACACACCAGCAGGGAGCCGGGAGGAAGCCAAGGAGCTGGTGCACAGCCTTGGGTTCCAGAAGGCTGAGCTCAGGGATGGGGCTCTGAGGAAGAGGTCTGGTAGAAACTGGCATTTAAGAGAGAATAAGACCTGGGCCATAAACGTCCAGTCCTGGGCAGCATGATCTAGGGAGGGAGACTTCCAGTCAAAGAGAAGAGCCAAAACCCAGGAGTGCAGCCAGGCATAGTGGCTCACATGTGGCACATCACTTGGTGGGCTGAGAAAGCCTAAGAAGGACCGTAATCTTTGGGAGGTTGTGGCAATTCATTTTAATTGTCAACTTGACCCAATCTAGAATCATCTGGAAGAGTCTCAGTGGGGAATTGTCTTACTCTTGAACCCGGATGAGATATGACTGCTTTAAGTTCTTGACACTTTGACTTTCCTTCTATGAACAGTTATAACCTGGAATTGTAATCTAGACTACCCTTTCTCCTCTAAGTTTTTTTGTTTGTTTGTTTTGGGTGGGGAGGGAAGGGGCTGTCTTTTATCACAGCTACAGAAATGAAACTACAATAGGCCTAATGGAAGAAAGTCATATCACCATAGCCCTTGATTCAACTTTGGGGACCCTGGCCCCTTCCTTCCTCCCTTTCTTTTTTTATTTATTTTGGTATTTTACTTACTGGCATCTATGGGGTGAATGACTTTATGCCACATGTACTTCCTGCCTTAATGGGCTGCCTCACTTCATTCCCCCTAAACAGCAGAGCCAAACAGCTATGGATCAAAATTTCTGAAACCATGAGACCAAATAAATTTTTCTTTTGTTTAAGTTAATTGTCTTATGTATCTTGTCACAGCAACTGAACACTGACCATTACACAGCTGTGCTGCTAATAAAGTTTCCACACAAAAATTTAGTGGTGAATTAAAACAATAATGGGGCTTATTAATATCATTTTTGCCCTAGGGTTATCTTTGGGGATCAAGAGGAACATACATTTCAAGTGTTTAGTATAGGATTGCTGTGTATCAGAAACCCATGTAATGCTACTGTAGCTTTTGTCCTCGTTGTCATCATCATCATCACCATCATCACCACCATCATCACCATCATCATCACCATCACCATTGTCACCATCACCATTTTTATAATCGTCAATGTGTTCTATAGGCATATTCTTGAGGGTCCAGTTTGGGGGGACTGTTTAGCGGTCAGGCAAAAGACTAAGCAATTGTTCAAGTAAAAATGTCATGTGAAGTCAAATGGTCAGAGCTAAGGTGAGAGGCAGTCAGATGGCCTAAGGAGCTGTGCTCGGGACAGAAGAACAGGGTTGGTAATATTGGTCATAAGCAGTGGGGAAAAGAAACAGAAATCGTGAACATTCTTGTGTTTCAGGGCAACTTGAAGCTTTTAAGCAGCTTTGCTCCTCCCTTTGGTCTAAATTGGTGCCGAAATGTCCCTGTTGTGGGCTCCGAGAGGCCTGACCTTTCATCAGTATTTACAGTATTGGCCACCTAAGCTTAGGGCCTCAGTGAAGCAGGACATGAGAACAAAGTCCACCCCTCTAATCCAGTGAGTTGTCCCCCAAATACTGTCACTGGGGGATGAAGAGACTGCCCACTGGGTGCCAACTCGGTGTCAGTGTGGACACTGACAGTGCATGTACCAGTATCCTGACCTTGTTAGGCCAGCAAGATGTTCCTTAAAAAGGAGTGTCCCCTGGACTGTAGGTCCAGACCTTCTTCTGGCTGGCCACTGACTCTAAATGATGCCACCACCACGTCTCTCTTCCACAGACCCCTCCTTCTACAGCATTCGGTCCCCTAGGTGTGTCAGCCTTGTTCTCAACTGTCCTTTCTTCCAAGTCTCTTCTAAGCCAGGGCTTGAAGCCAGAGACAGGTTTTCTGGAGAAAAAATAGGAGAGACAGAGGTGGGCCATGGTGCCCAAGTATGGCCTCTGAAGAGTTACCAGGTGAGGCCAACACAGAGTGAGCATAGGAGCTTCAGACAGGAAGCCCGGGAACCTGCTCACTTCCCTTGACACTGAGTCTAGACTCGGGGCATCTGTCTGAACAGTTGCTAGAGGATGTCTTGCACCCACTGACCCCACCTAGCAGCCCGTGGAGCTGTGACACTGCTTTCCCATTAGCTGCTATCCTAGGACCTGCCAGAACTCCTGTCTTAGTGGAGGTACCCACTGTGCTCTGTGTTCTGCTGTCCAAGGATTTGAACCAGGAGACAGCAAATGCTCCCTGCAAAGGCTCTGAACTTAGGGGTGAATGGGGTTTAAGGTTAGGGGTTAGAGTTAAGGCTCAGGGCTAGGCTTAAGGATAGAACTAGGGCTTAGGGTTGGGGTTAAGCTTAGGGTAAGGAGCTAAGGTTAGCACCAGCCTGACCATTTTCCCGGGGACAGGTTATTTTATGAATGGACTCTATATGAGTTACTTTTCACATTTCTGTGACAAAATATCTGACAAAAATCAACTTAAGGGTGGAAGAGTTTACTTCAGTTTTGTGGCAGGGACCATGTGAAGGAGCTGACCTGAGCCAGGCTGATCTTGTAGGCCATTTTGCCGGGAAGGCCAGCCAAGCTGCTGGCGGCCTTCACAACACTCCCATGCACTTAGGAGCACTTTGTGACTTACAATGAATTCCAATAATCATTCTGTCATCTAAAACTTGCAAGAGACAGGGCAAGGAATTAATTAGTAGAGCCGGGGCATCCATTCAGTCACAGAGCTCTTGTAAGATGCAGGTCTGGTCCATGGGCTCTGAGCTCAGTATCATTAGCCCCGTCATACTGGGGAGCCTGGAAACCATCCACTGATAAAACAAGCTGCAATGGCTTCAGCCACTTATATGTTGATCTCTGCTCAGTGTCCTGAGCCATCTGCTGCAGAGTCAGTGTGCCAGGTCTCTGTGTCAGGAACCCACAGTCTCCTGCTCCTCCCTGGCCAGCAGGTGCGGCAGCCTAAAGGGGGGTCCGGGAGGTGGAGCCGCAGGAAGAGGGTGTGGATGATCTTGCTTATATTTGTTGTTGTTACTACTTCCCCCACTTAGCTGTGTTCTGTAAACGTATGGTGGCCCACATCTGTTCTTCTCAGCCAATGAGTGACCAGTGGGAAATGTGATGTTAGCCCTTTCGGCAGAGAAGGTGTGGTGCTCTGCTAAATGGCAGCAGTGTAGGAGAAGAAAGGGTAGCTTTGAAAAAAAAAAAATCCTAGTCTCCTGTCAGCTTTCATCCTGACTGGAGGACAGGTCTCTGCTGCACACAGAAAAGATTTAGCTCCAAGATACAATAAAACCACATTTAAAAAATTCATCCAACTTCAGGGCGTCGGGAAACCGAAGGAGAAGAGAACTTTCTGATAAAGCAACAATAATCCAGTTTAGAAGACAGTTGCCATGGTTACCCCCACAGTCTCCGGGCCCTGTTTTTTATTTGGCAAGAGGTATTAGATACTTTTTATTCCCCCAAGGTGAGCTGAATGGACCAGGATGGCCTGGGGAACATGGTACGCCCTGGGGCTCAGGTCATACCATCCTGGGACAGCTAGAGTCACTGCCCAAATGACATACCACTCCACGTAGAATTTAATGCTCCAGAAAGGGCACTTACCTACCCATCCAATGAAGAAACATGGCAAGCTGAGCCCATATACCAGTGGCAGTCAATCAACCACCACAGCCAGCTGCACCCGAAGGGTTATGGACAGGTAGATGCTTTCTGCGTCCTTAACAATAGCCTCCCAAGGGAGGTACTATGTCTACATTGCAGATGAAGCAGCCCAGGCCCAGGGCACCTAAGGTGTTCCTCAGAGCCCACACAGAACAGCAGAGTTGGTGTTCTAAGCCCATGGCTCATGCCTTGAAGGGTCAGTCTCCAGTGCACCAGGGCTCAGAGAGGGTATTTAGGGGGAGTGAATAGATGGCAGGGACACTTATGTCATCACTGATAAACTAATTTCCGTTGCCTGTGAACCCTTCTGGACGTTTTCTCAGTCCCCTTGCATGGGGCCTTTGTGTGCCCAGTTGCTTCTCCCTTGGGGCCCTGAAGGAAACCAACCCAATAGCAGTGCTCATCTTGGGCAGTTTTGCACTAGCTAAAACGACAGCTGGCACTAACTAGAGAGGATTGGGTTGTTCTGCTGGGGGATGGGATACCTCAGCACCACCCACCAGCAGTATCTTCTAGTTCAGAAATTTTCAACCTGTGTGTTGTGACTCCTTTGGGGGTCACCTAAGACCATCAGAAACCACAGACATTTGCATTATGATTCATAACAGTAGCAATTTTATAATTGTGAAGTAGCAACGAAACAATTTTATGGTTCAGGTGTTACCACAACATGAGTGTTAAAGGGTCAAAGCATTAGGGAGGTTGAAAACCACTGTTCTATGAGGAAGCCCAGAGATGGCACTAAGTATTAAATAAGGTATGGCCCAGCTGCACGCGCGCGCGCATACACACACACACACACACACACACACACACACACACACACACACACAGTCACCTGGGCCTTGTGTGAGCACTACAATGGGCATGCTGTCAGCCCACACCCCTCTAACCACTATCCACATGTGGCAATTGAGCCCCTGAAATGCGGCCAGTAGTGACTGAAGAACTAAAATTTCAAGTTTATTTCATTTTAATTAATTTGATTTTAACCTAAATAGCTACATGCGGCTGGCTAATGGCAGCTGTGTGGACCAGCTCCGTCCTCCACAGGCTGCAGTGTTCCCTCGGTTCCTGAGGACAAGCTTCGCTTCCAACTGCAGGGCACATCTTCCTGAAGGAAAGGTATCCCACCGCAGCCTCCCTGGTCAGGCAGGCCTTCGGGTTCAAGCTAGGGCCAGAGTTCATTTCCCACCATCTCTCCAGTGAGCCCTCCCTGGCTTCCAGCAGATCCCACCTAGATCCCTCAGACTGTGACTCTAAAGCTTAGGTGTGAAGCAATTGAGTTCACAGATCTTTTCCTCTCGGGAAGCCTCTTACTTGCCCCTTTCCCCTCAGTAACCAGCTCCGCTCTACTGAGAGGTAGGGCTGGGGAAAACGGTTTTCCTTTCACTGGGGAGAGCAAACTGTCTTTCTACCTTTCGGGAGCTCTTCCCTAGAGAGAGGAAATCTGTCCCAGGGGTAACATAACGTCCCTGTACAGACAGAAATTGTGACGACTCCAGAAAGTAGCCTCTCTGTCTTCAAACACACCCAGTCCAAGAAGTTGAGTCCTATGTAGCCAGGCAGAAAGCTTAGACAGAGCTGATGAGGCTTGAATGGCAGCATCAGGAAGCAGATGCACAGAACAGGGATTTCTTTAGGGGTGGATGAAGAAAGAGAAACCATCTTGACAAAGGGATCATAAGGTTTATAATATCATTCCTATTTCACAAATAGGCACCGTGAGCTCAAATGGGCTAAGCCATTCACCCAAGGCAACACAACACCTTCTTGGCAGTATTATCATTTGAATCTGAGTCTACTGGGCTCCAATTCCCACCATCTTAAAGCTGAGGCATCAGTAAGAGGGTGTGTGTCACTGGACTGGCAACGGTGTCACAGAGCTCTCTATGGGTCATTTGTTCAAGAAAAGTTCCCCGGTGTTCTGGAGGCCAGGGCACCTAAGATGCATGGCCACAGCATCCCTTTGGCACTGAGGTGGAGATGAGACGGAGTGGCTCTCCCCCCCTCCCCAGTTCTGCTTGGGAAGCCAGCTGTGCCTCTAATTGGCTTCGGGGATAAAGATGTGGTTGGGGGGACGGCTATTTATTTCACAGTGGGAAACATACATCCTGATTTGTGTGATCAAAATCCAGTCTGGCTCTCTGGGGTGCTGGGCAGGGGGGAGGTTGGGAGCTGGCAGGGACGGGCACTGGGCTGGGAGCTGCTTAGCTTTGAAGTGTTTGCAGAGCCTCCTAATTAAAGAAGAGGCCCACAAGGAAGCAAGCTGAGTAATGTAGGGAATTGGAATCTGGATGGCTGAGAATTTCCATGTTGAAATTAATCCGTTTTCTGGCTCTAAGAGGATGTTCTCTGGTCTTGTCTTCCATGCATGTAGCTTTACAGCTATTATCCAATTATGCCTCTTTAGTGCTTAAATGTATGTTCTGGAGCAAACAAGGGTGACAAATGGGTGGCAAGAATCTACCAGCTACTATTTAGTGCCCTTGACAGACATCACTAATCAATCAAAGCACCATTTTCTAAAGAGGTTACCGTAAGTTTGGGACTGTTTGGTAGATTAGGGCTCCTGATGTGGTCTACGAGCTATGTAGAGACAGCCTAGAGTCCAGGTAGGACACTCCCCCACCCACGTGTGTGTGTGTGTTGCATATATTTATGTATTCCTATTTCCCTGTATGTAGGAACATGTACATACGGGGTCCCAGTGTGTGTGTTGCATATATTTATGTATTCCTATTTTCCTGTATGTAGGAACATGTACACACGGGGTCCCAGTGTGTGTGTTGCATATATTTAATGTATTCCTATTTTCCTGTATGTAGGAACATGTACATACGGGGTCCCAGTGTATGTGTTGCATGTATTTATGTATTCCTATTTTCCTGTATGTAGGAACATGTACATACGGGGTCCCAGTGTATGTGTTGCATATATTTATGTATTCCTATTTCCCTGTGTGTAGGAACATGTACATACGGGGTCCCAGTGTGTGTGTTGCATATATTTATGTATTCCTATTTTCCTGTATGTAGGAACATGTACATACGGGGTCCCAGTTACACATGTAAGCACATCCATGTGGAGGCCTGAGATTGATGCCAGGTATCACTCTCAATCTCACTTGTATATTCCTGTGGGGGGGTCTCCAAATCAAACCCACAGATCACCAATGTGGCTAGTTTAGATAGACATCTCTGAGCCCTTCTTCTGAGGCCAGGGTTTCATGTAAGCCACCATGACCACCAGGCATTTGCATAGGTGCCTTAACCACTGAGCACCGAAGGATAGGTGGATCTTATTTAAAGCAGGCTCATTAGGCCCAAGCCATTGTTGTAATAATCGTAGCAAGAGTGGGTGAGCCCACAACCCGGGAGTAAGAGGGCCTCCGGTCACTGTGTCCTTCTGTCCAGCTCTCAGTGCTTCCTACACTCTGTTCCCAGATAAGTGATGGAGCAAGCCTTTCACTGAACACAGGAATGAAAACTCACTTCACAGAGAGCTTGTATGCCCTGGGGCCAGCTCCCGACAGTGTAGGCGCTGGAATGAGGTGGTCCTGAGTGTCCTTCCTGGCTCATCCTCTCATAACTGGCCCTGAGCAAAGCACCTGCCCTCATTGCTACCAAGCGTGTATGTGTGCATGCCTGTGCGGGGGGGGGGGGGGCGGGCAGTGGAGAGTCATGCCCCTGTCAGGCAGGTTTGAGACTCAATCAAATGGATGACCAAAAACCAGCATAGAGGTTTTCATTTTTAAATCGTGATAAAATTTGCCTAACTGAATACTGCTCCATGAGCTATGTGAGATTTCTGAATATGGCTGTTTCTTCCTGCCCATCACAGCCTGGCAGACACACTTGAGATAGTGCATCACATCTTTTTCCAGTTCCTTCAACATTTCCAGAAATCTAGACAGTGTCTTCTCTGCACTGGCTCTCAACCTGTGGACTCAACTCTCTGGGGAACCCGGACCACACCTGGCCAGGCAGGAATGAAGACACCTCCACCTCCTGCTGTAACCCCTGCACTCTTTTACCTGTACATTTGAATATCCGCTTCATTAGCTTAACATAATTCAGTCTTTGGTGACGAGGTTTTTTGCTACCATTTCTGCTACCTAGGTCACAATCCTAAAGATGCCATGTCCTTCCAAAATAACGCCACCAGCTGGGGACTGAGTGGCCTGTGGGAAACACTTCTGATCCAAACCGTACAACTATTAGGAATTCTTACATTTATTTTACCTTGAAAGATCATTTTCCAGATGAAAAAGTAAAAGAACCACCCCCCTTTCCCCCCAAAAAAAGCCAACAGGACAAACTGAGCCTGTTACACCCTCTGGAGAACGGGAGCCAGGGCACATCAGAGGTCCGGAGAGGGAGAGCACTGCACTAGGGTCATGTGATGAGGAGCAGGTTAGGGCAGACATGAGCCTGGAGATGAAGACCAAGCTGTGGAAAGCACAAAGTCCTAAGAAAGGGCCAGACTTTCATTCCAAAACGGTTATTCTGCTAGATAAGCACTGGACTCGGGAGTGGGGGGAGGGGTGGGGGTGGGAAGCAAACGAGGTGGTTACGACTGCTTCTTTGGATAGAGATGGTGTGCCATGGTGTGGGCCAGTTGTATGTTACAGAGAAGGCAGAGCAGAAGCTTATTTAGAGAGCAAATGCAAGGTCATAGGGCTGGCATTCTCTCTCTCTCTCTCTCTCTCTCTCTCTCTCTCTCTCTCTCTCTGTTTCTCTGTCTGCATTTTCTCTCTGTGTCTGTCTCTCTGTGTCTCTGTCTCTGCTTCCCTGCCCCCCCTCCCCGCCCCTCTCTCTGACACCATACTCTTTGCTGAGCTTTGCCCCTCCACTAGGGGTCAAGCCTCACCACAGAATACAAAAGCTGAGTTCAGGGCGTTAACTCAGTCAGGACTTCGGATTCCTAGCACCCACAGAAAAGGCTGGGGGTGACAGCGTTACACCTGTAAACTTAATGTGGGGAGACAGAGGCAAGAAGAAGATCCCTGGTGCTAGCTGCAGCCAGTGTAGCCCAATCAAGGAGACCTATCACAAAATAAAAGGTGGCAAGCAGTGGAAAAGGACACTCGTGTTGGCTGTTATCCTTCAAGCACCTGCACACATAGAAGCATGTGCACCCACATAACCACCTGCCCATAAACACACAGACAGACAAACACACACACACAAACACATACACACACACGCGCGCGCACACGCAGAGAGAGAGAGAGAGAGAGAGAGAGAGAGAGAGAGAGAGAGAGAGAGAGAGAGAGAACAAACAATAGCTCTCTTTAACTTTTCCCAGTTACAAGTCTCACTCAGACATGACCCTCCCTTCATGTCAGATGCTTGCCACAGCCGCAATCTGGCACAGTCTTCAGTTGTGGGGATGTCTGCCAGGTCGAGGGTTTGGTGCGAGCAACATGGTTGTCTATCAGGCACACTGCCATGCCTTCTACCTGGTGTCTAGCAGTTATGTAGCCTGACATTTTGGCCTCTATTTTTACTTTTTCATTTTACCTTCCCAATTTGTTCGAAACCCAAAGGGGAGAGGGGGAGTGAGGTGCAGTTTATTAAGGATTCGCACACAGTTTCCAGAGCTTCAGTGAACTAAGGGAAATAAAACAGAACTGGAAATTAAAAAGCCAAATCTGTGTGTGAAAAGGTATGAAAGGGGCCTGTGGCCATGACTCCTATATGACTGTTAGCCTTCCATTACTGTAATAAAATATGTGCTTGTTTTGGCTCATGGTTTCTGGGGTTTCATAGGCGGTTTTGCTCCATGACAGAGGGACATGGTGCAGTAAGCTGCTCACAGGATGATGGTCAAGAAGCAGAAAGAAAACAGGAGGATGGAGTGTGCTTTCAGCTTCTGAGGCACATTCCAACCGGACCGGAAGCTCTCCCACTAGGACCCACATCTTAACGGTCTTGTCAAGTGGTGGATGAAGATGACGCCTATAACAAACACATGGGTCTTTGAGGATATTCAGTGTTCAACCATAGCTCCTGGGAAGGCATTTGACCTCTGTTTCCAGAAGTTTGAGTTAGGCCAGCTGCGCCTTGCAATTTTGTGATTTTTTTTTTTTCTTTAACGGTTCTTGCCTTGAAGACAGAGAGGTTGTGACTTAGACCAAGCAATAGGTTGACTTTAGAAGGTACTTGTAGTTTTCGACCTTTACTGCAAAAATTGGGGGCTTTGAGCAGCCCACTTCAGCACTAGCACCCTTATGTGCGGCCTTGCATTCAAATGAGTTGGTGAGGAGCAAAGACAGGTCTGTATATCTTGCACTGTTGCGCTGAGCCAGGCTGAAAGACCTCACCAGGGTCTGCTATCTGGAACAGCAGGGTCTCTGTCACTGGCTTTGGTCACAGAGCACACAGCTCAGCTGCACTTCTGGTCCCCCAACATGTTCCAAGGTGCCAATTAACTGCAGTTCTGCTGGGATTGCGTTTCTAGCATTCCTAGACCTCTGACCCCAGTGAATTTAATTCTGCCTCTTTAATAATTCCTGAGAGTATGGATTCTGTTGAGTGAGCAGGTTCCCTCCTACAGAAATCAACTTAAATCCTGAAGCAGAACGCTGCATATTCAGGAAGACCCAGACAGGGTTTGATTGGGGAGGTGGGCAGGAAAGGCCAGCAGGGGTCTCTCTGAAGGGGCTGAGGAACCAGGAAAAGTCCTCCAGCACGCCTCCAGTGACCTGCTGCCTCCCTCAGAGGCTTTTATTCTGGCACAGCTCCATTCGCTGGATTCCCACAAGAAGCACAGTAGCTAGGAGCTCCATTTCTGCTCCGGGTTGAAGGCACGCCCTCCTCCATAGTTCATGCCTTCCCATATTCAAAGCCAGTTTGTAATCTAAGCATGGACTGGGTACTGTAAAAGTCAAAGATGAGGGTGTGTGGTCCTGGAGGCGAAGGCAGACTGGTGTAGAGAGCAGAAGGTGGAGAGGAATTGGCAGACCAGAGTACAGCACTGGCTCTGCCTATGGTGGTGAGACCTAAGCCAGAGGGGCCCATTAGGCCTTTGCAGGAAACTGAATTAGGAATGGTCAAGCTTTGCAATGTCTAGAATCTGAAGGAGAAATCAGAAGACTGTGAAGAAGAAACCGATGAGGGGGACAGAGACAGGGGAGGAAGCCGAGAAGCAAAGGATAGGAGAGAGGAAGAGGGAGGGAGGGAGACAGGATGGAGATTGAGTGGAAGAACTTATACTCAAACAAAGTTAGAAGAGAGAAAATTGGAGGGATCCAGATTTTCACTTCAGGGCTCACTGAGGCCAGACAACGTTCTCATCCTGTGTTCTATGAGATCCGGTTCTTCTTCCGAGGAGCCGTTCTTTCCCTTTGCCCATGCCTGAGCGAGCTCCTGGCACTTGGAAATGAATGTGATCTTAAGCTCTCCTGACAGACAGTTGTAATGCACCGGTGTAATTGTAGCACTGACATGAAGGAGGCTGGGGGAGCACAGCCTGGAAGGGAAGGAGTCCGGGCAGCTAAGAAAGACCTCAGAAACGGTTGCTATGAGATCAGTCCTGAAGGGATAGCAACAGTACCAGGCGGTGTCAACCCGTCCTCCCGTGCTAGACACGTCCACGAGCTTTCCTGTTGTCCCTCAGACTTTGCAGCAACCTAGGACATACAGACCGGATGCCCGTAATTTTCAGATGGATTTTTTTTCCGGGGGGGGGGGGCGTGGACTGTCCATACTTAAGACAATGTTCCGGCCTTTGATGTCCTTCAGGGCTTGGGCTGTGCCTTCTCCTCTGTCCGCTATTCCCTTCCCAAAGTCTACTGTGTGAACTACAGCTGCAGGGCTGAGTTTTGCATATGCAAATAGAGGAAGATGGGGTTGGGGGAATGGAGAACTCTGAGCCTGGCCATAAGCAGCTATGGGGTACACAGAAACCAGCATGGATTGAGAATTTGGGGCCTCATTCCCCACCCAGTGAGAATTTGAAGATGGAAACAGCAAGTCATGAAATTAGTTGTGGGCCTCTTGGGTACCAGGTCCACCACACAGGTGCCACCTGAGGAAGACAGGCAGGGGTTTGGAGCACTTTCAACACCACATTTCTTTTCTTTCTTTCTTTTTTTTTTTGTTTTTTGTTTTTTGTTTTTTGTTTTTGTTTTTGTTTGTTTTTTGAGACAGGGTTACTCTGTGTAGCATTGCTGTCCTGGACTTGCTTTGTAGACCAGGCTGGCAACACCACATTTCTTGTCTGGATCTCAAAGAAGAATTGTAATGAGGAGAAAGTTCTCAGGTAAGGGAGGCTGGGGAAACAGGGCTCAATGGCTTGGATTTAATCTTGTGGGAATGGGCAGCCAGGGGATCCTATTTCAACTTGTAGTAAATCTCCACTGTTGTACTCACTAGAAAGAGGGCACAGTGACCATCACCTGTCCTCCAGGGATTTTCAATAGAAAGTGTTTTCAGGCAGCCTGCCTGGTACTTCCTTTTCACAGGAGAGGATCTGACCAAGAGAGTTCAGAGGCCACAGTGGGAAAAAACCCTCGTTTAGGGAATGCTGAATCCATTAACACCATATATTTGTAAAGTGTCTCAGCTGGAGGAAAATATTTAAGTAGAAGTCATTAGCGAGCACATTTTTTGAAGCCAATAGTGCCTAATAAGTCAAAATTGCTTTCCCTAAAAATGAAACCTATTGAAGATTCTCAACCCCCCTTTCTGAAGTGCTCAATTAGGATGGAAAAAAAATAATAATCCATAGTGCCTCCTGAATTTAAGCTGTTGAAAAGCCAGAGTGCTTTCTGGTTAGGTGCCATCCAACCACAGTGATACAAATCGGGTCTTTAAGGTAATTTATGTCACGGGCAGGAGTTTGGAAGTGGGTCTGCTTGGAGCTAAAAGCATCGTAAATAAGCTGCGTTGGGAGACAGAGATGTGCTGGCTGTGGCAGGAATTAGAGCAGGCTGCCCCCTCCAGAGGCACAGAGCCTCTTCCCATTGGGACCTTAAGGGCTGGGAGACTGGAGCACCTGTCCTTGCTGCCGTTCAAACCTGTTGTGTTCTGGGGGAGGCTGAGGTTCAGAAAGGAGCAGAGGCCAGGCCATGTCCTTTGGCACAGGGACAAGGACAGAGCCAACATTAGAACTTGCTTTTTCCCCTGCTTGCGGTACCTACTAATGTCTCAACCAGGTGCTTGAGCTGAGGACGGAGGGACAACAGCCAGAGGACCCGAACCACTGTAGAAAAAAAAAGTCACGTGCAGAAGTGCCAAGATGAAAATAAGTACATAAGCAAAGGCACGCACACATGCATGTGTGCAAGCCTGTAGGGATCCATGTGCTTGTGTACCATTATATACCACGCCCTTGGGTATGCACATGGGCTTGTGCGTTCCTGTTCAACCACCAAGCAGCTTCAACATGCATATGTGTATTGATTATATATGCATGTGTGCACATGCCTGTTAGCATATACAGCGTATGCACGCCTATGTGTGCGTGACATAGCATGAGTGTGCACCCATGTGTGTGTAAGCACTCATGTCTGTATCTGATTAGATTGGGAAGGTCACCTGATCTGAGGATTTAGCCAACTGATGTGGGACTGAGAGTCCTGTCTTGAGTAAAAGTGGCAAAGACATAGGGATGAGTTTGGGCTGTGCTCGGAAGGGACGATGGTAAGTTCTTTCTTCCAATGGGTCCCTCTGGAACATTTCCTTCCTAGATCTGCCATGTAACACACGCACGCAGCACTGTCTAGATGGTTTCAGAGAGTGACACAGTGCTGTTTGGAGATAGATGCCGCAGCCTGAAAACCTCTCAATTCGTCAGTGAAAATAAAAGGCAAGAAAGACATCAAGCACAGATGGAGTAATTCATTATTCCCGGGAGTCTGACCCCATAGTTGTTAGATGTTATTATAAGCAAGCTCTGTAAAGTTTATCTTAAAAATAAAAAACAACGAAGAGTTATTTATTCCTAGGAGACTGGTCCTCAAGATGGGTAAAAGGATACTTGGGGTTTGCCACAGAGAAGCCAGCTGTCTTTATGGACAATAAAAGAAGGTTCTGATGGGATTTAAAGGAGGAGCTCCAAAGATGAATGCTGTGGCTGTACAGAGAGAAGCCAGGGTACAGGAAACAGCCAAGGCTGGTGGAGGAAAGTATGGTACGGACAGGTGAGGGGGTGGGTAGCAAAGGAACAGGGTAGAGACTTGAGCCATGGTCTTAGTTGTGCCAAGTGGATCTTTCGGGGACGTGGTGTCTCTGAAGTGCCGTATTCGCTAGGAACAGTTCCATCTGCCTGCAAATCGAGGTGACAGAGTCTCGGTGACTCCTGACACCTCCTGTCACTTCTCATTTCCCTGCTTCTCGCAGGGTGGATGGAGCCGAGAGAGAAGGCTGGCCAGAGAGCCCGACCCACACCTGAGCCCTCCCATTCCTCAGGCATGAGGGGCTAGGTGGAGACCTGCATCCATACCTCAGGGCGTCTGTCAGGGGATGCTAAGACTGCTCCTAACCCAGGGGACCCTCCAAGGGGAAAGTAGGTGCCTCAGGTATGGGTCCCAAACTCAGCCTGAGACTGTGAGAACCACCCTCATATAAAATCCAAAGATGTTTCTCCACGTGCCCCATCACTGGTTGCCATGGCAACAACCGGGCAGATCCAGGAATGATGGTCAGGACCCACCATCTTTTCCCTTCTTCACATCATGGCTCCTGTCCACTAGCAAAAGGCTTGCTGAGGCTCTCTGGGCTCCAGGAGAAATGCTAATCCTCTAGCATTTCCTGGTCTGTCTCTGGGATACACCTGTCCTCCGCTGGTCGAGAACATAGGAATTGTTTCCCACTTTAGACCTAACTGAACCACACCTTCCTCTCAACATTCTAAAATGTTGCTCATGAGCCAAGGAGATGGCTCAGTAATAGGGAGTCTTGCCACCAAGCTTGAGGACTTTATTTCAATCCCCAAAACCCACGTGGGAGAAAGAGAGAATCAACATGCGTGTGCGTGCGTGCACGCACACACACACGCACACACACACACACAAACACACACATGGACATGTATGCTTACATCCACATACAATGAAAATGCAAAAAAAAAAAAAAAAAAAGCAAAAAGTAATTTTTTTCCAGATTAGTTTTCACTTTGTGTTCTCAAAATCTGTTTTTCCTTTTAAAATGTATTTCTTTCTCTTCTGGGCTGCCCAGGCTAATGAAAGCAAGGTCAGAAGGCTCTTCTGAATTACACAGACACCTTCTGTGTCCCCAGGTCCCTTGCCTGCCACCAGCCCTTACCCACCACCCATCTGTTCTGTACCCAGCAGGCGCTCAAATCTCACAGCAGTGCAGGAATCCCCCGACTCTGCCTCACACATAATCCTGTGTGGGCAGAAATAGAGAGGCGATCCGTGTAGCACCAGCCATGAGCAGACATGCCTTCCCTGTGCCCCACCCTTGCAGATGCTGCCCTAGGTTCCAAGAGAGCAGACGGTGTGAACCCCGGTAAGACCCTTCTGGGAAGGCAGGTCTGAAATCAGAAGGAGGGGTTAACCAGATTTTTCCAAATGAAAGCAGAGCCATGAAGTATCACACACACACACACACACACACACACACACACACACACACGTTCACAAAAGTAGAAATAAGGCGTGTGGTACAGTGGGTGCCAAGGTCCCAGCCAGCCTCCTCCCTTTTAATCTCCACACTCCTCATCTTTCAGGTAAGAATACAGAGCCTCTAGGAGAAGGGACCTGCCAGAGGACAGACACACAGTCATGTGGTCCTGGAGTAGCAAAGTTGCCTGGTCAGCTGTATGCCCAAGACCGCTGCCTTGAGCCGGCTCCTTTCTATTCACTCTCAGTGCCTTTCCCCTTTGTTCTCCTGGGCAAGAGCAGGGAGGACACAGAGGAGTGGGAGGGGGAGATGGAGTGGCAGCCTTCTCTCCTCAGCAAGCATCTTTATGTCCACCTGCCTGGGGCCAGGCACCTGGCGGGTATGAAGCAGGGCTTGCATGCATGCATGCCTTCCTTGTGCAGCTCCTTTCTCCTTCTCTCCAGAGGGCAGCTCGATCCAGCTTAGGGACCTCTAAGAGACCAGTAACTCTGCCCTCCAGGTCCCTGTGCTCCAGCAGTGACATTGCCATGCCCCTGGTTAGTATCAACTCAGCCGTCCCTTCCCCTTGAAGTTTGTTCCCAATCTGAGAGGTTGGTGCGGGGATGGGGAGAAATATGTTTTGCTTGCAATCTAACTATGCAGGGAACGAGCCTGAGTCTCCTCTGGAGTTGCCACAACTATACCTGTGTGCCCCAAAAGTGCTGGGAGTGGGCGTAAGCAGGAGGATAAATATGGCAATAAGGTTGATCACATAGGGTAGGGGTCCTTGAGATCCAAATACACCAAATCTCTAGCCCAGCATTTCTACTTCCTACTTCTATGATCTTGGCTTAGTCATGTAGACCCACTCCTCTGAGCTGCAATTTTCTCATCTGCGAAAAGGAACTCAGATAGCATGCATTGCATAAAGCTCTGGGGAGAGTTAAATAAGATGACATGAAAACATCTCTCATAGGTCACAGCAATCCAGAGATTGCTACCTTCTTGGCTGAAGAAAAATTAGTACCTTCTAGACAGAAAAGACTAGTACCAGCTACAACACACACACACACACATATGTGTGCACACACATGTACACACACACTTGCACACGCAATCATACACATGTGCACACACACGCGCGCACACACACACACATGCACGAGCACACACATACACATGTGTGCACACACATGTACACACACACTTGCACACGCAATCATACACATGTGCACACACACACATGCACGAGCACACACACACATGCACGAGCACACACACACACACACACATGCACGAGCACACACACACACACATGCACGAGCACACACATACATATGTGTGCACACACATGTACACACACACTTGCACACACAATCATACACATGTGCACACACACACATATACACACACGCACGCACACACACACGCACACACACATATGCACGAGAACACACATACACATGTGTGCACACACATGTACACACACTTGCACACGCAATCATACACATGTGCACACACACACACGCACACACACACGCGCGCACACACATGCACGAGCACACACATGTGCGCACACACATGTACACACACACTTGCACACGCAATCATACACATGTGCACACACGCACACACACACACGCACGAGCACACACATACACATGTGTGCACACACATGTACACACACACTTGCGCACACAATCATACATATGTGCACACACACGCGCGCGCACACACACATGCACAAGCACACACATACATATGTGTGCACACACATGTGCACACATACTTGCACACGCAATCATACACATGTGCACACACACATGCACGAGCACACACATACACATGTGTGCACACACACTTGCACATGCAATCATACACATGTGCACACACACGCACACACGCACACACACACGCATGCACGAGCACACGCACACACACACGCACACACACGCACGAGCACACACATACACATGTGTGCACACACATGTACACACACACTTGCACATGCAATCATACACATGTGCACACACATGCTGAATACATACAACACGGATGCACACATACGCACCATTTCTCCTTGCTTTGATACCTGTTCTCTCTCAGCTTTTAGCCTGAGCATAAAACTATGGAAACTGACAGAAAGGCAGAGATTTAATTGCAAGTATAGATTCTTGGAGGGCTTATATATAGGATGAAGGTAGAAATTTGTCCCAGGACCCTGACATATGAAAGTCTCAGAGATCAAGACAGTGCAGAAGTGGGATTTCAGGCAGAAGGGGATTAAAGCGTCAGGAATAGATAGCATACATCCTGAGCTGTTTAGTCCCCATGGTGTAGGGACTAAAGAGGATGGGCTAGAGAGAGAAAGGCCTTGAATGCCCAGCCCCAGAGTCTGGGATAACTCTCTACACTCTGAAAACACCACAAATGTACATGAGAATTGTCAGGTACCCACCCATGTTGAGCAGGCAGCACTGTGGAGGGGGTCTAAGAAGGTGAGAGCCATCCAAACAGGATTTAGGTATGTGAGATGAGGGACAGATGAGATTGAAGGAGAGATAAGCATGTTTTGTTGTTCTTGTTGTTGTTTAGATCAAAGTGGGGGATGAGAAAGAGACTTGTGAGAGAGCAGGTGATGTTTATCCCCTTAGAAGTTGAATCACCATGTGGGGGAGATTGGTTGTTAACCAGCTGAAAAACATCCTTGAGCAAATGCTGAGAGGAGGTATAAATGTGAGCCGAAAACAAGAGGCAGGGCCTTTGGAGACTTGGGATAGTTCTGGCTGTTCATCTCTCCGCTTCGAGAAGCTCCTAGAGAGAACTGCTTGCGGGAAGGCTTCGGGGCTCCTGGCTCCGGCTGAGGTTCTGGGTTCCAGTTGCTCCAGGTTCCAGCAGAAGAAATCCTACTGATTACGCCAGGAGAATCGTTCCTCGGAACTGATATCCTTACGGCTTCATTATTGTATTCTTTAATCTTCTTTTCCTATTGTTTCGGTTAGTCGGGTTATAAGTAAGGTACTCTCAGTTAATAAGTTCATAATAAAATATATTTGTTAAGAAACTTGAGCCTACATGAGATGATGGGCGAGCAAGAAGGGACATGCGGAAGCTAACACTTAGGAGTTTATTTCAGGTCATTGGAAGATGGTAGAACCATGATTCAAGGGGAGATGTCCAGGGGATAGAAGAGGTTCAAGGACAGGAAAGGGAGGCTCACTGTGAGGTCAGGGGTAGGAGGTATTAGAAGCCAGTGAGCCTTCTGGAAAAGAAGCTGGTTAGACAGCTGTGGCTGAGGATAGAGTCAAAGCAGAGGAGAAAGCAGGTTTAGTGGAGAAGACCAGACAGAGAAGAAGACCGGGGACAGAGTTTACATGATCATCCACTTGGGTGAGGAACAGGAGAGGAACTTATGGATGAGGCAGGGAACAAGTTAGGAGTGGAGGATGTTGAGCCTCATGTGGCTGCAGTGTGAGGAGTGAACCTACTTCAGAGTATGGGGGGGGGTGATGGGGAAGCCCCCCCGGCTGACATCAGGGAGGCGTGGTTAGCGTCTGGGCAAGAAGGGGGGCACTTTCTGTCATAGCTGATTGGATGTCTGAGAAAAGGAAGAAGTGGGGAGGCCTCCTCACTGTCCAGTGGGGGGAGTCTTCCTTAGAGGGAGACTTAAGGAAGGAGTATGTGAGCGGGGAGGGCTGGAAATACTAGTGGATATACAGCTGGAAGAAGATGGATCTGTCTGTGGGGAGTGAAGGGTCAGAGCCAGATATGGAGGCTGGGAAGATCTGCCCTTCCTCTCTAAAGGCCCCGCCAGTACCCTTGGGTCACCTAAGATGCAGAGGAGACCGAGAAAGAATGCGTATCCCGCACCTGTGCCCTGAAGATGCCTGGGATGCAGGAGGCATGGCAAATGAAGAAGTGGCTCTTGTATCAGAGCTGTGTGTCCTGATATCTGCCAGTGGCACGTTCAGGGCATTAAGATCTCCAGAATACTATTTAAACCTCCAGCCATCTGCCAGCCACAATTCTGTTGGAACCTCTTCCGTAGAAGCATTTCTTCCCTGCCTTTCCTTAAGACATCGCCCAGCTCCCCCCTCCTGGATCCTGGGAGACAGTGTCTATAGACTCACGATGCCAGCAGCTTCAACAGACCACTCTGGTTTGAGGCACCCACTGATTTGAAGCGAACCTGAAGGCTATCCTGCCTGGACAGCGCTCTTGAGACTGCCAAGGTCATCCAAAGCCCAGGCACCATGAGAAGCCATCACAGAGGACACTGGCCAGATAAGACAACTCAATGTATTCTGGCACCCTGGGGCAGAAAAAGGATGTTAATGGGGAAACTGGTGAGATCCAAATTAAGTTTGGAGTTTAGCTACCAGACATGTGCCAATGTCAGACAAGGTCTTGGTTCTGACAAAAAACAAACAAACAAACAAAAAAAAACAACAACAAAAAAAATGCTGTAGAAATATAAGATGCTAGCCATGGGAAGAATGAATGGAGGTACGGAAGAACCCCATTCTCTCTGAAACTTGACTGCAAGCTTTAACTTATTCTAAAGTGATCTTTTTATACCGGTGCTATATGCAAGAAGTGTGCCAGTAGCTTAATTTAGATCATTTGCAGGTTCAAGACCTTTGGTGACAGACTTACAGGAAAATTTATAAAAAGTGGGGCAAAGCTGAGCTGCTGCTTCTTCGCTGAGCTGCCAGCGTCTGGTGGGTGCAGACCAGACAGGCAGAGAGAGTACAGCGAGGTGGAGGCGCTTCCGACACCCTCTTCTACCAGAGCTTGCTTGCTAGCCTTACGCCTTCCAGTTGATGACAGCCGACACCATGGACTCCAGGCCTACTCCAGCCCCCGCTGGCACGTTGAGGTTCCTCACGGCTTTCTATTCCTCTGAATCACCCAGTTGCTGCCCTTACAGCAACAGAAGATGGAACCAGACATGTATACCCCATCTAGACACCCTCACTCCAGTACAGGGCATGATGTTAGGCTCAATGCTGGCACAGGAAGTTGGAAGGAGCATCAGAGATATGATTTATTACTTTTGTACCAGTCTAGAAGTACCTGGGCATCAGATGTCCTCCCATTTTACAGGCTGAACCAATGATGCTGTAGTGTTTTCTCCATGGTGAAATTTCCTTCCAAAGAAGAGTGAATCCTCTCATACCCCACCTCTGCCTGTCAGCCAAGGTGATGCAATTTTCCTGATCCTGGGCCATTTTGGCAGTGTCCGCATCATCTTCACCAGAGCAGATTCCATCCAGAGAAACTGCTTTGTTGATCATGAGACAGGAACTCTCCTGCCTCTGGCACCATGCTGAGTTCTTGTCACCTAACTCTGCCTGTCCCACCATAGCTACAGCTAGTGATGTCTCAAACTCAAAGTCATCCATGCAGTGTGGAATGGCTCCTTCCATACTGCAGCTAATGTTACTACTCTGACCTCTTCTGTGAATCCTTAACATCAACAATGGGATTTAGAATTGCTAATGCTTTCTAGAAGGTTCTTAGATGACTTTTCCCGGATCCATGAGCAGTAACACTAGCTGGAGTAGTCATGGCCTCATGGGGGGGGGGGCGGGGAGGGAGGAGGAGTATTCTTAAATAGTAAGACTGAAAGTTGAAATTGCTCCTAGATCTACAAGGCGCAGACTAGATGCTGTGCTGGTGGATAAGAAATTAAAACTAAACAAAACTAAACTAAAACATTACCTTCTAGAGAAGTGATGTGCTTTCCGCAGCGAGCACCAGGATTCCGAGGCAGGAGCATGCACCAGGCGTCACAGCCTTCACAGGTCTTGCCGACAAAATTAGTCTTTTGCGCGGTGCCCTTTGGCCACCTCTGAGTTCCTGTAACTTTCTGGGGGTTTGTGGCCCATGCCTTGGGAGTCCATCTTCTCCGAAGCTGGAGCAGCACTCAGGGAGTCTGCCTGGTCCCAGGCAGGCACAGGCTTGCTGCCCTGCTCCACATGCCCACAGGCCTGCAGTCTGCAGGCCCATCTCAGCATGGGATGCAATTACCATCTGTGTGTAGCTGGTATCTTCACAGAGGCACATTTAAGTTACTGCGGCACTCACGGGAGAAAGCAAATAAATACCCACAGCCCAGCCAAGTGCTGAATCCAGCCTCAAGTCTCACCGTACACACAGACGGGAGGCATTCATGGCATCATGCAAAAAAATGAGGAAGGAGAAAGAAACTGTCTTTTCTTCAGATGTGGCCAAAGGTTCTCTCCATCCCTGAAGGCCACATCCTCAGAAAATGTACAGGAGTGAAAAGTAACCTTCACAAGCTACTTGGGGGACTATAACCCCCACAGGACCCTAAAGGTCAGGGCAGTTTAGCAACAGCTGAGTGGGTAAAGAGGAAAACCTCAGACACAGGTGCTCAAAAGTGTGGATGGGCACTGGCTTCCTCATTTGGGCATAACCTCCTCCCCGACAGTGGACACCACAGAGTGAGCCACCAGCTTTTCTCCAGGGTCCCCATGGTGGTTGGTTGATTCTAGTAGCCAATCACAAGATGGCTGGGGACCAACAGAGATGTCCGCAATCAGAACAAGAGTAAGCAGTTTCTTGAGTTCTTCAGAAGAAATACAGCGTCTATTAGGAACCTGCCAGGGTTCGTGGGAAATGTCATGTTAGACTCACTGAGCCTTAGAAGTTGATGATGCTTCAGACGTGGTGGCTTATCTTGTTGCTAAGACAAAGTATGGGGCAAAAGCAACTCAAAGGGGGAAAAAGGGGGTTATTTTAGCTCACAGTTTCAATGCACCTTTCAGTGGTGAAGAAGCCACGGCAACAGTAACCTGAGGCAGATGTACACATTGTATCTGCTTTAGGTTAGCAGAGAGCACTGAATACAGAGCTTAGCTCACTTCCTCCTTTCTGTATGCCTGTTGTGGCTGGCAGAATGCCATCACCCACACTCAGTGTGTCTTCTCATCTCAAGCTAATCTTGATGATTCTTCATAGCCAGGGCCAGAGACTAGCCTCATCTAGATAACTCTTTACAGGTCTGCCCAGAGACTTGTCTCCTGGGTGATCTAGATCCTCTCAAACTTAAAAGTGTTAACCATCAGACTGGGTCACACCTGTAACCTTTGCACAGTGGTTCTCAATATTCCTAATGCCCTGACCCTTTAACACAGTTAGTTCCTCATGTGTGATGTGACCCCCCTCATCCCCTGCAACCATAAAATGACTTCATTGCTACTTCATAACTAAAACTTTGTTACTGTTATGAATGATAATTTAACTATCTGATAAATGCAGTTATCTGATAGGCAGCCCCTGTGAAAGGGTGATTCTACCCTCAAAGGGGTCGTGACCCACAAGTTGAGAACACTGCCTTAGCATTTGGGAGGCTGAGGGCAAGAGGATTGCTGGCGAATTCAAGTCTAGTTTGGGTTATAGAGCGAGATCCAAACTAGTTTGGCATATGAAGTAAAACTGTCTCAAAAGCCAAATGGATGGATGAATGAGTGAATGAATAAAATATAATGAATATTGAGTGATATATGAATATATGAATGGATATTGTGGGTACACTAAAGATTATTCATCCAATAGCTCTATATGAGAGAAATTCCTCCTAGCTCTCTGGCCTGTAAAGCATACCAAAAAAAAAAAAAAAAAAAGGACAATGAGCCAGCAAAGATGTAAGGCAAAGGTAGTGGTCAATCTCAGGAGGACTGGGAGGGAAGTGGACAGTGGGTGGACCCTCGAGGTGACTTCCCTGCAGGATAGGCCTCCTGGGCAACGTGCCATTTGGAGAGTGAGCAAACACTACAAACCTGGTGGGCCCGGAGAACACTGAGCAGCGTGTGGTATTTCTGGTCATCAGGAAAAGCCCCGGCATGAAATACTTACAAAAATAGATTACATGCTGTGTCTGGTGCTGTTTTGTTTACACACATACTGGCCCAGATTTTGGGTTTGATTCCTTGTCCAGCTGTCCATGCCGGATGCTTCTTTACTGAACTGGCTCAATGGTCTCCAGCATTCACCAAGATTCTAACACAGGATGAGGAGTCTTTCTCAGTGAGTAAAAGGAAACACAATGTGACAGGAAAAAGGAAGGGAGGGCAGGGCAGGGAAAGGAAAGGAAAGAGAAGGAAGGGAAGGGAAGAGGAGAGGAGGGGGAGGGGAGCGGAGGGGAGGGGAACGGAGAGGAGCGGAGAGGAACAGAGAGGAGGGGAGGGGAGGGGACAAGAGGGGAGGGGAACAGAGAGGAGGGAAGGGGAGGGGACAGGAGGGGAGGGGAACAGAGAGGAGGGGAGGGGAGGGGACAGGAGGGGAGGGGAACAGAGAGGAGGGGAGGGGAGGGGACAGGAGGGGAGGGGAGGGGATCGGAGGGGAGGGGAACAGAGAGGGAGGGGAGGGGAGGGGACAGGAGGGGAGGGGAACAGAGAGGAGGGGAGGGGAGGGGACAGGAGGGGAGGGGAACAGAGAGGAGGGGAGGGGAGGGGACAGGAGGGGAAAGGGAAGGAAGGGTACCTAAAGGGAGAGAGAGGGAGAGGGAGTGGGGAGAGAGGGAAAATCCAGGAAATGGTGTTAAGTCAGCAGGCAATGCACACACTTGGGATCTAATGATAAAGTCCACAAAGAAGAGCAGATGGAGTGAACAGGCAAACAGAGAGACAGGAGTAGGGTGAGCTGAGACCATTTTAATCCCCAGCCTCCCAGGGGAATCAGGGTGAACTCAGGAATAGCTGAGTCTGTGTCAACACTGTGGTGGGACCACCCTAGACGTCCTTGAGACACCAGGGTGTCTTTGCCATATGGGGACAGGTGATAGGGAGACATACCAGTGGTCTTAGCTATATGGAAAGATCTGGGCAGAAGGAGGGGCTTGGCATGATTTGAAAGGAACTCTGCTATCAGGCCTGTCCAAGCTGGCTTCTTGTACCCTTATCTGCAGCCAGTGCTAAGGAGGAGCGCTTCGTCCCAGCACAGAAATACCCCTGTCCATTTTGATGCCCACACTGCCTTTCCCACGCCCTTCTCAGCTAACTACTCAACGGGTTCCTCTGTGCGCCTCCTTTCTTTGTGTCAGACCTGGCAGGCAATCCTACCTGTCTTGGCCCGCGGAGACCAGGGGTGTGCTTCCTGGAGTGCTGCACATTGCAGGTGCAGTCAGACAGAAACTTTACCTTAGCGTCCCCTCCATCCTTCATAATAATACTCCGCACAGACAACTCAGTTCCATGTCTCAGTGGTGGCTGCTAGAGGTGGCATTTCTTCCCAAGTGCAGCTGCAGGGGAGTGCTTGGAATTCTGAGGAGCTGTTCTGGAGGGTCCCTGGGGCTGTCCTTGCTGCAGCCTGTGGGCAATCGGCTCCCTTTGTGCATCAAGAACTTCCTCTTTGAAGTGGATGCATGTGAAAGCAGTTTATCTTAACTACGTTGGCTGTTTTCTTTTGTTTTATTTTTGTGTAGCCTTGGCAGTCCAGGACTTGGTGTGTAGACCAGGCTGGCCTCGAACTCACAGAGATCAGCCTGCCTCTGCCTCTGCCTCCCTGATTGCTGCTAACACACCTGGCTTATCTTAACAATTAAGTGAGACAAAGGATATAACAGGGATATGGATGGCTTCACAGGCCTAAGGCCTGTGCAAGACACAAGAATCTGAGCTCCCTGGTGACCTTGCACTTTGTTTTAAAATTATACCTTTGTGTCTTGAAGTTCTAATAATTATTTTTAGCACAGAGCCCACACTTTCCTTTTGCGCTGGACCCTATAAATTATGTAGTCAATCCCACAGAGGGTTTAAACACAAACAATGTTGCAAGAGGGCACAGCCGCAAGTTACTATTGATAACCATTATTAAAGGGTGTGGGGAGGGTACTCTCTTTGCGAGCCTGGAATGCTAGGATAGCACAGAATTCCTGCCTCCCTGTGCTCTTACCTGAGACTCCCAGGGCTCCAGAGAGCTCAGCCTTCAGCCCCAGACCCAAGGTTCTTCTGTGTGAACTTCAGCCAGATCTTTCCTCCTCAGGGTGTGCTGCCACTGCACTGCCAGCAGCTTTCTTCTGGTCCCCTCCTAGGCCCCTCTGAAGCCCTGCACCTGTTGGAAGAGCACTTCTCTGAGTGGCTGAGCAGCTCTGCCCCTAGCGGAAGTTGGAAGTATAAAACTTCCATTCAGGAAGTAGGTTCTTAGAGCCACTGCCACTGGCTCCTGCTGCCTCCTCTTATCCTGTCCTCAACCCCCAAGAGCCTCTCAGCTGTCAGTCCTGGGTGAGAACTGGGCCCACTGTTGTTCCTGGCAGAGCAGGGTAGATGCTGTGACTTGGGGGCTTGGCGAGGGGGAGCGGGGCTTCTCAGTGGGGTAAGCCTTTAAGGTTAGGTCCAGCCTTTATGCAAAGAAGCTCTACATGTATAGACCTGTGTGGCTGTTTTCTCAATCTCTGTCTGAGTCTCTATTTTTGTCTCACTGCCCCCCACCCCCGTCTGTCTGTCTGTCTACACACTATATCAAGAAGCATGTCTGTCACCGTATGTCAGTGTGGGCAGGGTGATAAGCTGCTCGCAGTACCCCGATGTGTAGGGAGATGGTGTGAGTATCTTTGCCATTAGGGTTGTCATTCTGTGGTACTGTCTCAAAGTGTGTGTGTGTGTGTGTGTGTGTGTGTGTGTGTGTGTGTGTGTGTGTTTCTAGCAAGTGCTTCTTTCTGAGTGGATCTGTGGGTGAAGTGAATGAGCCTAGCTCTGTATGGGACAGTAATACAGTGTCTTGGTGTTTACATTAGAGTGGTACAAACTGCGTGGTTGTGTATGTGTGTGCACCTGTCAGTGTCCTAGCTTGTTTCTGAGTGAGTGGAGCAGAGCCCACAGAGTGTGTGAGTGTGGGTGTCTGGTGATTCAGTGTGTATTTGTATCAGCCACTGTGTGTCTGCCACCACTGTCTGCATCTGAGCGTGGCGGCGTCTTGTGAGTGGCAATGCCCAGTGTATTCCTGTGTGCTTCTGGTGTGAGCACCATGGTGCATGCTAGAGCCAGCTGGGCTGCAGTGCTAGGCTGCATCAGAGTGGTGTCAGCGGCTTTGCTTGGCGGCGGTGGCGAGCAGCGCGTGTGACCCCGCGGTGTGTGCGCTGTCTCGCAAGCCAAGACAGATCGCAGCCACTCCCACCCCCAACCCCACCGCACCCCGCTACGAAGCCAAGCCGCTGCGACCCTTCCAGGGAGCCAAAGCCAAACAGCGAGGGGTGCGCGGGAGCCTCTAGGACCCGGCGGAGGCCGGCCGCTGTCCCCGGGCCGCGCGAGTGAGCATGTGCAGACTGGGCGCCCGCTCGCCCGCTCCGCGCCCGCCGCCCGCTGCACTCTGCGCCCGCGGCTCCGCTCGGCGCCTGCCCGCCCCGCCACTGCTCGGTGCGGAAGCCCGCAGCCTGAGGGAGCTGCGTGGTGCGGGCCTGCTAACGTGGGTGCACTTGCCACCGGCTCCGGGGGAGTGCGAGTGTCTGAGCTCCGGGCACTGCGGGGCTGCGGGCTCCGTGCCCCGGAAGGCGGGTGCCCTAGCCAGACGCGATCGCGAGGTGAGTCCTGTCTTTGGGGTCTCCCAGCCAGGACCCTGGCACGAGCTGCGAGCCGGATCTACCCTCGCCGCGGGCAAATAAGTTTGTGTAGACGCAACAGAGAGCGCGCGGGGCTGCACCTGCTGGGGTCTAGGGCGCACCGGTGGGGCTCCTTCCTGGGGCCGGGCGCTTGGCACTCCGGGACTCTGGCGGATGTGTGGGGAGCATCTCGCCAGGTCTGGGCTTAGCTGGGGGTGCACAGGCAGTTGCACCAGCCTCTTCTCCTCCAGGAGGCCGGGGACAACGAGTCCAAGTCCCCGGCCAGGCTGAAAGCAAGATTTGGGGTGCGTACCGCCTTCCTTTTAGGTAGAGAGAGACATTTACCAGGAGACCAGGAGCTGCTCCCCCTCTCCCGGTCCGTTCCCTAGCCAGGCTTCCGGTCAGTGGAAGGTTTTCTCCGTCTCTTGGTGAACTTGAACACAGGCAGAGGCAAAGCCGAAACGTATGTATTTTGTTGGGAGAATTACCCGGTGTCGCGCTTTACATCTTCCTAAGGTGTGGATGGAGACTCGTGGCTGGATGCTGTGTTGTGGTGTTTTTTCTTTGCTAGTCAGAAGCGTCCCTGGCTCGGTCAGCCGCTTCAGGGTAGCCTGTGTAACTGCTTCCCTGGGTGTCTGTGCCCCGCTGATGGCACTTAATTCTAACAGCTAGTCAATAGGAAGTCAGAACGCTGAGAGGACCTCTGCCCCGTTGGCTTATTGGCAGACTGGCAGTTTCCAACCCCCACAAGCCCTACCCTGCGACCCAGCCCTGGACACTCCATCGCAGACTACTTTCCAGACAGAATGGACAAACTCGGAACTCCGCTGGACTTTTGTCACCCTATCTCTCTCTCCCGTTACTGGGACAGCATGCTTCTGTTTAGGGAGACCTCCTCAGACCAGCTTTTATGGGGACCCGTAGGTGGGATCAAGATCACAGCATCAAACACAGGAAGTGAGGGCTGTAGGGACTGAAAGAATTCCAGAAGGCTAGTGCTTGGTGGTCCTTCTGTCTACATTTTCCCGTTTGTTAGCTACCCAACTTAATGGCTTCAAGTGCTGGGCTGAGAGCTGGGGAGAGCTTCCTTGCTGTAGGAGCAGGTTCTGTTTCTTCCAAGCATGACCTCCTACCACACACATCACATTGGCTTAGCTGAAGTCCCCTAAGAAGATGCCTGTGGGGAGAGGCTGCCGAGCCCCCAGATTCTGTGATGAGCAAGACATCTCTCTAGCAGTGGTTGAAGGCAGCTGGCCAGCTGCTGAGCTGGGGGTTGTGGGAGCAGCTGTCTCTTTATCTTCCTGACATCATACCTGCCCCCAGCCATCCCAGAATTGTTCCCATAGAGATTTAGAAGGAACTTATCTTAGGATGAAGGATCTTTTTCTCAGTGACCATTGAAGTCCCGGCATGGACAGTATTGCCCCATGTCCTGACCAGAAGTGGAGAGCAACTTGGATTTAGACGGAAGATGGGACACCTGTCTTTTTCTTCTATCTGCCTCCCCCCAGCAGAGGGCACGTTCCAAGCCATCATTTGGCCCTCTGCTAAATGTGAGCCTCGGCCTGGCCAGTAAGTTCAGTGAGTCTCATGGGTGGTTCTTGTAGAGTCATTGATTAGAACCTGGAAACCCACAGCCTCCAGGCTCAGGCTGAGCCATATGCCAGCAGAGGCCTCTTTGCAGACACTCCCAGCTTGCACTCCCATCTGGCTCCTTCCTGGCCAGTCTCCCTGAGGCCAGCTCCCTGTGAAATCAAGACCAAGTATTTGGGGTTAGTGGGGGTGGTGCAGCTCAGCATTTAAAACTTGGGGATGTGTGCCCATGCGACATGACTGGCATACTCAAGGTGGGGGGTCCTAGTATCTGATCTCAGGCTGGTCTGGAGGTCAGCCCTGCTTATTTGGGGCACATGACCTGATCACTCTCTGGACCTCTTAATCTTACTTTCTCCCTCTCTTTCCTAATTTCTCCACATCTTGACTTTAATAACCACCACATCGACCAGTATCTAAAACACTATCCCTGTGTGTGCCTGTAAGGGGCTGTAGTCAGGGAGGAACTTTACACATGTACCGCCTTCCAGTAGGGTTAGGAGAAGGGATGGCAGTTGGGCTGGAGTAATCTTGCAGATCATACGGTGCTGTGTGTCTCTTTCGTAGCTATTAAGGTTCCTCCCCTCCGCTGGGACCATGAGTGAGGACAGGGGTGTGCAAGGTGTCTTGGGTCATCTCTCATAGCTTGAGGAGCTGGAAAGGAGGCGGAGAAAGGCAGGGATAACTGACTCACCAGCCCAGACTTAGCCAAGTCCCTCAAAGCTGCTGTAATGCCCATGTAACCTGTCACCTTCTGTGTGAGGCCAGAGACCACCTCAGGGACTCGCCATCAGTGGGAGAAGCACAGGGACAGATGAACAAATGAGGGGGGCTGAGTTGAAGGGGTTGTGATTGGCTGTGACACATGGGGCTGGACCCCGGGTCAGCCAAACAGAAAAAGAAAAAACTCTCCGCTGCATATGGACGTCACTCCAGCAGTGTACAGAAGGATCCCCGCCTGATCTCGGGGAGATGAATGCCGCTGTGTGACAGGGCAAGTGATGATGTACACTTGGAATCAGGAAGCTGGGGCTCTGCCTAGCATTATCTCTTTATCTCTGTTCAAGATAATGACTCAAAGTAATGAGCCTGTGGGAAGACCATGTGCTTATCTGCTAACTCATGCCATACACGTGGTATTATCTGGAAGCACCTGTAACCTCTCTTGTGACATCTAAAAGTTTATTGTTCATGTCAACTTCAGCCATGAGCCCACTGAAGGTTGCATGCCCCATTTGCATCGAGTGGAGTTCTGGCCTTAGTAATGCTGTCTTTGGTATTTGTGATTGACAAGTCATAATTGTGTATTTTAACAGGCTGCCACGTGATATTGGACCTATGTGTATAATGTGAAATGAATGAGCTAATTATTATGTTTTATACTTTTTAAAAGAGACTTTGTATGTGGGTGTGGAGTGTGTGTGTGCATACCTGTGTGTGTGCACATCTGTGTGTGTATCACCTGCAGAGACCAGAAGTCCATCCCTGGTGTTTTTCTCTGTTGTTCTCTACATCATTATTGTTGTTTGGGTTTTGTCTCACTTGAGACAGGCTCTTGCTACTTAACCCTGGCTGGCTGGAGCTCATTTTGCAGTCCAGGCTAGCCTCTGCCCTCCAGAGTGGTGAGATTAAAGGCACGTATCACCATGGCTGGCCTCCACATTACTTTACAGGCTAGAGCCTGGGGCTTGCTGCTTCAGCTCTACTGTCTGGTCAACAAGTCTCTAAGTTCTGCCTGAGTTCCCCTCCTCAGCAACATTGAGGTTATGGATACGCTACCCAGCCTGGCTTATGCCTAGGTGCTGGGCATCTGGACTCGGGATCTTATGCTTGCCCAGGGAGCGTTTTGCTCACTGAGCTATCTCCCTAAGCCCCTAGAAGCATTTCTATTTGAATTTTTTTTCTTTTTGAGTTTTGAAGTTTTGCCTCTCCAAAGATGGAGTCCTTACCCCTATTCCTGCAAGGGCCCAGCAGGTTTGTACTTTGTGGGTACCTTGCCCCTCTCCCTTTCCAGCCTCAGTCCAGGAGGGCGGGCAACCCTGGAGTGAAGGCGATATTCCAAGAAGCGTCAGAGACGTTGACTGTGCCTGGGAGTGGCTTGCAGGCTGGGAGAGGATGTGGTGATGTTAACAAGCAGCTGGACTCAAAAGTAGAAACCACTCCCAGCCACCACGGGTCACTGTGCATCCGATCCCTCTGTCCATGCTCCAGGAGTTAAGGAGGCTCTATGGATGAAGTGTTATTGGCTTGAGCCTTGAGGGCGGGAAAGCAGTTCACGCTTGTGAGTTGGACAGAGCATCCCTGGCTGGCTGAAGTACATGCAACCACAAGGAGGCTCAAAACATCTCCTACTGGCCAGGAACAATGGTTGGGACACAGGGCTTTGTAATAAATAGTCTTAAGGAGGGGGCTAGAAGTGATACCAAGACAGGACACTGAGTGACTGAGCATGGAGGGGTTTGGACCAGTTCCTCCATGCCCTGGGGCTCCTGCAAGCCGGAGCATCGCTAATGCCATGCACTAGGATACCTGCTTTCTTGGGATGCAGGGAGGACAAGGTCCCCGAGAGAGGGATGGGGTTCAGATGACAGGCATCGAACAGAGCAGCAGAGGACGGAGAAACGACGGGTGGGAGAACACTGGAGCCTCATTTACAGCGTCACTGAGGTCCCAAAACACAGAGCTACTAGCTTCTGGTTTGTCAGGGGCCTGGGACTCCGAGCAGCTGGGGCATGGGTCCTCGTCTTGATTAGGGAGTAGCCTTCTGAAACCACCAACCCCTCCCACCCACCCTCCAGCCCAGTGCTTTATCCCTTGGGTGCTGCCCTATGTACGCACAGCTTTGAGTCACCCTTTCTTGGTGGCCACAGTGGCTAAGATCCATGTGGGGTGCACTGGTCACTTGCCTTCCCACTAAGGCCTTTCATCTCTAGCCAGAGGGTAGAAGGGAGGTGGAGTCACGTGACTGAACCCTGGGAGCCAGTACTGGCTGGCCTTGGTGATCCCTTCCTCTCCTGTCTTTTCCTTTCCTCTTTTTGCTGCCACTCCTAGGGCTCCAACCCCAACCTAGCCCACAGGTAGGTGCCACCTGCTCCCTTCCGGAGCCCAGGTTTTCTGAGTTCCCCCTCTCTGAGACTCCTAGAGGAGCCTTCCTGGGTGGTGGTGGTGGTGGTGGTGGTGGTGGTGGTGGTGGTGGTGGTGGTATCTCAGGAACTCCTTCCCTAGGCTCTAAAGTAATACCACTGAGTAAGGTGGCAGACAGACATTTGTCCAAGTGGGGCAGAACATCAAATGGAGATTCTGGAAGGGGAGGGTGTTTAACAGACCCTTCACCCAAAGTACTCCATGGCTTCCAAATCAGGGAAAGCAACTGTGAATCAAGCCCGGGGGGGGGGTGGGGTGGTGAGGGTGTGGTTATTGGAGACTTCCAGTAGAGGGGAAAGAGTTCAAAGGCAGCCTTCCAGCCGTCTCATGGCAGTGACTATTAGGTCTGGTTCTGGAAAAGCCAAAACAGGAGGAGCTTCTGCCTGGTATAGTTTCAAACCTGTGATGGAGACCCACTAAAAATTTAAGACTAAATCTTGCTGGGTGCAGAGCCAGAACTTCAGTGAGGAAAGGTGCGGGGAGCTGATGGCCATAGGGTGGCTCCAGGAACATGGTCCGGGTGCAATCAACTAACCGGGTCAACTAGTCAGGTAGGAGGATAGTTCTCAACTGGTAGGAAGCAGGGCCTTCTGCCTCCCCTGAGGATCGAGGGGCCCCCGAGAGGTGCACAGTTCATCTAACCTATTTATGTATACTGCAGGCGCTTAATAAATGGTGTCGTAGAAAATTAAGCAGTTGCCAACAGCAGTTAGATCAACTTCATGCAGGAGGAAGCTGTCCTGGGAGTAGGAGGCTGGGAGGGGAGGAGACAGTTTCCCAGGAACACCTGCTGTGGGCCTGTCCTCCCTCATCTCCCATGCTCCTCTTTGGTATTCATAACAGGTGTGTGCCATAGTCTAGGCAACCAGTCTGTGGAGCTGTAACCATTCGAAGCCATTCACAGGCACGGTGGGGGGGAAGGGGGCGCCTGAGGCTCTGCCCTGGGAGCAGGTTTGCTATAGGAATGCCTGATGGCTTTGGGATACGGTGGGTCGGCCAAGTCTTACACCTCTAAGCTTGCTTGTGAGCTGCATGCATGCTACAGGTCTCCCTGTCCCTGGCTCGGCTACTCTCAAGTTAACAAGTTCTCGCTGTTGCTACAAAACTAGCTATATGCTGGCATCTGGGGATCTGGAGAACGGCCAGGGACGATCTGTGAGCTGGTGGGGCCTCATCAACCAGACAGGTGGAGGTGGCGCTCGGCAAAGTCTGGTGGGGGGCCAGGGCAGGCTTTAAGTGTGGCCCCCTGCTACCCTCACTCAGGGTTCTGGCACAGGAATCAGCCTTGCCTTCTTAAGACATCAGAATAAAAGCCTGGCCTGCGTGTGACTGTCAACGCCACACCGATCAGAAAGACCACTCCTGGGATGGGTCTAGGGGGCTATAGGAGGACTTGAGGGGCCTTGGAGAGCTTAGGTAAGTTTGAATCCCGATGGCTTGATGCTGGCATCTCCCCTCCCCCCCCCATGCCCCCACCACTTGTCTCATGTGTATGGATCTACTCTGTCACATAAGCTGGAAGTCACACCACACCTTGGATGCAGGGGTGGGACTGTCACCCACCTGCCTGTTCTATCGCACCAGAAACTTCCTTTCCACAGTAGATGTGTCACCTTTTGCCTGTTATTTCAGTTTTCTGGATTTTATACCAGTAGGATGCTAACCTTCTGTATCCAGAACCTTTTCACAAACGTACCTGGGAACCTTCTTAATAGCACAGAAAAGACCCAATGTTTAAGTGTCCCTGATAATCCACACGCGCACATTACACGTCAACTCTGTGATGCTGAGACCATTGGCTGAGCACATGTTCCCAGCATCTCGGCAATTCAGGCTTCTTCCCACCTATGGATGAATGGGGTTTGAAGTTTGGCTGCTCTCAGACCCCTCTGGAGCAAGCTTCTGTCATTAGGGTTCTCCTATCCACTTAGCCATCCTTTCATTCATTAAAAAAAAAAAAAAAAAAAAAAATTCTTTTCTGGCAAAGATGACTGAGGTGTCACTTTGTGCCAGGCTTCACGCTGGGGGACTGTGACAAAAGTGAATAGGGGATGGCATCTACTCGGGTTGATCAGTGTCCTTTAGAGATGATCGAAAAGTAGATAGACAATGCTAATCGTGCCAAAGTGGTGCATGCTGGGATAGGCTTTGCACAGGCTGTTGGGGGGCCAGGGAGTCTGTCTATCTCTGTGGGTGGATGTGACAAGGGAAAGCTCCGAGGAAGTGACATTTATGCTAAGCCTTAGGAGTCACACACACAGTCACCGGGAAGAGGGAAGACACAGAAGCTGACACGCTATAAACACAGGAGGCCCTGTTGCTATCATAGGACACGCGTGTGCGAGCATGCTGGAGACACTGAGGCTTAGAGGTTGCGCTTCGATGGGCTGGATCACAAGGAGACCTTGTGTGACATCCTAAGGAGCAGTTTATCCCCAAGCTCTGGGGAGCTATTGAAAGGTTTTAAGCAGGAGAACACCAACTATGATCAAATTCGCGTGTTAAGGAGGCTCACCCTGGTAGCCTGAGCGCTGTGGATTGGAGAAGCCTGGGACGGGGGCAGACAGATCAGTCCGGATTTCGTGGGATTTTCTCTGTGGTTTTCCAAATCTGAGGGTGGCAGGGGTGGGTCTGGCGACACACCAGCTTAGACAGAAAGGAAAGGCTCTGAGACCATCTGCAAAGGCTTCTCTGTTCAGCTGGATTCCACTGTCACTTGCTGGTGAGGACCTGTGTTACCCTAACTTTCTGGAGGCTTCAGACCTCCTAGCTCTCAGAACTTAATCCGGAGGGCCCAGGCTGGTCTGGACCCCTTTGGATGGTCTCCTGGGCCCCCAGTCGCCTTGCAGCCTGGAATGCTGGGCCCCAGAGCCAAAACATTGTCTTTCTTCTCACAGCCAGCAGGCCGTGTCTGTGCACAGAACAGCCATTGAAGCACTGCCCTCACCATGTTAGTTACGGCCAGCGGCTTAGTCACGCTTCCAGGGGCCTTTCTTCTGGGACAAGCCTGCCCTTGTGCTCAGGGCCCTCCTCACACAGCAGCCGAGCTCCTGGCAGCTGCAGAGCCCCCACCAACGCCAATAGCTGCTTTTGAGATGCCGCCGATGGAAACCACAGCTTAACACGAGTAACCATGGCCTAGCCAGTGAAGGGCACCATGCAAACCTGCCCAGCACACCTTCCCTCTTCTCCACACCAGCTCCCCCAGCCTCTTGGTGCTGTCCCGACACCCTGGCAGGAAGTCCACGGAAATCCATCCCTCCCTTGGGCCTCTGTCTTAGAGTCAATGACCAACCAACCTCTGTAGAAGCTGCTCCCGGAATACAGATCACAGCTTCACTGCATCACCGGGTGGCAGTTCATTGTGTGCATTTATTAAGCGCCTTCAGTATACACCTGTCTGTGCAGGGCACACTTGGCGTTACAGTAAAACTGTGCTTCAGGCTGGGCTGTGTTGTAGTTGGGAAAACAGATCTGCAAAGAGGTTTTGGAGTGATTGGTCCTTGTGTTTGCCAGCTGTGGAGTTTCAGGAAATTACTTCTGCTCTCTTTTGCTCGTCTGCGTAGTGAGGACAAGACAGTATCTAGCTCATTAGATTGGTGGGAGTAAAACTGAGGTGGCGGCCTAACTCATCTTGATGGCCGTGTGAGACTACCGAGGGCTCAGTGGAAGCCACGGCCATTTGCCTTCCTTCTACTTATTGCTGTTGCCGTTACTGGACCTTCACTGCCACTGTCCAAAACAGTAGCACCCTCAGGTCACAGATGAGGAAGCCCAGAGAGGTTCAGCAACTTCCCCAGTGTCACACAGCTGGCCATCAGCAGAGCTGGAATCTGTGTCCTTTGCCCAGTGTTCCTGAGTCATTTGTCCAGTTGGAAAATAAGGCTGTGGGGAGTACCCTGGCCCAGGAGGGGGCAGTGGATCCTATGTTGCATCTTAATGTTATTTCTCCACTTTTCTAGGTTCCTGAGACTGAAGACTGCCAAGAGAGCTGAGAGATGGGGGAGATGGTAACCCTCAGGCAGAAGCTACCAACAAGGAGCTTGCCACTGCTGGAGAGAAGTGATGGTGACATTTGAAGCCCACAGAGACAGCAGTCCACAAATGTGCTGACAGGTGTCAGGAGCCAGGATGCTGGGATGACGTTTCTCGAGGCCCTGGTGTCCCTCCTGCCCAGGTGCTAGGAGCCGTCTCCAGGCTCCACCTGGGAGCCCTGCTGCCCAGGGGCATGGCCAAACCTTTCTTCAGACTCCATAAGTTTCTCCGCAGAACACAGTTCCTGCTGCTCTTCCTCACGGCTGCCTACCTGATGACCGGCAGCCTGCTGCTCCTGCAGCGGGCCAGAGTGGCCCTCCCACAGGTCCTCCGGGCTCCTGGCAGCCTACAGGCCTTGCCAGTGGCCACTGTAGCACTGGGTGTGGGCCTGCTGGACAGCAGGAGCCTTCATGATCCCCACAGTAGCCCTGACCTATTACTTGATGTGGACACACTAAGGAGTCCTCTGGCCCGACTTCCACCTGGAATCCGCTGGCCCCGGAGGAACCGCAGCTCACTGCGGCGGCGCTGGCTACACCACCTCACCAGTGACCCCCAGGGGCCATCCACCCTGGGCACTGAGGCCCCTGGACCGGCGAGCCACAGCCGAGGTGAGTGCTCCACCGTTGCCACGAGCCCTTTTCACGGTTACGTGTATCGTCCTTGGCCCATGGCAGGTGAGAGGTGTGATATTGTCCCCCAGAGCTCAGACTTTGATCTTGGCTCAGTCATACCTTCCTGGGTGACACCACAGGGATATTGTGCAGATGTATTGGGATGGCTTTGAACAGTGTCTTGGGGTGTCATGGGGGTGTCCCAGAGCAGCAGTAGCTGCTGTCTTTGCACTGGTGACCAGCAAGCACAGTCTCAGCTCCTCACACATCTAACGAAGAAGATGCTCCTACTTTGGTTGCTGCTAGTCCCCTTATCTACTCTCTAGAGCAGAGGTTCTCACCCTTCCTAATGCTGTGACCCTTTAATACAGTGCCCCATGTTGAGGTGACCCCTGACCATAAAATTATTTTCATTGCTACTTCATTACTGTGATTTTACCACTGTTACATCAATGGTAATGTAAATATCTGATATGCAGGATATGTGACACGTGACCCCTGTGAAAGGGTCATTTGACCCCCCCCCAAAGGGGTTTCGACCCACAGAGGTTGAGAACCACTGCTCTAGGCCATCCTGTTTGCCTCATAAGCCAAGCGCCGCCGCTAGGCAAGGGTTCCTCACAAATTGCTTGGCTCTCCTACTGGAAGCTCTTATTGCTTACAGCATCGCCCTGCTGTGATTCTGCCGTGCCTGACACTATTATGAAGACATTGAGGCCTGGAGTAGTTGAGTGAATGGCAAAGGTCCTCCTCATAGTTTGTGGTTTCTAGAAGCTAACCCTGAAGCCAGAACTCAGAGGTAGACTAGATCTGGGCACTGCACTGACCTCAAGAAACCCTGACTCGGGTGTGACAGGGAGACCAGGGAGGAAAGCTGCCAGGAAAGATGTACTCTGGAGCAGGAGCAGGCTGAGGACCCTGCTTGAGTGGGAGTGGGATGGAGATAAAACAGGACAGACATCTCAGAGCAGCCTGGAGTGGCAGGCCTGGGAGTGGGTGGTGACGGGGATCAGCCTTCACACGGCTGGGAGCCCCCAGTCAAGATGGAGACTCTGACCTGGTCCTCTTTGCACTGAGTTCTGTCAGGTCTCTGTACGGGACCCAAGGCACATGCTGGGTGCCCGAGGAGCACACTGGAAGTGCTGAAGTTGTGCCTGACTGGCACCTGAGCTCAGTTTGCTCTGATCATCCCGTTACCACCTCTTCTTCGGTCCTCTGCCCTAAGCCATTAGAGGAGGTGGTGCTCCTGTCCCTAAAATAAAGTGCATGGGTTACCAAACATAGAGTACTGAGCATAGGCTACAGAGCACCTAGCATAAGTAGCAAGCATAGAGTACTTAGCATAGAGAGCTGAGCATAGCGTACAGAGTATCAAGCATAGGGTGCAGAGTTCTTAGCCTGGAGCGCTAAGTGGAAGACTGTAGGAGGTGAGGCAAGTGGGGCATCAGGCTAAGGGTGGGGAAGGCCTAAGAGAAAGCGCCGTACCTACGATTTGGGATTGATTGATTGGTTGGTTGGTTGATTCATTGATCAACTTACCCATTTTGTGCCATTGGAGTTCAGATCTCAGGCCTTTTGGGATACTAAGCCCATCCTCCTGTTGACTCACAGGCTCAGCCCTTTATTTATTCTGAGAATGATAAACCCCAGCTTCTCTTTGCTTTGGGGAGATGACTCAGTGGGCCCAACAGAGTGACGGCTAGAAGGCTGTGGGTCCTTGTGTTTCAGACACTATCCAGCCGGTGTTCCTCACAGTGGGTTCTTTAGCAGGGCCTGCGTGTAAGGAGACAGAGAGACTGGTGGCATAGCTCATTTTATATGTGTATGTCTTCCGTAATCTCCCCAACACACCAAAAACCTGGGTCTCTATGCAGGCATTAGCAGGGCAAGTAAGTTAGCCTAAAGTGCAAATGACCAGGAGAGGGCCCGTGGGCCGCTTGAGAGGAAGTTCTGTGAGGTGCATCCTTGCTGAAGACAGAGCTGAGCTCCTTTCTTACTGGTGCGGTTTCATGGCTCTGTGGCCTCGGACAAACTGACCTGGAGTCTGCTCTCCATTCTTTTCCATCCTCACTTACTGAAGAGCGTTAGTCTTCGGTATGTGGTCAACATGCATTAGCCTGTGTATGCGCTTTGCACTGGACCCTTGAATGCTCTGTCTGAGGTGGAGTCGGTTATATATCCAAATAACACTGCACAGACCTGCTGAAGGAAGGTTAAGGCATGGCCTGGGGCTTGAGGGAGAGCAGACCTTTTATGGTTGGTCTTCAGAGAAGGGGACTAAAGGGCCTGGAAATCTGGTTCTGGCCATACTTATGTCCAGGAGAACCATTTAGTTACCTCCAAAGACACAGTAGCGATGGAAGGGCCCCACAAAAGCAGGTGAGATCACAGTTAGATGCAAGCGGGACAGTAATACAATGCTGTTCAGCAATATGGTTTTGGGTATGAATAAAGATGGCATACCTCCTTACCTGTTGATAGCCCCTGTCCCTGCCCTCTGGAGTACCCTGATTACCAAACAAAGAAAGGGTTAACTCAGGTTACACTGTGTTACAGCGCAGCATCCAAGGTCCAGTCTTGGTTTTGGGCCTTAGCAATAAGGACTTGGAATGGCCAATGGCGCCATCACTCCATGGGTGATTAAATATTCTGAATCTTCTGCAGAATTTTAAAGACAAAGTTGTCCTCCCTACAGACTCTAAAAGAGCAGTGTCTGAGGAAGGTGTGGTGACAGGCTGGAAGTCTTCAGAGAACACAGAGGGAGGTAGAACACTGGCCTGGGAGCCCCTGCCCCTTCCTCTGATGGGACTCTCTGGCCCTACGTGGTCTAGAGAGTGGCCCACAGTGTAGCCCTCGGCCAGCTGCTGGGACTGCAGACAAAGCAAGTGTCTCTTTGCAGCCCGGGCATCCCGCCATCCCCTGAAAGGGATCCTGCAAGCCACGGAAGCTGCAGGAGTCTCCATCAATCACCGAGCATTTCATTGTACCTTGGACAACATCCATAATGGAATAAAATGTCAGGAAGTTTACTAGGGGAAAAATAGTAACTTCTCCATAGCCAGTTTGTTTTTTATTGATAGTCATTTCCAAAGACATCCCGATATCTCCAAAGCCATCGTTAATGGCCTCACGACTTGTCCATTCCGATGTGCAAATGCACAGATGCAGAGTCACAGGCGGTAATGCATCGCCTCCTTTTCAGCCCAAAGTAATAAATCCGCCTCAGGAGCATCCCAGTCCCAACGCATCCCTCGAAAATTCTTGCTTTTCTGCACATTCCTGCCTCTGTCAGGGATTTAGAAAAGCCATTTGTTACGTTAAGTGACAAAGGGCTCCTCTGCTCCCCCACAACCCAGAGGGACCATCTGTGTCTCAGGCTCTGGCTGCACCCCAAGATAGGACTGCTGGGTGGCACAAGGTGGGGCTGGGGGCTTCCTCTGCAGGCTGTCCAGACACGGAGTCCAGCTTCTGGCCGCTCAGCCACTTCTTTCAGAAAGCCAGCCTGGCTGTTGAAACCATTGCTTTTCTCTCTTCTATTAATGTGCTAATTATTCAGCTAATATTTACTGATCCATTGTCCCACTAGGTCCCAGGTTACGATATAGGATCAGAATAATAATAGATGTTATTTATTTGAGCATCTGTTATGTATGGAGCATCATTTTGTGTACTTGTCCATCTGTCGTCTTGTTTAATTTAATCTTCAGAGAGATTCTACTGATGTGAGTGGTGCTCACGCCTCTTTAACAATGCAGAATCTGAGTTCTGGGAAAGTAAAGTAATTGAGAGTTCTTCGTTATTTAAAATGAACTATTAAACATAAAATCGTCACTCCTGGGTCCCTGACACTCCAAGCCTTTTGTTAGACACTGGATATGTGTTACCCGTGTGGAATTCTCACAATCTCCAACCTTCTGGAATTGGTACCATGTCCCCGTTTTGCAGGTGGGGAAATCTGCATCTTAGAGAGGAGGATCTGCACATCCCAGGTCACAGGGGCCCTGTCCTAGTGGATCAGGGATTCGAACCTCCACCGTCCATTTCTCAGAAACAGCAATGTGCCATTCCAGTATGGGCAAGTCAAGTCTTGATCTGAGTGCCTTTTGAGGTTTGAGTTTCCTTTTCAGCTACAGAATTTGTGTTTGGGATATTTAATTGAAAGCTGCAGTGGGCTTTTGTCTGTGCCGACCAACACATCGGAAATTTCTCAGACGCAGCAGCTTCTTGTTTGCTAAGTAGACAGGCAGAGAATAGTTTATGCCCACTGCTCTGGATAGGTATTTTCTGCAACCATATGGGATGGATCCAGGGGTCCTGAGGCTGCATGCTGGGTGTGGCGCATGCTGGGTGTGGCCACAGGTGTTGATGGGCCTCAGGAGGTATGGAGTTTTAGAAGGGGCCATATTAAAGAAAGTTGCTGTTGACTCCCTCTTCCTGGCATCTTCTGACCTGAGAATCCCCGGAGCCCTGGGTGGTGAAAATACAGTTTCCTGCTGTCCTGGATGTTACCTGTTCCAAGAATTCAGACTTCTGGGGCTTAGAGCCAGGTGTGGTCAGCTGGGCCGCCCTTCTTGTACCAGAGATCCTCTGCTCTTTCACCCGAGACCCTGGAACTACCAGTGTGGTCTGTAGGAGCTGTGACCCGCCGTTTCCAGCCAGGTTGATAACACCGACGTCCTGCCTAATGCTGTGAGTCACTCGGGCTAACCTTGTTATCCCTACCCTCCAGGAGGCTTTAGGCTTAGAAGATTTAAAAAAAAACAACAAGTGGATGGCTGGAACTTGGCTGGCAATCCCAGGCATTAGCTTGCTTGTATTTTTAAGGCAACATCTTAGAGTCTTGAGACCCTGTGGAGAGCTGGAACAACGATGAGGGAAGGATTCTGGGCTCAGGACAGCTGAGAAGCTCTGTCTCGATGGAAGGAGGGCATTGATCCAGAGCAAAGGTGTGTGTGTGCATCCACTTCGACAGTCAGGGAGACTGAGGCATGGATAATTGAGGTGATTCAGCTGAGTCCAAAGTAACCTTTACAGTGGAAGCGCTCACAGAGAAAAAGAGCCCCTCAGGAGTGAATGGTGTGGGGCCTTTCCCCACACTGTGCAGCTGGAGCCCCTGTTCCTTGTGAGGAGTCATGGCCTCAGTCTTCTCTAGCCAGCCCTGTGAAGCCACGAGCTTCTGGAGAGCCAGCCGCCTGCTCCTGGTGCATGCGCACGCTCAAGCTGTGTGCAGCATCAGTGCAGGTGTCCTATCCAGCCCCCAACATAGTGGTTGTGGATGTGCCTTCCCAGTTTGGGCACCATGTGAGAGTGTGTTTGCAAATTCCCAAATGCCATTTCTTCAAAACATTGTGTGTTTTGAATGCGTGCGTGCGCGTGTGTGACATTTACACGCCCGAGGCTGGCTGTGCTTGCGTTCTCCAAGTTTCTCTGCAAGTCTGGGAGGCATTTCCTTCCTGTCTGTGACGGGCAGGGCTACCAGCAACTCCCACTGTGCATGCTTGGGGCAATAGTGACACTACCCTATGGACTCATCCCCAAGCGTTTCTGACTGGGGAAGTGCCGAGGTTATGGCAGAGGGTTCCACGGTCACTCGGTTGCATCATTTCCCACATGGACACCTGTCTTAAAGCTGACAGACTCTGTTTACATGTGCTAGCAATACACTGCATGTTTTTTGTTTTAAAGATGCCCCTTCTTATGGACAACATTGGGTTAACTAATTCTGGACCCCTCTGGATCCCAGCCTCCCTCTGGCTCATGTGAAGGTGGTGGAACGGTGTCCTGGAACCATAGTCGAGGCAGAAGACCTGAGCCTAGGAAGGGGAGAGAGAATATGAGGTCATTAAGCCACAAGGAAGCAAGTGTATAAAAACACCAGCCACCATGATCATTGCACACTTATATTGAATCATCACACTGTACCAGATCAATACGTACAGTGAATAATAATTTAAAATAAAACGCATGTCCAAGCACAGGGAGGAAGGGTGGTGGAGAAAAGCTGCAGTCAGGCTGACTGCCTCCTGGCCACTACCTCTGGGTGCACAGTAGGCCATTAGCCAGGTACATAGTAGGCCATTAACTGAGAAAAGGGGCAGAAAGCTGCCCAGGTGCCAACTTGGCTCTTGTGCTGAGGGGAAGTTGACGAACAGCTTTCCTTCATCTCTACTTTCTAGAAAAGCACATGTGCCGGGTGGGGCTGGAGATCCCGGCTTTTCCCACTGGTGGCAGGCGGGCAGACTTTTCCAGAGAGGAAAGCCAATTGCTGGGGCCTCCCTGACTCCCAGGTCCCACCCCGAAGCCTATGACCTATGACCTCAGTTGTGTTCCCTCCTTGCAGGCAATTACCTGGGATGCTTCAGTGAGGAGGGCCAGGAGAGAACTCTGAAGGCGGCGGTGTTTTATGACTTGAGGAAGATGACCGTGGCCCACTGTCAGGATGCCTGCGCTGAACGGTGAGTGTTGGACTGAGCCGTTGACTGCGTTGGGATGGGGTTAGAAGACAGTCCCACAGCCAAGGGACATCGTTGAGCTGGATGGCCATCCATTTGTCAGGACTCTAATCTCCAGGAGAAAGGGCACCAGCATCCGGCCAGGGGGCTGGCAGGCACTTGGACACTTGGCTTCCATCCCCACTGTGCTAGGGACTCACCCTGTGACCCATGGGAGGAGTTCTTTGAGCAGGCTATAGAAGAGGGTGAGGCCCCATCAAAAGTCACTCCCTGAACTCAGTTTACTGAGTTTAAAATAAAATAAAGGGACCAGTGGACCCCAATTAATATAAAATTGAGGACCAGTCCAGTGGTTTAAAAAAAAAAAAAAAACATTTCTACTTATGTTTACAACAAAATTTGCCTCTCTAGATACTATCAGCTCTCACGGTGGTTGTCAGACATCTATCACGTGCCAGGAGTGGTCTCTAAAGGCAGGACAGTCACAGCTCACTGTGTGTGCATGTTCCTGTTGGAAGACAGGCAGAGCAGCGCTCTTTACTTCTTTGTATCACCTTAGGTTCTTTTACAATTTTTTCTATAAGTAAAGTCCCACCCAGTTCTTGTAGGTGATCATAAACTTTATACCTGGGGAAAGCAAGGGCAGGACCCACCTGTCCATGCTTGGTAGCTCAGAGGAAGGTGAGGCGGAGCATGATGATGTCATCGCCTCATTTCAGCCTCTTCCTGTGTAAGGAAACTGAGGCTCCAGGCAGCAAGTGAGAGCATCTGCCATCCCACAAGCAGCCAAGTGGGGCTCCATCGCTCTGTGGAGTTTTCATTCTGGGCTTTTTCACCCCAGAAAGGGAGCATGAGCACGCGGCCCACTTGCTGTAGCTGCCGCCCTGTACAACTCTGTACAGGTTCTGTTTCCTGGGCCACTGTGTCCATCTCCAGTGGTGACCTGTGGGTGAGGAGCAGGAGAAGGGCCCTGCCAGAGGGGCCCCGTAGTACCATCTGTTGCATGGCTTCAGGCCAGAGCGGTGCTGGTGCTGGGCACAGTTACGTCTTAACCTGTGGCCTGTGATTGGGCACCTGGAGGTCACCTGTGTGAGTGTTTGCACCACAGCAGTTGGCAGACACTGTACACCAGAGCTCTGCACGTCTACTGAGAACCCTGTCCCCACTCATTTCTGGTGTGACCCCTTGTAACTTGAGACCGTAGAGGAAACAAGTTCAATCTCCAAGCTGACGAGACAGACCAATGGGGCTAAATAGTTTATTCCCAGGAAAACACTGCGCCCTGCGCTTAGATGACTTTAGCTCTGGGTGAGGCCTTACTCCCTAGGTCAGTGGTTCTCAACCATCTTAACACTCTGACCCTTCAATACAGTTGGTCATGGTGTAGTGAGCCCAGCCATAAAATTATTTCGTTGCTACTTTAGAACTGCAGTGTTGCTTCTATTACAAATATCTAATATGCCACCCCTGTGAAAGGGTTGTTTGACACGCCTCCCCCAAACGGAGTTACAACCCACAGGTTGAGAACTGCTGCCCTAGGCCATGCCAATGGCCAGGCCCCTCTCTACTCAGGTCGGCTTCAGGTCTGTCCGGAAGGCCCAGCTGCCATCACCTGGCTCTGACCTCCCCATGGCTTGGACTCCAGCCTCAGCTCTGGGCCCAGCCGGGATTCACTCCCATTCTGTGTGTATCTTGCAGGTCCTATGTCTATGCCGGCTTGGAGGCCGGTGCAGAGTGCTACTGTGGGAACCGGCTGCCAGTCACACGTGTCAGCCTGAAGGAGTGCAACTACGAGTGTAAAGGGGAGAAGGGCTCCGTGTGTGGGGCTGTTCACCGGCTCTCTGTGTACAGCGCGGGGCTGCAGCAGCTGGGCTCCAGGAAGCGTGAGTGTGCCAGCCTCATCCCAAGTTTATATGTCAGTCATATCCCTCACCACAGCCACGTCCCATAGGCCGGAGTCTACGCCCTGTTTTCTTGTCACCGACTCCTGACTGCTGCAGAGATAGTGAGGACCATGAAAAGCTAACTGCCTGGGCTCATGACTAGGCACCTCCCTTGTCCCTTGCAGGAGAAGCTGACAGGAAGTCTAGGCATGCTATGTGGTTACAGATGACTCATTTCTCTTCCCTGGGCTCCAGTCTGTAATCTTAACTTCTCTGTGTGGAGCTAGATCTCTAGCGCTAGGGTGGTGGGACCTGAGAACCTGAAACTGGTTTGAGGAGGAGCAAGCAAGACACGAGAACATGTAACTACAGCTCTGCGCCTGTGTGCATTTGGGGGTTCAGCTCTGTGCCACCTGTCTGACCCTATAAGCGCAACACAAAAGTTGGTTCTGGGAGTCCTTAGAGGAGCAAGGAGGAGAGCTATGCCAACCAACCTAGGTGTCGAGGCTTCTCATAGTTGAGTTCTCACCAACGATGAGCTTACAGTTCAAAAATTACACAGACTGAGAAGAAACAGTCCTAAGGGCCAAGGTAGGCCACAGTCACTGTGAATAGGGCTAGAGTACAGGGAGACTCACTGACTCCTCTCTGACTGCTAAGCATGTTCAGGTGTTTCCTGTTCTGGGTAGACGTTCTGGGAGCCAAGAGGTCCAAATGAGCCAGGGGCCTGGGAGGAAGACATTGACAGTATCAAGGATTTGCTAGTGAGAGTGCTGACTCAACAGAAACCCACTGGCACCTAGTATGTGCCAGACACGAGGTCTACGCTGCCCCATGGATGCCTATGGAGGCTTTCTGAGGACTGGACCAGCCACCCTAGCCTCTTGGGTCTTTTATTTCTTTGGCCTCCAGTGATTAGCCTGCTCCCTCACTCCGGAGCCACAGCAGGACCAGGTCTGAGGTGGACATTGGGCCGTCCCTCCAGCTTCCCTCTTTGCTCATTGACTTAACTTAGAGACAGCTGTTTTGCCTCTGCCTCCGATTGGCTGAGGGACAGATGGTCTGGTCACTCAGGCCAGCCTTTGTGAGTGAGTGAGTGTGTGTGTGTGTGTGTGTGTGTGTGTGTGTGTGTGTGTGCCAGAACTGTTGCCATGGTTTGTGTTGGCAGTGGTGTCTGTGGCCAGCTGTGAGGCTGACCTTTACCTTCCACTCCCCTCTCCAGGAGCTACACTAACAGGCTGTCAGAAGTGACCAGGTGACCACCTTTTGTAAATTGCAGCTTTGGCAGCCGCTAGGACATACTCGCCAAGCATGCTTTTGCGTTCCAGTTGGGATCAGGGTCAGTCCTGACACTTTATCAGTGTCTTCCTTTGACAGCGTTCTTGTGCCCTGACTGGCCCCGAGGCTCTCACCTGGAGATAAAGAGTGAGGGCTGCAGACCAGTGGATAACTAATGGCATCATCCACCAACAGTCACATCAGTGATGTGCACAGACCACTTTTGTGGCCTCCCAAGGCTTGTGAGTTGCTTCTCTGTTGTAGGTGATGCCGAGGTCCCGTACCTTACCTCATTCCATTTGTTCACTCGCTCATCACCCCCTTGGCACCGGCTGGGTTTCAGTGTTGAGGCTGGTTGCAGGGAGCCAAGGAGACCACACACGGCCCCCTTCTGAGAGCTCCATCCTGAAGTCTCATGGCCCCCACTGTCCGCCAACCCTGCCATGGCCTAGACTCCCTGAGATACTGGCTACTTTCCTTCTCTGTGCTTTGTCTTCCCCCGATGACCCTCCCTTCCCACCTACCCCTCAGCGTCTGTCCCGTGCCAGTGGTTGAGCTCTGTGGCCTGAGCCGAGTCTTTGTCCTTTGTGGCCTGTGCTTGCCACAGGACAGCACTGAGTCTGGTGGGCAGTATGGCGTTGGCCTTGGCTGTCCAACCATAGTCTAAGCAGCTGTGTGGGCCCGAGGGGACACAGCTGTCTGGAGCTGACATTGGGACACACAGTGCATCCATGACAGTCCTAGGAGCTTGGAGGTTGGAGGTAAGACAGAGTCCTTGAGTCTGTGACACAGGGCTAGTCACAGGTTAGACACCTCAGGTCCTGAGGACTCAAAGCCACCTGTTTTCTCTGCAGCAGGTGGCTTCCTAGTTCTGTGCACTGATTCCCAAACCCCTAGTTCTGTGGTCAATCAGGATGTGCTTCTAGGCCCAGATCTTGGTCAGACTTGACAGTTTATAAGGAAAAATCCTCACCCTGCCCAAGGCTGGTGAGAGTTTATGCCGCTGGCCAGGAGACATGACAGGTAGAACAAACTGAGGGCAGATGCCAAACCTCAGGAGGCCTTATGTGAAGAGGATGAGAATCAGATGTCATCTCAAGAAACTTATCCCTAAACAGTTGGTGCTGGAACATCCCAGAAGGTTTGCTCAGTACCAAGGGAACCAAAAAGCAAGCTGAGCTTTTCCACCAGAAGGCTGAAGAACAATTTGGCAAGAAGATTCCTTTGTGACTCGGGATCGATTGAGTGCTCCTAGAATCCAGGCGGGCAGGCCTGCTGGGAGGCCCGGGAGTACTTTGTCTAGATACCTGAGTTCATGTATTTCTCCGTGCATATTCTCGTGAGTCATAGAACTTCCCAGACCATCAACCTGTCAGACCACCACCTACTGTGGAAGCTAGCATGACCCAAAATGCAAAATGAAGGAAAGAAAAACAAACAGCTACTCACCCCCCTCACCCCCACCCCCACTACCACTTGCAGGAGAAACAAGCCCTTAACTCAGCTCTGCAGCCACTTAAGCTTCGTCAGACACCCTGGTGGCCACAGTAGTTCCATAGGGCATTGTTCTCAGATGCTTGGCTCAGCCCCATCTGGACTCTTTACTCGCCGCCCCCCCCCCCGCCCCCCCGTGATATCTGTCCTCCCCTTCGCCTCCGGTTATATTTGCATAGGTCTCAGGACCCAACACCAACTATAGATGCCACTTCTCATCAGAACCCCATTCCTTCCCTGCAGGACGAGCTGCCACCTACCGAGGGTGCTTTCCACTGCCAGACAACGTCACCCATACTTTCTCCTCCTCCATGACACAGGCCAACATGACTGTGGAGACATGCTCTGGATTTTGTTCCCAGAAAGTAAGAACTATTTTGCCATTGTGTGATGCTTCAGTCTTACAGCGTGCATGGTGGTCTTCAGAGCACACGCTGGGCCACACGCATGGACTCTGACAGCCCGGGTGAGGGCCAAGGAGTAAAGGGCATGGCCAGGCCGTTTATCCAGTGTCACACAGGGTGTGTCGGATAGTTGCCCCAGGGAACACCTACCTGAGTGGGTTTGAGGCTGGATAGGGAAGGCTGTATGGCTGGGAAGAATGCCTGTGTGCCTTTCTGCAAGGAAGCTCTTGGCACAAGTGTCACGTGTTAAGTTGGCCTTATTTGGACTCAGGGAGATGCCAGCTCAGTTCTTAGGGACAGGTGATGGATTTTTCCATTGTCTGTGCAGAGGGCTGTGACTGGCTGCAGGGACAGTGCCACGACCGTCGCTGTGGTTTACTCCAGGCTTCAGAGAGGACTGGAGTTCTGCTAGGGCTGCTGGGCAGGACACCAAAGCCACTGTCCCCATACCACCTACTTGATCTGTGGTAGGATGAGGAGTGGTCAAAGGCAGGTGGGCATTGCAAAGTTCCCAGTCAGGAGTGTTTGAGGTGTGGTAGGGAGCACTGTGTCCACAGAGCACAGAGGCATTAGGCTGGCATTCAGCCATCTCCACATTATGGTGGATGTTGGGTCTTTGCAAGTGACCCTGGGTGACAGCAGGCTGGGAGCTGGGGCTGATGCACTTGTGTTGGGGTTCAGTAGCCTCTTTGCTCTGTGGTATTTGACAGCATAACAGAACAGAACTGAGGGGAGGAGAGGGCATGGCTTGTGATGATGATGATGGTGGCGGTAGTGGTGATGATGATGATGATGGTGACAATGTTTGTGGACAGAAACAGCTGGTTATTCACACTGGTTATACACACTGTACGTGGTGCTATTTCGAGTACTTCCCCTGTGTTAAGTCCACCTTCTTAAGGCCTAATGGGATGGGTGTGGTGATGCTCTGCATTTGGCAGGTGAGGAAAGTGAGACACCTAAGGTAAAGGGCACTCAAGCTGTCTGCAAGGGCTGAGCATGGCCCCTTGTGGCCTGGGGGAAGGGGGAGCGGGGTGATCAGAGCCAGCTTCAATGAAGTGATCCTGACATCCTCTCACCACCCACCCACCCACCCCTGCAATCCCACTGGGTGCTGTCTTCTTCCTGCTTCCTTGGCTGGCTCTCTGGAAATGCTTCCCTTGCAAGGTGGAGTGAGAACAAAGCTTTTACAGGCGGTTTCCTCTCTCCCGAGAACAGCGTTGACGTACTTCTGCTTTGAGTCACCAGCATTTTCAAAGCCACTGCCATCAGGGCCCGCAGGTCACAGTCCAGTCACTTCAGAAGTCACATTGTTGACTTGCAGGCGTCTGGCCTGGGAAATGACTTCTCCTCTCATCCTCATGGTGGGAACAGAATTCAGTGGGAGAGGAGAAAAGGGGGCAGCCACAGAGCTGCTGGCCCTGCCTGTGGCTAGAAGGAAGTACTGCACCCTAAAATTTGAGCCCCACAAATTTCCCCACAAAGGACCCCCAACCCCAGCTTCCTTCAGAATGTAGACTTCCGCTGGCCTAGAGCAAAAGAGAGACTAATCCCCCTGCATTATCAGCTTTAGAGGAGCTGGGGGCTTCCCAGGGACCATCTGCTTTAATCTTCTCAGCAGGGGACCTCCTCCTATCCCCGGTGGCTGAGGGAGGCAGCTCAGGTTTGCAGAGGGATAAGCCAGGACTCCTGAATCTGCCATCTGTGCTTTTAGACTGCACCCTTACCGCCTTGTGACAGAAGGTGAGGGAGAGGTGAGAAAAAAAGAACTGGAAAGAGGGAAAGTGCGTCGCCCTGATTGCAGGCTTGGACACCTCTCGGGATAGCTCTGAATGACATGTTTGTGTAGAACGCAGGTAAAAAAAGTTTTTAAAGGTACCAAGGTAAGGGGGCTGTCTCCTGCCTCTCTTCCAGCCAGCCTCCTCCCTGGGAGGCAGCCGGTTTGCCCTGGCTTCCCACAGCCAGTTTCCGAAACTGAATATTCAATCAGTTGCATCCTAGGCTGGTCGATTACAAACCCCAGGGCTACCCCAGGTAACATAGTGCCTCCACACTGCCTGAGCTGGCCCTGTTCCGCCAGACCGGTGACTCCATATGGGTGTAGAAAGTGAACTCCAGTCTTTCCCAGCCTCACAGATGTCCTATAATTTATTTAACCAGTCCCCTACTGTTCAGCTTTTAGATTGTGTCTAGTCATTTGCTTTTACAAACAGTGCTGCAAAGACTATGTTTAGGTCATTTTGTAAGGAAAAAGGAAAAAAAATTAAAAAACCAAAACTGCTCTCCCGGGTGATGCAGGGTTCAGGAGGTAGCTTTGTTGTTCAGTCTCTGCGGCCAGGCTGCCCTTGGCAAAGGTTGTACTAACTTTACACCACTCATGGAGGTATGGGAGGGGACATAGCCACTCTTGGAGGGTTCTCCTTCTTTGAAGAGGGGGCGTCCTAGGAAAATGTTCCAGTATTCTGGATGTGTCTACCCCTGGACAGCCCACTAGAACCCAGAGAGCTCTGCCTTGTGGTTACAGACAATAAAGATGAGAAACTCTTTGCTATTTTCAGCTCTCCTTCATATTTACTGGCACAAATCCACATCGGTACAGTTTTACAGTGAAGTGTGCCAGAAGATCCCCGCAGGCTCCCCGGTATCATAAGCCATTTTGCACCTTAGCACCTTGTCTGACTTCCCTGCAGATGCATCTCAAGGGCAAGTTACTGGCTTAGCTCTAGTGTTTGCAGCAGGCAAGGCTCATCAGAGCCACATGGAAAAGGTGCCGGAGGTTCTCAGCCATGGACCCTGTCCTCAGAGCATCTGGCGTGGGGACCAGTTCCTCATCTCTTGCCCCAGCCCCCACCCCAATGGATCAGGAAGGGACATTTCCTTGAGTCCCATTGTTGAGAGCTGCAGGGATTTGCAGCTGTGGAAGAGCCACCTTTCACAGCGCTTGAGTTGAAAGTGGCTTTTAGCAAAGCACGTTTAGCAGGATTTAGCCAAATTGCATAGGTTGATATTTACCTACCTCGGTTAAAAAATAAAAAAAAAAAAAAGTGCTGGGTGCTAGCAATGAACGTAGCGCAGCACACTGCAAGTTAGACAGAGCTTATGGCTGGGACGAGCCAAGGTGCCTGGCTGAGTGAGGCTAGTGGCTGAAGGAGAGGAAGATCACTTGGGAGGAGGAGCACAAGTTCTGGGGAGGATCTGGAGCACCTAGGGCAGTGTGAGCAGATGGATAGGGGAAGTGGACAGTCCACTGCAAGGAAAAGGCCCTTAGAGTAGGTATGAAAGGGTGGGTGAGGAAAACTTACAAAGAGCCTTGGATGTCTACTTTAATGTTCAGTGGGGTGTCTTTGTTTGTTTTGAGTTTTCCGCAAGAGGAAACAGGAAACTGCTGACGGTATCGCAGGGGGCAGGGTGTTATGAGGGACATGGCACTCTCCATCTGTAGACAGGATGTTTTGGACTAACAAGAAGGGTAGGGCTGATGGAGAAAGGGGTCAAGCTGAGAGGAACTTTGCCAGCCAGATCCCCTTGAGAGGACGTGCCCCTCCCCCTGGGGAAATGATGAATTCCGATGGATCTGCGAGGTCCAGTCCTCCATAGATTGTCCTAGAAGGCAACATTGCCCACGGTCAGCCTCAGAGACACTTGGCAAAGCTGCTACAGACGTCAGCCTATGATAGGGCTCCAGAGTAACAGATTCCAGCTGTGGCCAGAACAGAGCCAGCAAAATACCGTCAATGCAACAGAGTGCACCTCTGGCCCCCAGGCTGCCATCCTGCCTCCCGTGTCTTCCTCTGAACACGTTGGAGTGATGGGACTTTAGGCCTCAGCCTTCAGGTTGCTGGGTTTGGCTTCGTCGCAGAGCGAGGTCTCAGCCTTGGACTGAGGTTGCAGAATTTATTGTTTCAGGAGCTTTTGTTTGCGCTATAGGATATTTAGCAAGGACCCCCAGCTTCCCCACCCATGGCATGCCAACAGCAACTCTCCTCTCAAGGGTCACAACTCAAACTAAAGACATTGATCCGTGGAAGTTAAGACCCACAGCCCTGGAAAGCCAACAGGAATGTCTCCAGTGCCCTCCCTTCCCCATGGCACTGAATACTAATTTCAGCATGAAGGCCCCGGGTAGGGAATGTGCCGGAAGTTGGCCTGACCATGGCCTCTCTCTGTCTGACTTCTCTCCTGGACAAGGTGAGTGGGTGGCAGCACAGCAGCGATGGAACACCTGACTGTACTTTCTTGTTCCTCGTTCAAGTACTTCCTCCCCTTAGAAAGGCTGGTGGCACTGTCCAGTGCCAACCCCATCATATCTTCACTGGACCAGAAAATAAGCTCAGATGCCACAGGCAGTAGGAATGGCCAAACTCCACCTGACCCATACAGTACACTGTAATACAGACGTCATCGAGAATGTGGCCAGACAAGTTGGGGTGGGGATGGGGGATGCTCACAGTGGAATGGGGTGACTTAAGCCTGAAAGTGTGTGCCCAGAGTAACAGATGTGAGAGATGGTGTTTGGAAACAGAAGAAAGAGGCCCTTCTGGTAGCCCCCTGGCTTCTGAGCTACCTACTACAGTTTCTTTGCAGGCTCATAGATGAAGACCATAGTTTTGCACTAGTTAGCTAGCGTGGATTTAAGAGGCTGCAGGGTTATTAGGGTTGTGTACAGGGTCCTGAGCGAGGGATTGTGTACAGTATCATGGGCTTCTGTGGCTACACCACAGAAGAAAATCATGTGGTTTTTAAAATGATGTGTGCATGAGCCAGGCATGCACAATGAGTGCAGTGCCTACTTAGGCCAGAAGGGGGCATCAGATCCCCTCCTGGACTTCACAGGCAGTTTTGGAGTCACGCAAGTGCGGATGCTGGGAACTGAACTTGGGACTTCTGGAACAGCAGCAAGAGCTCTAAGCTACTCAGCCATCTCTCCAGCTATCTTCCCCGCCCCCGCTCCCCACCCCCCCCCCACCCCCATAATGAATTTTAAAGCCCTGTAAAATGGTCTTGTCTATTCTGATATTCATGTTGGAGACAGAGGGCGGTATCAAGACGCTGATGCAGCCTTCATTCCATGCAGGATGGGCAGTGGCCGGGGTGGAGGAGGTCAGATAATGTGCCTTGTGCCAGTTCTGTCTAGGATAATTAGTTTGAAGACTGGTATTTGTGTGCAAGGGCAGGGACTGTAGTGGGGGTGAGAATTCTAAAACGGGAAGCAGTGAAGTCTGACACCATCTCAGGCAGGTTACTAAGGTGTAGCTGCCCCATTCCCCCCATCCCCAGCCCCCACCCCCCACTTCCTACCCCCCACCCTATCATAATGCCTGGGGAACTGGAAAGGCAAACATGGCCCCGCACCTGTTTGCCCTAGTCTACCTGCTCTGACTAAATTCCCCTGAGTCTCAGTAGCTCCGAGGCATCTACCCCAGGGAGACCCCCAGCAACCATGCAGCGCTCACGTCCTCGCCAATGGTAGGGCCTGTGGGATTCTGGGATCTGTGAGCCTTGGCAGAGAAGGATATTCTTTTTTTTTTTTTAGAAGGATAGTCTTTTGTTGGGCTGTACATGTGTTTTCAGGGAGATGCTTTAGGCCAGACACGATGGCACACACCTGCAGCCCCAGTACTCAGGAGACACAGGGACCAGGTGATTGTGAGTTTACTGCTAGCCTGAATAAGACTTGATCTCATAAGAACAAGGTCAGGGGAGTGTGGCTCACTTAGCCCCTGCTTAGCATGCGTAAGACCCCGGTTCCATCCCTAGTACTGCACATAGCAGAGTCGTACAGAGTCTATACAGAACCTGTGGTGTTGAACAGTGTATGTGCTTTTAAAACACTCATTGTTTCAGAGGGTTGCAAAGGTAAAAAGTTATCCGTTACAGAGAGTCTGAAGATGCAAAAACAGAAATAAATCTTACCTGTAGCTTTACTGCATCCAGAAAAAAAAAAAAAAAAAAGGTAAGCCAGCTAAAAGCAGAAGCAGCCTTTTCTAGGTGTGTGCGCAAGGACTTTGTTTTCTTTCTTTCTTTCTTTTCTTTTCTTTTTTTTTTTTTTTTTTTAAGTATTTTTTAATTTGCTTTACATCCCGACTGCAGCCCTCTACCTCCTCTTCTCTGGTCCCACCTCCAGCCTTTTCCCCCTTCCCTCCTCCTTCTCAGCAAAAGGGAGTTCCCCACCCCCCCATACCAACCCACCCCAGCACACTAAGTCTCATCAGGACTGAGCACATCCCATTCCACCGAGGCCAGGCAAGGCATCCCTGCTAGGAGGAAGTACCTCAATAGCAGGCAACAGAGTCCATATGACCAGCCCAACCTGAGACCTACACCATGGCAGAGAGCCAACCCCTGGACACTATTAATGATTCTTTACCATGCTTGGCAGGTAAGAGCCTAGCATAACCGCCTTCCGAGAGGCTCCACTCAGCAGCAGGTCGAAACAAGATGCTGAGATTTGTAGCCAAACATGGGGCAGAGCTCGAGGAGCCTTGTCAAAGTATAGGGGGGAAGGGTAGAAGGACCTGGAGAGGACAAGAACGCCACAAGAAGACCAACAGAGTCAACTAAGTCCCATGGGGACTTAGACCAAAGCACCAACCGAAGAGCATGCATGGTCTAGACCTAGGCCCTGTACGTATATGTAACTGATGGGCAGTTTGGTCTTCATGGGGGTCCCCTAGCAAGTGGAGAGGGGGCTGCTTCTGACAAGGACTTTGTTTTTTAGTATAAATACTGGGCCATTGCATCTTACATCCATCTTTAATATGGCCTGTACATTTATGTTGCCATGCTGTGATATTTTTGTGGCTATGTGGCTTTTGTCCCTTCCTTTCCCTCCCCTCCCCTCCCCTCCCCTTCCCTCCCCTTCCGTCCCCTCCCCTCCCCTTCCCTTCCCTTCCCTCCCCTCCCCTTCCCTTCCCTTCCCTCCCCTGCCCTCCCCTCGCCTCCCCTCCCCCTCCCCTCCCCTCCCCTTCCTTCCCCTCCCCTCCCATCCCCTCCCCTCCCCTCCCCTTCCCTCCCCTCCCCTTCCCTTCCCTCTCTCTTTCTCTTTCCCTATTCCTCGCCCTCTCTTTTCCTCCATTCATTCCTTTCTTTTGTCTTATGTATATACGTGTGGTGTGAGAGAGCATTGCACACATGCATACACACACACACACACACACACACACACACACACACACACACACACACGGGCTCACATGTGACCTGGAGGCCAACAAACAACCTTGATATCATCGCTCCAGAGCCAACCACCTTGAGTTTTATTAAGACAAAGTCTCTCACACCCCTGGAACTTGTTAAGTAGGCAAGACTTATTGGACTGCAAGCCCCAGGGATCAACCTGACTCTACCTCCCTGTTCTGGAATCACAAGTGTGCACCACCACATTTGTCCCTTTTAAGTGCAGGCTCTGGAACTTACGTCCTCACGCTTGCCAGACGAATGCTTCACTGGTGGGTTGATCCCGTTTCCTTATTTGTCTGGTGTTCCTGATTTTCTTACCTGTGAGCACATCCACAGCTGTTTCCTGGAGCTGTGTTAACAAGGGAGCGAAGGGTTTGTGGCTTCATGTGTATGCATGAAAGGCTTTTGATATGTTTTCCAGCTGTGTCTTGTCCTTCCCAAGTTGGTCCAGAGAAGAACATTTGAGTCCTGGTCCCTGCCTGCTACTTTGTCGTTTGTGATTCTGGCTGGTCCTGTCACCCTCATCTTCCAGCCTTTGTGCTGGATGGGATGAGAATGCCTGCTGGTGGGAAGGTGACATGAATCCAGTGATGTCACGCTTTATGTGAGTGCTGCCTCTTAGGTGCCTCATGGTGTGATGGTGGTAAGTCCGTGTCCCTGCCCCCTTTGCTGGAGGGATGGACTTTTGAGAAGCCGGCTAAAGAGACTGCCTGAGCAGGGTTCCTGACCTGGTTGATGGGCACCAGGTCCCTTGGCTCCCAGTAGTTGGGAGGCTCTTCAGCAGCTCTGTGTGTGACGGTGTGTGGCTTTCATGGAGCTTGTCTGCTTTGTCTATTTCCCGTGAACTCAGGTCTTCTCAAAGCCATGCCACCCCTACTGGTACTATAGGTCCCATAAAGGCTTTTTCCTTGAGTCATCATGTTCAGACTTGTCCGGTGCCCATAGGACAGGCTGCCAACACCCTGAGCCTGGATGTGTGGCATGGCTCTGTGAAGTGAGAGCCTTACACTGAGAAGGTGCCAGAGGTCTTGCAGGCAAAGCCTCTGCCTTGTTCTTTGAGCCTTCCCTGCACACCCACCTTCACAGTGGTTGAGTACTCTCTGAAGGGCACCCTAGAATGGAGATAAACACAGCCACAGGCCACGCTTTGCTCACGGCTCCCTGCAAGCCACAGAGCCCTATTCTGTCTCAAGACCTGGGCCTTGCCTGATGCCCACTCCTACCTGAGTCCCCATCCTGGGCACCTTAGCTCATGCACGGGGGTTCAGGGTCAAGGCCATGCAGTATATCCATCCTTGTCCTGGGACGCAGGAGAGCCTAGCTAGCTCTCCGACTCTGCTTGATTCCAACAGACCCACACTGTGCTCTGCACACTGTGCTCTGGCTTTTGACTTGCCCTTTCTGCCTGGCCTTTTTCAACTCCCACCTCCGTTTTCCTCCGTCTTTTTCTCGCATTGAAGGTTGGAGTGGGGGCAGGGGCATGGGAGAACTAGGGAGTTGGCAGAAAGATAAGATTCATCAATATTTAATGTTTATGGAGATCGTGTCCTCAAAAATCCCACGGGGCTGAAAATTGTTCTGTGTTTTCAGAATCCTGTGATGTCGCCGAGGCGGTTATGTTGTAAATAAAACTGCATTACTGTCTGCAGCTCTCGCATTGCTCTGCAAACACCCGGAAACTTGACGGTTTAATCTACTCAGGGAAACAGAAAGGTTCGGGTCACTGGTGGGGGCAGTGGGCATATGAGATGGGCAGCCCTGGGATATGGGAACGGAAGTCAGCCTCAGCGCCAGTGCCACTGGGGAGAGCCAGGAGCCCACAGGTCTCAGCAGGATGCTCGGGCTATAGAGCTGTTGGCCTCAGCAAGAATCCCAGGATAGCAGGGCCCTGGGAGGGCTTGCCCTGACGTGGCCACTTTCTCCCCCGTCACACCCTCCGATGCTTGTGACCTTGGCCAGCAGACTACGGCACGGTTTGTTGCCACAGCTTTTGATGGTGGTGGAATCTAGAAAGGGTGTCTGTTCATCCATCCATTCCTTTACTTGTTTATTTATCAAGCACTTACTGAAACATGTGCCACGCACTGGACACTGTTTTAGACCCGAGGATGTGGCCACACACAGGACACAAAAATCCCTTCCTTGTTTACATTCTTGTGAATGGGGCAGACAACAAACTAAAATAAAAATAAAATAAAATATACAGTATGCTGTGGGGGTTGGTGAGTACAGCGGTAAAGAGCAATTCAGGAAGGGTAGGTGTTTTTGCACCTGAGAGAGCCAAACCCTTAGATGTTCCAAAGCGGCTTTATTCACAGCAGCTAAAAACTGGAAACAGCTCAGACGGCCATCAAAAAAAAAAGTGTGCTGGTCAGCACATGGCCATCCACGTGTGCGAATCCCGTGTGGTGGTAGAAGGAATGAGCTACCGACGCGTAGAGCAATGAGGACAGATTAAGCAAATGGTTTTCTGAATGGAAGAAGCCAGGCTCAAAAAATTACACACCCGGCGGCTCTATTTATGTGGCACTCGAGAATAGATCCCGCTGATCTGCGGTGATCGGAGGAAGCAGGACAGAGCAGTTGCTCGGGTTGAGGGCGGCAGCGATGTTGGAGGAAGGACTGCTAAGTGGGTGGAAATGCTGCCTGTCTCAATGTGTGCTCATCAGAGCTGACCAAGCTGTGCATTTGGGATCAGAGCATTTCACCGGGAACTTTATTTTAATTTTTAAAATAATTTATTCAGATTACATCCTAATTGTTATCCCCTCACTTGTGTCTTCCCGTTCCCCCTTCCCTCCCTCCCTCTGTCACCCTATTCCCTTCACCTACACATGTGACAGAAGGGAACCTGCTCCCCCACCATATGATCCCTGTCTATCAGGTCTCATCCACCTAGCCTGCTTACCCTTCCTCTGAGTGCCACCAGGCCTCCCCACCAAGGGGAAGTGGTCAGATAGGGGTACCAGAGGTCATGTCAGAGTCGGCCCCTGCTCTCCACACAACTGTGGAGAATGCACTGTCCATTGGCCAGATCTGAATAGGGGTCTAGGTTTACTGCATGTATTGTCCTTGGTTGGTACAGCAGTTTGTGCAGTCCCCCCTGGGGTCCAGATCCGCCAGCCTTAATGGTCTTGTAGGGTTCCTAGACCCTCTGGGTCCTTCTATTTCCCCATTCTTCCATAAAACTCTCACCGGGAGTCCCAGTAGTGAAATCCAGCATCTGTCCCCATCCCCTGATGAGTGAAGGCTCTCAGAGGACATCCATGTTGGACTAGTACCCAATTATAAGTGAGTATATACCATGTGTGTCTTTCTGGGTCTGGGTTAATTTACTCAGCACGATCATTTCTAGTTCCATCCATTTCCCTGCAAATTTCAGGATTTCCTTGTTTTTAATAGCTGAGTAGTATTCCATAGTGTAAGTATACCACAGTTTCTTTATCCATTCTTCAACTGAGGGACATCTAGGTTGTTTTCAGATTATGGCTATTACGAATAAGGCTGTTATGAACATGGTTGAGCATATGTCCTTGTTGTGTGGTGGAACATCTTTCAGGTATATTCCAAGAAGTGGAATAGCTGGGTCTTGAGGTAGCCCTGTTCACAATTTTCTGAGAAAGCACCAGATTGATTTTGAAAGTGGCTGTATAAGTTTGCACTTCCACCAGCAATGGAGGAGTGTTCCGCTTTCTCCACATTCTCACCAGCATGTGCTGTCACTTGAGGTTTTGATCTTAGCCACTCTGATGGGTGTAAGATGGAATCTCAGAGTCGTTTTGATTTGCATTTCTCTGATGAGTAAGGACGTTGAGCATTTCTTTAAGTGTTTCTCAGCCATTCTATATTCCTCTATTGAGAATTCTCTGTTTAGCTCTGGAGCATATCTGTGCCCAGCAAAGGACAAGGTGGGAGGGCAGTGCAGTTTGGAAAGGGGCAGGCAGAGGAGCCTTCCCTGAGATGGTGGCTGGGAAAGTGAGAGAGGGTGTGTGGAGAGGAACACTCAACATTCCAGGCATAGCGGGTGCAAAGGCCCTGGGATCAGAGCCTGACTCAATAGCCTGCTTCAATAGCTGTCCAGGCCACTGCATCAGCACCACAGGCTAGGCAGCTTTTAACCTTCACGTAGGTTTTGAATCTAAAGCTGGGACCACAGGTGGAGGTACCAGCAGCCTTGTTTTCTCCTAAAACCTCTCTCCTTGGCCTGTATCTCCCAGTGTTCTTAGATGCTTGCCATGGCCTGCTGTTCCTCTGAGGACATGAGTCACAATGAAGGACCATCCCAACTTGATGGCTTCCTTTTAGTTAACTCTATAAAGACCCCATTTCTAAGTAAGGTCCCGCTCTGAGACCACCATCACAGCCTGTGTGTCCTAGAATGAGCAACTCAACACCATGCCACTATGTCATCCCAAAGGGCAATGTGGTGGTGGTGGGAGCACGGGAAGAGGCTGGGAGCCCCTGCTGGGATAGAGCACAAGACAGGACACAGTGTGGTGAAGAGAGGATGACTGAAACTTCAGAAGCTGCATCACTTTTCACCAGTTCACACTCACAGGGAATCTTGCTTCCAGAAGAGCTGACAGAGTTGTGGTGAAAGTCAGGCCCCCCAAAGGGACTTATCTGTAAAGCAGTGTGGGAGCCATGTGTGAAATCTACCTATAGACACAGTGGAACCTGTCAGCCCCCTGTGCCAGTGGGTACAGTGCCATTATTATAAAGAAGGGTGGGAGAGGTGGGGGAGTGAGGGGTTCCTGGCTCTGAAGAGATAGTCTACTCAGCTGTGGGGGTCAGCAACCAGCGCTTCTTCCTGCCTGCGTGCCCCAGGTTCCCCTTCACCTCCCCTGACCGCGACACTATCCCTTGTCTAACAGGAGTGCCTAGCTCCTCAGCTTTACCAAGCCACGCACGGAAAACGCTATTGATTTTCCTTATTTATTTATGAGATTTCTTGCTGTGGGCAAAAAATAAAAAAATAAAAAGGTTGGTGGAACGGCTCACTTCTCAGCAAACACCATCCTCCACCCACTCTGCCTTTCTCTGTTACACAGGCTTTGTGCCTAAGAGGCCTACTGCTCCCCTTCGGAGATGTGAGGGTGGGGCTGAGTGTCCCACCTACTGCTTGGCACATAGTGGGTGCTCACAGACTCGTGTGAGGGAAGTGAGTGCATTTTTTTGAATGAGCTGCAGTTAACACTCAGAGGGGTAAGGAAGCTGAAGGTGGCCCGTTCCTATGTGGGATGCCTGCTCGATGCCAGGCGCCAAGCTGAACCACCGGGACATGGCTCATCTAGCCGTCAGCCTCCAGGGTGGATTTTATTGCTTTACCAATGGTGAGGTTCTTAGTGGTTAAGAGTCTTGCCCATTGTTGCACAAGTGAGCCAGAAATCCCAGCCAGGTCTTCAGGATGCTCTTTCCGCTGTATGATATGGACACTCCAAAGATGAACCAGAACCCACTTGAGAGCTGGCTGGGCCCCCAAAAGGGGGTGTGTCCAGTCTGTTTGCCTGGTGGAGACTTTTCAGAAAACCCCAATCGTCTGAGCATGTTTCTCTACTCTTCAACTATGGAGAAAAAAAATACCTGTAGAAATCTGTCCCCACTGCTGTGGGACCTCTAGGCCAAGGAATATACCTGAAAGATGCCCCACCACACAACAAGGACATATGCTCAACCATGTTCATAGCAGCCTTATTCGTAATAGCCATAATCTGAAAACAACCTAGATGTCCCTCAGTTGAAGAATGGCTTTTTGTCCTTTTCCTGGGGGCATAGCTGGGCAAGGGAGTTATGCTCCCTCTCAGGGCTGAAGGTCTGATGTCCGACAATGTGGAACAACACACCCCGAGCTGCCCTGTGGCTGCAGAGCTGGCTTGCTGTCCTCACCCACCTTAACACCTTAACATCCTGGGCTCAGGTCTAGGATCTGCCCAGGTTTCTGTGCTTCCGTCACCTCCTCCATGGTGCATCTCATGCAGTGTGGTGACTGTGGGCCTGTCACCATTCACTCTGTGTAGGGCAGAAGTCACATCTCGCACCTGTGACTATCCCAGGTTTGGACACAGAGTCTGGTGGTCATTCCTGTGTGAGTGGCAGCACCTCCACAGGGACCAACTCGCATCTCAGCTGCAGGGACAAGCCACTCACTCCTTTACCTCACGTTCCATTCCTCCTCTCCTTTCCTGCAGGAGTTTCCTCTGGCCATCCTCCGGGGCTGGGACTGCTACTGTGCCTACCCTACTCCACAGTTCAGCCTTCGGGATGCTGTGGATGGAACATTGTGCAGCCAGGCCCCAGAGGCTCAGGGGCAACCTGGCTACTGTGAGGTCTACCAGACGCCTGTGCAAGGTGAGCTCTGCGTAGCTCCTGGGCTGTGGCACTGGTCTGGGGCAAGAGAGCTCCTAGGGCTAGAAAGGATAGGTATGGCTCATTGGGCAGCCATGGGTACATGTAGAATTCTGATTGTCTCTTTTCAGTGTGTAGGGGAGGAGAGAGGTAGGGTAGGGCCAAGCTCTTTTTTAAAATATGAGCCACTGGGGATGGTAGTGTAAGAGGCAGAGAGGATGAGCTGAGAGAGGGGGGCTCAGGGGAATAAGGGTTAAGCCTCAGAGGCACAGGAAGGCCACTAGATCTCAAAAGCCCCCGTGTGCTGGCAGTCCCCCTGAGGTGAGCATCACCACATTGGCCTCTGCTGGGCTTAGGGACTGATGGTGAGGGCGAGCTCATAGGGAGAAGCATCTCCACTGTGGTCCAGTGCCTCCAGCAGTTGCCCCCTAGCGACTCGTACTTCTGCCAGCAGCCCTGGGGAGGGACATACAAAACACAGTGGCGGGTCCCAAATCAGCCGAGCTGATTTCCCTGCACTGCAGTGGCATGGCTGGGGCCGGACACAGCTCTGTCCACCTCCCCTAGCAGAGTCTGGAGTTCCCTGGGTTATGCCAGGAGGCTTCAGGTGTCTCATAGAGACAGTGTGATAAGCATCCCCAGAACCCCCGATCCCAGCCTCCAGGGATGGACAGCCTTATCACGTGACCAGCAATGGATCTGGGATCGTGGTGCCAGTGACTTCATGGTGACTTGTGGACTTTCCAGACACCCGGTGCACAGACAGGAAGTTTCTGCCCAACAAGTCTAAGGTGTTCGTGGCTCTGTCAAGCTTCCCGGGAGCTGGGAACACATGGGCAAGGCACCTGATCGAGCACGCCACTGGCTTCTACACAGGAAGCTACTACTTCGATGGAACCCTGTACAACAAGGGTAAGCCAGGCTTGCACAGGGAGAAGAGGCAGCCCCGTCCCGTCCCCTCACAAACCAGCCCTCGGAGCGCTAGAATGTCCCCATAACCCCCGCCCCCCCCCCCCCGCCCTGAGTCATTAAGGGCAAAAGTTAATCTGTTTATTCCTCTTTTTTTCCAGGAAAAAGAGTAGCTCATCATCATGATTTTTTTAAAAATCCACTTTTAAAAAAATTGGTCAAGAAATGGCCAAGGAGTTTATGTTTCCTAATCTTTCCCTTGTAGAAATAAGAGGCCTCGTTATGCTGAGTAAACTAGCTTAAACGGCCCAAGCCTGCATGCTGCTGAAGAGTGAAGACCCTCAGACAAGTCAAGTGGCATCTAAATTTGGCAAAAATGTATTTGTCACTTGTCAGGTGGCACAGCATTTGCTTGCTCTGGGCTTCTTTAGCCCAGAGTTTGTTTTGCTAAAAAGCCAGGACTGTCAGAAACAAAAAACAACCTAAAAGGGCAGATGCGCCTGTGTTTGGCAGCAAGTGCTCAGACTGGTTGTGCATAAGTGTCCCAGCCCATCTTCTAGATATGTTAAGGCACCTGCAGATGTGGGCGGGGCGGCAGTCAGTGCCAGCTAAGCACACGATCTTGCTTTCTCTGGCTGGCCCCTGTGTCCAGGGCTGCAGTGACCTACAATGTTTGCCTACAAGCCTTGTACCAGCTGCCTGTGTATACATGCAGATAGGTGGCCAATGAGGGGACTAGCCAGTTTCAGTGCTGCAGCCTGACATTCATTTAGTCGTTGTTTGAATCATCCCTTCCTAGGTGCCTTTTCATGGCACCTTCCATAGCTTGTTTGGTAAGATCAACCAATGCAAAGGCTTGTGGTATTTGGCAGTAGCGAGCTTTGGTGGGTAACCCCCACTTCTGGGTTTGAACGTTGCATTTTCCAGGCACTGGGGAAGTACTGCTGCCACTGCAGATAAGGATGTTTTTGCAACCACAGCCAGAGGGGGCATCTGGACTCTAGTTTCCAAAACTCTAAGACGAGCTTGTGGAGATTTACGGAGCCTGTTCTCTGGGCTGGGTGTCCTGGGTGAGGCTGACCTGTGGGCTAGGCACTCCAGGCAGCATCTTCCCAGAAAGAAAGCCTTCCAAAGCATCCCACTTTGTGGTCTCTTCAGCTCTGCTCCCTTGAGCTCCTGGGCTCTGCACTTGGGCCACGCCATCTTCTACTATGCAGCCTCTAAGTCAGGGTCTGCCCTTTACTGCTGCCCTGTATATTCTTCCTGTTGCTGGGACAAAACAACCTGGCAGAAGCAACCCAAGGAAGGAAGGGTTTATCTGGCTCACAGTTGGAGGTGGAGTCCATCAGGGAAGTCAAGGGAGCAGGAGACTGGGGTACCCACCCCATTCATGCTCTATCCATCTGTGGTCAGGAAGAACAGAAGCAATGAGTGCGTGTACTCAGCCACCTTCCTCCTTTTACGTGGTTCAGGACTCCAGTTCAGGGAATGGTGCTGCCTTCAAAGACAATCCACCACAGGCATAGCCAGGGGCTCAGTAACCCCTCATGGATGTGCACCTCCCTTGTCTCCTAGCTGAGTTCAATCTGTGGAGTTGACAATGCCAGCCATCAAATGAGCCAAAGTCCCACACAAGGAGCCACAAGGACTTAAGGAATCCTGTGCCTCTGGGGACCAATGAGTCCAGTCTGGTCTCATCAACCAGTCATCACTTGGGTTCTGAGTGCATGGTGCTTTGCCAAGGAGCCAAGGGAGGAGGATGCAGGGAGCAGAGATGCTGGTCTGGGGCACAACTCTCCATTCATGGAAACAGGGTTGTCCTCAAATGCTGTGGCTGAGGCAAGGCCTTCACCAGAACTGCCCTGGAGCCTGTAGAAGAGACTCTCTATTCATCTAATTGTCCAGGGGCCCATGATAGGGCTCTTGTCTCCACTGGAGAGGTGCTAGAAGATAGGGCTTTACGGGAACACTCCAGGGCACGTGAACAGAGCTCTGTAGTTCTGAGGATGATGTGTGATATTGTGTAGGCTGCACACCCACTCTGAGCCTCAGGGGGCCAAGATTCTTTACAATACTCGTCCGCAGTGATCTCCCTGGAAAGTCTGACATGTTTGTCACCTTCCGGGTCTATAGTCAGGACCCTGCCATTTGACCCCTGTGGGCTGCAGTACAGTTTGCCTCTTGTAAATGTGGACATTATTGTCCCCACTGGTAGACACCTTCAGACACTTTCCCTGAGGCAAGAGTCACTCCTGTGGAGGCCTCTCCTGTCCCCCCATCCATATATTCCGCTTGGAAACCCTTCAGATGTCGTGAGTCCCTGTGTTGTTGTGGAAATGGGAAGAGAGCGAGGGCGCCTTCCTCCACAGAGACCCTCTCGTTCCCCCTGAGCAGGCTTCAGGGGTGAGAAGGACCATTGGCGGAGCCGGCGTACCATCTGTGTGAAGACCCACGAGAGTGGCCGGAGGGAAATTGAGATGTTTGATTCCGCCATCCTGCTGATCCGGAACCCCTACCGGTCCCTGGTTGCTGAATTCAACCGGAAATGCGCTGGACACCTGGGCTATGCCCCTGACCGAAACTGGAAGAGCAAAGGTGAGTGTTGGATAGGCCAAGCAGCGGACTGACATGTGTGGCCACGTGAGGCAGAGTCAGAACACACATCCCTGGCTGTGGAAGGGCCTGGCTGCACTCAATTCTTCCTCATATTCCCTAAGCTTGCCCAGTCCACACAGTGTGGTGTTTTATATGACTGCCATGCAGATGGCTGGCCAAGAATCTCCTCGATCCGCCCGAAGGTGGGTGATGGGGTCATCACCTAGAGCCTGCACAGACCCGAGACAGTGCTAGATGCACATGGCCCTGTCGGCCCCTCTGCAGGAGTCAACTAGATCTTCCTTTATAAAATGAGGCCATACTCGCATGCCTTTCAGAGATGGGGCATGCCTGCTCTGTGCTCAAGAGTTCAGTACGACAGTCCTGTCTAGGCTGCCCTTGCCGACTCTGACGTATCTTGAAAGGGGAAATCACTGATTCTTTTATCTTGCTATGTCACCATGCCCTGGGCCCCACAGGCTCGCCCACGTTTCTCTCTGTCCAGGATAGGTCCCAAGGGTCAAAGAACTCACAGCGTGCAGGAGAGATCCAGTTTTTCACTTGGCACATGGCAGGCTGTGTTTACCTTAATTTAGTACCAAAGTTCGCTGTGTTCCAGGCAGCCTAAGACTCTTCTGAGTCTAGCCCGATAGCAGCCCTTTATTCACACTGGACTCCCCAGCGGGTCAGCCACGGGCTAGGAGGGGTCTAAAGCTGGCAGCACCCCTGCCCCCCGCCCAGGCAGGCCCTACAGAACCAGCAGCCCAGGAGGCAACCCTGACTCAAGGACTTCTCTCCCTGCTCCAGAGTGGCCGGACTTTGTGAATAGCTATGCCTCCTGGTGGTCCTCACACGTCCTAGACTGGCTTAAGTACGGGAAGCGGCTGCTGGTGGTGCATTACGAGGAGCTGCGACGCAGCCTGGTGCCCACGCTGCGGGAGATGGTGGCCTTCCTCAATGTGTCCGTGAGTGAGGACCGGCTTCTCTGTGTGGAGAACAACAAGGAGGGCAGCTTCAGGCGGCGTGGCCGGCGCCCGCGTGACCAGGAGCCCTTCACCCCTGAGATGAAGGACTTGATCAGCGGCTACATCAGGACAGTGGACCAGGCCTTGCGTGATCACAACTGGACAGGGCTGCCCAGGGAGTATGTGCCCAGATGATAGGCCCGCCCCGGCTCCCTGCTTCTGCCGAGATGCACTTACACCAGCGGGCTGAACACTGCTCCAGTGCACGGATCCACGGACCCCTGGGATGCACGGGGGCTGGCACACAGTCAGCAGGGTAGTTCTTGCTCGTGCTGCTTCATGTGCAGGGAATGCTGGGCAGCACAAAGCCCACCCAGAGAGATGCACATCACAGGGCACTCCCTGCTGGACACATCCTCAGACACACTTAGACATCACCCCCACACTCAGTGCCCATTTTAATGTGCCTAGGCCACTTGAGTAGGATGGGCCAAACACTCCCAGCTTTGCACACACAGTCAGAAATGGACACATGCACACAGGTACCAGGATGTATGCTGACAGAGACTGGCTATCTTGCCTCACACATACACATGTGCAACACACTCAAGGCTCCGGGAGGCCCTAGGCTTCCTGGGTCCAGCTGGGCCCAAACTGGCTTTTTTGGGACCCTTGGATCTGGAATACCGTGCTGCGCAGACATCGTGGATCTGAGCAGTACACTGGGACTGTGGGGATGGAAGTTCACAGACTGGCTGATGGTTACTGTACAACCCTGGCTGCTTGTCAGACATCCCATAAACATGTGTGCGGTGACATCCCAGCACTGGAAACACTGTGTCCCTGCCTCTCTCTTCTCCATAGATGGGGACTGGTAACACTGTGGCAGCATGGAGCCCACTGCTGCTCCTACCCCACCTCTTCAAGCTCACGTGCTGACGTTAGGATAGCCACCACTGTTCAGTCCTGTTACTGCTTCTGCCTAAACGATATCAGGGCAGCTAGCTCAGTGTTTCACTTTCTGCTTTGTCCGACTCTCTTGGGAAGCTGGGACATCTCAAACCCTGCCTGCAAGGAGGATGGAATGGAGGCTTGGCCTCCAGGGTATCTCCAGACCCAAAGGATGCCATGTGCCAGCAGGAGGGGTTTGTGGTGGGCATGAGAGGCCCTAGGTGGTGTTTCTCAGGGACCGCTAGGACCAGTTGCTGCACACATTAGTAGGCCCCTGCTTCATGGAGGTCACACAGACCAGACATAGAGAAACCCACCTACAGTCTCAGGGCTTGAGCGGTGGGAGCAGTAGGACCTAATGCTCAAGGTCATCTTCAGCTATGTGGTGGATTTGAGGCTAAACTGGGCTACACCAAAACCATACTATGTGTCCCTTGGAGAGACTTGGCAAAACCCCTGCCTGTCCCCTGATGACAGAGCCCTCCCCGATACTGCATTTACGCTGGCACTGCTGGCATGTCACTGCCTTGGCCACGCCCTCTGTTTTTTATTTCTGTAGCCGACTTTGTTTTCCATTCTCAGTGCTTTTCTTTCACCAGAGGCCAGTAGGATGCTGACATAATCTTCCCCAGTCACCCCACTCTGCCTTCTGTGCTGCTCACAGGGAGAAGATGGGTTTGAGAACTCTCCCTTGCTCCCTTCCTGCCCATCTCACCACTTGTGGGGCTGTCCCAGGGGGCATGGAAAACAAGAAACAGGAATGTATGTCTCTCAAAAAGGCTTGGCTACATCTCCAGGGTCTTCAGGGAATGCTTCCTGGCAGCCTTGAGGTGGTTTAGGATGAGAATGCCCCCCACCCCTATCCCGCTAAGAAGGGAAGGACAACTGGGTAGAGAGCTGCACATGCCCAAGTGCGGAGGTTCAGAGGCCTAGAGACCCTGGTGTGCTTGTAAAGTGATGGGCTAGCCCTAAGTGCAGGCTCCTTTATCTATGCGGTGGGAGGAAGGAGTGGAAGGTGAAAACAGAGGAGGCATGTAGAAATGGACTCTGTTCTCACAGCCCTTTAGTGTCCAGCCCAGCCTCCCAGCCTGAGACCAGAACGAATGCTTATGCTCGCGGCCTTCTTGGGTTACCTGTGCTGCATGCCTCATGCTCAGAGGTAGGTATAGTTTGGGAGCAAGATACAGGAGAGGGAGTAAGCAGTAGGGATTGGTGGGCCCTGGAAAGGATGAAGAGCAAGGTGGTCTGAACGCTGGAGGGCTTCTCCATGCAGGGCGACCCTGGCAGGATGTAGGGTATTGCCCCAGGAAGGCCGTCAGGGTAACATGCTCAACCCAAGCAAAGTTGTATAGAAGCAGAAGCAGTGTGGACAGTTGAGAGGATATCATAGGAAGGCCCCAACCTGCTCCCTGGCTAGACCATGGGTTTGGGGTCCCCTATCTGGGGCCATGAGGTGGTAGTGTTAACACGGAACTGCCTCCCCCTGCTGCACATCTGCTCATGAACTTCCATGTCCTTCCTGAAGAAACTACTCTTTTTTAATCGCACCCCCACCTCCTGCCTACAAGTCCTGTTCCCACATCCGTGTCTTTTTATTTTGTTTTGAGCCCACTAAGTTTAATCAGGGCCATCTGTGAAACCACAGGTTAATACGATTTGTTGGGGTGTGATGAGCTCACCAGTGAGTACACAACTGAAGAGATGTCTGCAGTCTCCCCAGAATCCATCAGTATCCCATTGTTCGGCAGGGAAGAGTAGAGTGGAGCCATTAGGACCCCCCCCCCCCCATTTATGATCGACTATTTACAGGCCTGGTCTTACACAGGCCCATTGTAAGCAACCACTGCTGCTGTGAGATCAGGATTCCATTGTCCGGGTCATGGCCAGAAGACAGTATTTTATAACTCTATAGTTCTTCTACCCATTTGAAGTTCTTATATTCTTACGATTTCTTCTTCTGAATTGTTCTCTGATCTTTAGAGATGGTGGCTTGAGCGTCTTCCTTAGGACTGAGCAAATAACCATCACTTATCTCAATATCCCGAGCAGCCATAAGTCTCTTTATTCGTCACCTTTCAGAGGTGATTTCCCCCCAATCCAAACTGGGAGTAGCCCTTGTATAGGAGTACAGACACATTTAGAAAGCAGTCATCTTCTGCCTCAACCTCACAGCAGCACTAGTAAGTTCTGCAGCTTCAGACCTCCCTAGTCATGACCTTCAACCGTACCCCGTTAGGAGTCTGTATCTGCTCACTGTTTTTGGAGAGGTCCGTTTGACTTATCTGTAGCTCTCAGCTTCTCAGTAGGGAGGATGCTGCCATACCCACCAGCTAAATCAGAAAATCCAATCTGTCTGGAAAGCAGGCGTGTGACAACTGCATCAGGACCCAATTAGAACGGAACAGCAAAACCCTGTCTACAGATCCCAACTCTAGTAGCAAGGCTGTGAAGTGGCACAAACCTGTGTTTAAAACATGTAATTTTCATGGATTTTTATCTCCTGTTGTGGATCAATTTGGAAAAACCAAAATATATCATTTTAAAGAACTAAAACACATTCTGATAATCTTAGTGATGTGTAAATGAGAGAGAAGAATAGACAGGCTCCCGGGCCCTGGGAAGAAAACTGCTTAATTATGTGAACATCTTAAAATGAAGCTTCATGCAGCTAAAATTAGATTTTGAGTGCATGAATATGCAAGCATGTTTGCACATCAGAATGCAGTTTTTCCTCTTAAAAGTAGCGAGAGCTCCTTGGTTCTTATGGAGTCCCCAAGAGCAGGGGGCGGGGGGTGGAGAACTGAAGGTTATCCTTGTGGCTGCCAAAATCCTTAGAGATGGCCCAGCTTTCCCTTAGACTCAGAAATTGAGGGGGGTTTTAAAATCCAATGTAACCAAAGCAGTCCGTGGAGAGCTTAGGGAGGAGCTGATTGCCCCGAGTTCACGTTGATTGCCGCTGGTGTTGGGTGTGTTGATCTGAACAAGGCACAAGTGGAGGGGTTTCTGCTAATGGGGAGTGAGACGGCTGGGACCATTTGTGAACTTTTCCATCTCTGGTCTCAGTCTCTCATCTAAAAAAAGTGAGAGGTGTGGTAGATGTTGTTTTCGTCCCCAGTGTCTGCTCACCCCTTCTCCTGTCCCCTTGGCCTCTCATTTCTTCTGGATTTTCCATTCTGATCTGATCCCCACCACCATCAGGTGGAACACTGGCCTGGCCTTATGTCAACAACACGGTCCAGATCTCTGGGTACAGTGACTGGTCCTTGAACAACCACGTGAGGTAAGTTCTTAGACCTTCCTGGGAGTACTGGGACGCACTTACCAGCCCGGGCTCTGTGTATAAGAGGAGGCAAGTAACCCTGGGTCTCCAGAGCAGCCAGATGACTTGAGACCATGGTGGAATCACTCTGCAGAAGGGCAGGAAGAAAGCTGCTTGGATTGGAAGGTCACTTTCTTCGGGGTGAAAGACATTGGGAATCTATGCCAAGACAAGTGACATGCTTAAGTCAGTGTGTGAAGGTGACCTGGATAGCTTTAGGAAAGAATTCCTACTGGAAACGTGGCCTAGACTGCCCATTGTCTCAGTCAGTCCTCAATCAACCCTTTGGCGTAGTTACAACTTGATTACTATCTCTGCCTGGCAGAGAGGAAGACCAGGAAAACGGCTGTAATGACTGTGAAAGCCTGGCCCTGGTGTGTTTCCCATAATACTCTGTGGAGAAAATCATGCGGTGTTAGAGGGTATTCTCGGTAATCAACGTAGATTGCGGGTAAGGCCCACTAAAAGAAATAACAGGCGACAGTGACAGCACACATCATAACCCGCCTTACAGAGGGAGGAAGGTGTGATAGTTGAAACTGACTGTGAGGCTGACAGGATCTAAAACCACCTTGGAGACAAACTGTGAGGAATGTTCCCAACTGGGTTCACTGGGTGGGAAGACCCCACCTGACTGTAAGCAGTACCGTTCCATGGCTTGGGATGTCAGACTGAGTGAAGGGGCAAAGGTGAGCTGAGCACCAACACTCATCTTTCTTTGTTTCCGAAGTGCTGGTGTGATGTGACCAGCTGCCTCAGGCTCCAGCTGCTGTGCTTTGGACAGTGGACTCTATCCTCAAGCTGCTAGCCAAAGTATACAGGATACATTTCCTTCCTTAAACTACTTTAGACAGACATGTTGTCATAGCGAAAGAAAACAATGATTGTGGAAGGTGTGGTGAACCACCCAGCTTTGTTTTGGGGGCCTTGAAGGTGTGGTGAACCACCCAGCTTTGTTTTGGGGGCCTTGAAGGTGTGGTGAACCACCCAGCTTTGTTTTGGGGGCCTTGTTGTTTTGTTTTGACAAATGGAATATGAAAGTTTGGGGCACAGCAGAAGTGGTATCATAGGAGGGGACGGGGGTGAAGTCACTAGAACCCTCTCTTCTGCCCCACCTCCTGTAGCCCCATTGTGGACTAAAAATTGGAGAGGCAAAGCGACATCTTGTCCCTTTTCTTTGAGCTATTCTTGGAATGTCTTAATGTCCTATAGTACGTCAGGGTGGATGTCTTTTCAGTGTGTAGAGGAAGGGCAAGGATCTCAGGAGGTCAACGTGAGTATGTTTGTTCACAGTTACCTGCTTTGGGGTTGAAGCTAGATTTCCCAGGCCTTCCCGAGACTACCCACTCATCAGAAGCATTATAGAATGTTCCTGTACAGCTCCTACAATGGGAATGTGAGCAAATCTACCCTAAATTGTAAACGCATTTGCTTCTATACAGTGAGGACCCTTGGTATCAAACACAAGTGACAATAATTTGAACTGAGCCCGTAAGCATAACAGGAGCTGAATGAACTAATTTCCCAAGGGCCTCTCAGTACCCGGGAGCTCCTCTATTCAGGCTCAGGTATCAATGATGACATCCTTGGCTTGAAGGTGGAGTCACTGATAACGGCATTAGTGGTCCAAAGGGTCACAAGGTTCTCGCTGTGAGTGAAGGAGATAGACGATGTTTCCGTGTGGGGAACGAGAAACTCTTGCTTCTGAGATTAACCAAAGTGTAGACATTTTATCTTTAGATGAGAAAGGTGAGGTTCAGGATGGCTGTTGTAGAAGGCGAGGCTACGTGGGCTGCAGTGAGGACTGGAAGATGGTCCTTTCCTCTAGATCACTCCATTGACTCCACACCACATCCCTGACACTTTTCAAGAAGTTAATGGAGGTCCAGCAAGATCGTTTCGTGGGTAAAGGTGCTTATTGCCAAGCCTACAACCTAAGTGTGATACCTGGAACTCACATGGTAGAAGGAGAGAACCAACTCCCAAGAATCAACCTCTGCCACACATGTACACACACACACACACACAGACACACACACACAAATACAAAAATAAATTGTAATAACTCAATGAAAATTAAATAAATGTGCTTATCGGTCCATTTGGAAGCAACACTGTTTATTCACTGCTGATCCTTTGCCAAGATACTTTACAGCGAGCACTTGAATTCCCTTCTTAAGGCCATTGATCAAGCATCCTTACTATTTGGAAAGCTGCTCAGGGGAAGTATTCTGGGCCACCTCCAGACACACGCTAGATGTGTGTCCTTCCTTCCAAAGTGGGAGTGAACCACTGTATCATCTGGGCATGGCAGCTATGTCTACTGGGGGAAGAATGATCAAGTCAGCTAATACCAAAGCCCCCGGTGACTCTTGGAAGGAAGCATGTGCTTTCTTGGCCTACTGCCATATATATCATGTGTGTCTGTGTGTGTGTGTCTGTGTGTGTGTCTCTGTATGTGTGTGTAAAATAGATACTTAGTGATTAATCTATTGCCAAGCCTGTCTACTAAAGCTCTCAGACATCCTAGGGGCCTCATACAGATGCTGACTCAGACTAAAAAGACCTGGGATACCATCTGGGAGGATAATTTACTTGTTACAAGGCCTTGGGCAAGTATCTCCTCTTTCTGAATCTCAATTTCTTCTTTTTAAAAACAATTAAAGTTTAAGAATTGTCTAAATACTCATCCAGCTTATGGATTCTACATAATATGGCTTAGCTCATCCACATAATCATGTGAAAAGGGTGATTCTTGTAGCCCACTCAAAACAGGGCCTCACCAATGACATCACAGCGCATGGACTCTCATTCCCTTAGCTTCTTAATTTTGATTATGGTCCCCCAAATGGAGAGTGTCCTGGGCAAAATAAAATACTAATGATAATGTTTCTTTATCTCTTCCACCCTTTATCTTATATGTTTGCTTTAATTCAATAAAATGCCCTCCAACACTCCTCATTCTCTCGAAAAGCTGCATTCATGTATTTGCATCAGGAGACTATTAAGCCATGTGACGCAAGCACAGTATGATATTTTTGTATTTATCTTTGTAGCCACTAGTACAAGACCTGATTTACACAGGAGGCCCAGGGAATGTACATAGAGTAAAAAGAATAAAAGAAAAAACCAATGGAAGTTCAAGATCACCTGGGTTTTAGGAGTTTTCTAAGAAGATAATACTGTCCTGGGAAATACAACTGTGCATTTGTTGTGTGGGAGATGCTGCAGAAGACAATTGGCAGAGTGTCGCCACCAGCAGCCTGTTAAATATTCAGAGATGGGCCAGAGCTGTGACTGCTCAGAGCAGCAGGTGCGAAGAGGAGGGAAATATGGCACACACCAAATTCTGTTGGAGCACTGTTTTGAGCCACCACACTAGTTTGTGGCCAACCATCTGTTCCTAGCTCTTGGAGAAGAACAGGACACAAATTGGCAAAATCCCTGTCCATGGATGTTCAGAAAGACAGCTTAATGACAGGCTCCATCCCTGGGCTCTGCACCATGTGCTGTGCTTACTTGCCTTCAGACAGGCGGGGAATGGCAGCTTCCCTACCTCTCACGGTGCTACAGTTCCTTATCTAAATCAGCCACTAAGTATACAGTAGGACTTTTTTCTTTTGATGGAAGTCTCCCTTCTGGGGCTTGGGGTGTACTTAGGTTGTGTAAAAACCGTAAGCTTAGCATTCACAAATCCGTGGGTTCAATCCATAACATCTAGGGGCAGTGAGCAAGCCACCACCCACCACCTTCTGTAGCAAACTCTTAGAAGTGGCAACACATCACTTGGATCATTTGGGTCTTCGCTGTACCCATCAGAAGCAAGTCACCCAGCCCAGTCCAGGAGTAACCACGGACTTATTTCAGACAGAACACCTTAACATTTGCTACTGCAGTGGCCAGGCTGGCCACCCCATGTCAGTTTTTATTGCCTCTGACTCCCATCCCACTGTCAAACATGCTGGGATAGCAAACGTGCTACTACGCATGTCTTTACAGAAGTGGGGGGCATGTTCTAAACTCATGTCTTCATGTTTGCACAGCAAGCACTTTTTCCACTGAGCTGCCTTTCCTACCCTGCCATCACTTCTTCCATGGTCTCTGCCGCAACCTGTCAGGGAACCAGCAAGAAAGAACCACTCTTGCTAGACTCTCTAGTAGATGGCCACTCTACTGGCCCACCATGAAAGCTGTTCTTAGCAAAATCCATTAGTCCCTTCTATGCCGAGGTTTCCCCCATACCATGGCCGCATTAACCTCCATCGGATAATTATGGGCTTGGCTTACCATGAGAGACCTCAAATGTCACCTTTCTGCCACGCAATACATCTTTAAATGACACGGAATCTAATGAGACGTTCAAATATAGAAAACTGAATGACTCCTTGGTTTCATGTGACATTTATTCAGCCAGAGTGATCTGACTCCACCACTACATTACTTTCGATATCTACCTGACCTTGGGTGGTGGAGGGTAATCTTTAAGGAAACTATCCACTCAATCTCCCCTCGCCTTATTACCGTTTAATTGCTCTGACAAATTTCCAAATGTACAAAGGATGTTAAGATTATAATTCAATTTTCCTCTTAAACAGCCCAGTAGCCAAGGGCACTGGAGCCATCTCTGACACAGCTGAGTTCTCGTTAGGGCAGCATCCTGGGCCTGGTGCTGCCTTCGGCTCCTTTGGTTACCCAGAGTTATGATACCAATATCCGCTCCGCAGGTGCCACCACGGACCCCCCTCCACCCTCGCCCTCCTCTTCTCAGTGGGCTGACTTGGCTGTGCGCTTCACACTCGTGAGGTGTATGAAGATCCAGGTGACGCTACATAGGACCAGGAAGAGGCCAACTCATGCTTGGGGAGCTAGAGGGCAAACCTTCCAGTGTGAAGTCCACCTTGGTCCCAAGATGCCATATGCAAATTTGTGGATATTTTCAATTGCAGAAGAATAATGGATGGAAATGAGACAGTGACGTCATGAGTTGGCCCTTACTTACTTGTGCTATTCCTAGTGAGGGCAGAGGCAACATCTCCGCCAACACTTGCTCATACTCTTCCCTTTACATGCAGTGAAGGGTCCCAATCTTAGGCAGTCCTTTGTCCTGCCAGGGCAGCACAGCTTAGTAATTTGAGAATAGACCCTACTCCTTGTACTGATTTCTGTCCCAGTTTGCTTTCCATTGCTCTGATAAACCATCACCAAAAGCAACTTGAGGGGAAAAAAGGTTTATTTGACTTATATACCCTAACATTAGTCCTCACTGAGCTCAGGCACAAGCAGAAGCCGGAACCATGGAGGGATGCTGCCTACTGGCTTGTTTTCTTTCTTTTTTAAAAAAGATTTATTTATTTATTAAATATACAATGTTTTGCCTGCCTGTACACCTGCGTACTAGAAGAGGGCACCAGATCTCATGATAGATGGCTGTGAGCCACCATGTGGTTGTTGGGAAGTGAACTCAGGACCTTTGGAAGAGCAGGCAGTGTTCTTAACCTCTGAGCCACCTCTCCAGCCCCTGACTTGTTTTTAACGTCTTGCTCAGCTTATTTATTATACAGCCCAAGAGCACCTCTGGCCCCACTCACAGTAGACTGAGCCTTCCCACATGAATAATGAATCAAGACAATGTTTCACAGGCACGCCCACAGGCTAATCTGATAGAGGCAGTTCCTCAACTGAGCACCCCATTTCCCAGTGTGTGTGTGTGTGTGTGTGTGTGTGTGTGTGTGTGTGTGTGTTGGGGAGGGTGGTGAGAAAAACCAACCAGCACAGACATCATTACTGACTTTTACTCTTAAAAAAAAAAAAAAAAGTAGTATATTTGCCCTATGAGCTATTTCCTCATTTTCCCAGAGATGCCTCGTATCAATTTCTCTTGCTTGCCCTGACCTCATCAATCAATGAGCAGGCTTTTCTCAGGGTCACCAGCCCTGGGAAGTGGGAGATGAAGCAACTCCAATGAGTGGGGAAATTCCCCACTTGGGGTTCCAGAGACTTGGGCTTTAGAACTGATTTTTACCACTAATTGGCCAAGCACCTGTGGACACACCCTGCCTTTCCCATGGTACAAGGCTGACATGCTTGTGAGCAGACACTGGATTTGTCCTCATGACTCGTTTCCCTGGGCAGAGTTCTCGGACCATTGGAGCTCTAAAACCTAGCCTGAAGCAATTGGAATCTACTTTTGGCAGCTTGGGCTTGGACATGAGAGACCATCACCTGTTTCCTGGCTGTGTGAAATGAACACAGGAGAATATAGGGTCCAAGGATCCCATCACACGGTTACTCTGTGGTCTCTGCAGGACATTGGTGTCACTGTGCTGAGAGGAGACATTACCTACAATCCTAAAATAACAATCTAAATACAAGACAAGCACTGTTACCTCGTGTATTCATGCTGGTTTTTTTATTCCTGCTCATGCTAATTTATTTTTTTATATAGATGAGGTAAAATGCCTCATGGATGTTTTGTTTTGTGACATAGTTAAAGTCTGAAAATCAGGCTGGTCTTGGATTTGCCATTATTGGAGCCCAGGCTGGCCTTGAATGTGGCAATCTTCCTGCCTCAGCCTCCAAAGTGCTGGGATCAAAGGCACGAGTCTTTTTAGCCATAAATTCTAATTCTTTTCATTTAGAATCCTTTTCTCCTTAGCTTCCTGATGGAGTACGCAGGAGTGAGGCCCAGTCCATTTTCTGCACTCATAAACTTACACAACATCTAAGTGTTAACCAAAGTCTGCATATGTCTCTGTCTATGAATACAAGCAGTTAGGGGACAGCATTTATTTCCAGAAAAAAATATGATCATACAACACACAGATTTGTTTTTGGTTTTTTTTTGGTTTTTTTTTTTTTTTTTTTTTTTTTTTTTTTTTGCTGAATTATGTGTTCTGTTCACTCCTTTAGAATGCAGCATGATCTCCAGATGAGATTTCTGATATGGGTGACTCCACCCCAGTGACACGGAGAAATATCTTTAGACTTTGACTCTTATTTATTTTTAACTCAACTCTTTAAAATTTCTGGTTTGTGTTTGTTTATCCTGTACAGAAGATAATACGTCCACGTAAATATTTGAATTTTGAAGGGGTGCGTTCTCATTAAATAGCAATAAAAAATGCTGGCCTGAGACCACAAGTCTGCAGAATCAACGAAGGATTTAGTCACCTGCCTCCTCTATTTGGGTGCACATCCAGACTGCTTCTTGATGAAAACGAGACTCACCGCAAAAGAGGCCACAGCCAGCATCACTCCACAGAGGTTGTTTTTGTAGGCTGGAGTCCTCAAGTAAGCCACGGACTCAATGGGTACCATTTTCATATCAATCAAGATCTGGCCTATTCCCTGACATGTCTGAAACAACTCATATCTCTGCCGTCAGTGGAGATATGGACATCATTGACATCCATAGCCCCAGGCAGACCTCGTGGCTTTTTAACTTTTAACCTTGGCCTGTCCAGCGGGAGGGCGGTGAAGCAGATCCTACCTGAGAGACTCTTTAAAATCATCCTCACATGCAAGGGTGAGTACTGGGCAAGATGGCGTTCAAACCCCTTCTACTAGAGTGTAGATGGTTCCACCACCAGCTCTGGGGATACCCTGTTAGTGGTGCGCATTCAGTCTCTCCTTTACTGGCAGCTGTGAGTCCTGGAGACATTTTGAGGAAAGTTGACAGAAACTAACAAACCAAAGGCTAGAATAAAAGTCGAGTCTGATCCCGAAGATGGTTTTGCCTATACTGTTCAGCTTGTAAAAACCTAGCAGGCCAAATCCCTGTGACCTCACCCAGAACAGATACTGGAAAGCAGGGTGTCATATTTCTAGCGCAAGGGCATTCATAGGAAATATTTCAAGATCAGTGACTGCAAAGGACTTGGTTTTCCACGGAGGTTCACTTTTCAAATGGTTCTGTATTAAAAGTGCTATCTCAATAAATATTCACGGAGAGAGTGGTTAAAGTTTTTTTGTTTTGTTTTTGTTTTTACTGTTTATAGCTCACATTTCAAAGGTCCAAGAGAGGGGGAAAGACACATGATATGCTTCTTGGCCTCTTAGAGGAAATGCTGCAAAATACCTGATGTGCCATGGTCTCCTCTGGCTGTGAGCTCCTGGTAGGGGCCTGCCCTCTTCACTTCCTCTCTCCTGCAGCACATCCTCCTCCTCAGAGCACAGCTGAGGGAGAGTGTGGACGCAGGAGATTAGAAGGCATGTGTGCCCAGTCTTTGTTAACAACTGCTGTTTAGTAAGGATTTGCGGTATACCCAGCATCCTAATGGAACCTTCCTGTAGCTCTGTGAAACTGCCGCCAGGGTTAGTCTCTTTTGGCAGATGAGAAAACCGGGCTTAAAAAAAAAAAAAAAGTGGAGCTACTTGTCCCCTATGTTACAAGAGCAGTTAGAGGGCAGGAAAAAGACTGAGACTTTGGCCCACGTGGCTCTAACTTCTCCTATAATTCATCTCTTGTAACTCGGTTTCTTACCTGTAATTTCCTCTCCCCCCCCCCCCCCCGAGCAGAGGCACCCCCCAGAGCTGGAGAAAATAGGAGAAAGCTTGAGAGATGCTAAATTATTTCTTTTTCATGGTCCCTGGTAAGCTCAAGTTGGCTGCCTGCTCTGGGCACGCGGGTCCCAACAGCCCTTGAAAGGTCATCCCTCTCGACCCTCAGCCGGCAGCAACCCACACAGCCAAGGAACTGAAAAGCTGGCCTCTTGGTCCTGCAAATATTTCTCAGTATTTATTTTTTACAAGGACAGATTTCACCATTGGCAGTGACCAGAACCCTTTGCTTGAGGTGTTACAGCCGCTGCCCATGACCTGTGGAATAAGACACAGAGGCCCACTTGGCTTGTCACTGGAGACCTTCTGCAACACGCCTACACAACCCTCCTTTTCGTGTCTCTCATTTCTCATGTATGCCTCAGTCAGTCTAGATGGCATCTCCCCCATCTGCTTAGAATGCCTTTCTTTTCCCTCTTGGACCATTCAACTCTTAGACAGCCTGAACTGAACGGACCTGCCTCTCCCAGGAGCATCGTCTTCTCTCTCCTGTGGTATCCCCATGGCCTCATTTTCATCATTCTGCCTCTGGCTCCATATCTGCCTCGGCAACTAGACTCTGAAATCCTTATGGGTGGGACCCATGCCGTTCACCCCCACTGTCACTCAGTAGCAGTGACAACATTAATGGCGGTGATAACAGATGGCATTTATGGTGCCAGGATGTGGTTGTCCTCAGTCCTCTGCACAATCCCGTGAGGCAGATAGCACACTGACTCTGACTTAACTGGTAAGGAAAGGAGCTCCCCAAGGACCCATTGCAAATGGATAGTAACCACCGCCTTCATTTGGTGGCATTAACCATTTTGTGAATAAAGACACATGTTAACTATCAAATAAGTAATAAGAAAAAAAGCCAGCAGCTAGTGAAGCTGTCTACTCCACTGACTATAGTGAGATCTTTCCTAGACTCCAAGCAGTGAAAGCAAGTGAGCCCTCTCTTTGATTAGTAGCAGTACCACCAAGGCACTTACTGTGACAGCCACAACTGCGGGTGTCACTTCAACAACCTCCGAGGCATATGGAGAGGGGTGTTCCATCCTTTAGGGCCCAGAGCAAACTCTGACCATCCTCGGGAGGAGGCACTGCAGCAGCACAGGCAGGTCACCTGGCCTCCCTCATGCTGTGATACACTATCCTCCAGGACAAACTTCTCCCGAAGCTACATTGTCATTCATAGCACAGCGCGGTCAGGAAGCCAATGGCACACAGAGAACATAGGTGCTGCTGGAAGTCAGGGTGCTGATGCAACAATTAGGGAAATAAAACTGTAACCACAATCTGTAAAACTGTAAGTCCCTCAGAAAACTGCGGCATACATACGTAGATCGCAGAGAGGACACAGGACCTGGGGCTCATCCAAAGACAACACAAACACAAGGGCTCCTGATACTCAGGGGAAGAGCCCAAGAGCATCCCTTATGTGCTCTCTGTCACACTTACCTTATACAGGGAGAATTCTGGTGGCAAGTAATGAAGAAACACCAAGGGACAAACATAAAGACACGCACTCTCACCTTTAGTGCCACACACAAACTTACAAGTTCATACAACTCACATTCACATATAAGTAGACACATGCACATACATTAGTGTAGCACATACAAAGATACATGCACACAATTCTGCCTGTAGACATGTATTCACATACATACATTTACACCTAAGAAGACACAACCTCGCTTGTGTCCATGCATTCACAGATGCCTGCACACATACCTTTATCCCATAGAGAGAGGAGGCGGGAGAGAGAGCAGAGGGTGGGGGAAGAGGCATCTAGCACTTCAAAGCGTTAGTTAATGGACAGATATCATTTCCAAATGCTATCTGGCTCCCAAGGCCAGTGAATTGGTCCCTTCCTTCTGAGGGGTTTTCTGTTAGCAACTCCACTCCCTTACCCTGGCCCTGGACATGATGGAAAAGTATATCTTGAGTCCAGCAGAGCCCCCTTCCCATCTCTCTCTCTCTCTCTCTCTCTCTCTCTCTCTCTCTCTCTCTCTCTCTCTCTCTCTCTCACACACACACACACACACACACACACACATTTCTTGTGGAGAATCTAATTTTCAGTTAGTAATATATAAATCACTTCTTGAAGTGTTTTTGGAAACACATGAAAGCATCTTGATGTTGTTGCTGCTGCCGCTGCTGCTGCTGCCACTGCTGTTGTTTTTATTGTTTTTCTGAACATGAGAGGCTGTCAACTAGCTCCCAGCCTGCTCAACAGTGGGGTTCTTTTTCCAGAAGAGTAGAGAAGCAGTGGCAATAGGTTTGAAGTCTCTGCTAGAATCTCAGGGGATAGGGTTTGAGAAGTCTCATCCTGCCTAAATGTGTCTATGTAGCCATCACGCAACCTCCATTCATCCACTTGCCAGTCTTTGGTCCTTCAGTCATACAGTTAAACGGTTAGTCTTCTCCTGCCTTTGGCTTAGTCTGCAGTTCCAGGTCTCCCGAAAGGACTTCCAGAGGCCTCTGGAGGATCATGAAAGCAGAGAGTTTGTGGCTGTTTTGCTAGTTCAAACAAAAGCCAAGAGATAAAAGCTTTCAGGTGTGCTATTCCTCTGGCTTGAAAACAATGTGGTAGTGAGTGCTGGGCCTGGCCCAGGTACCAGGCTCTGATTCGGGATAATGGATACCACCTGTTCAAATGCCCTTGCTGAACCCCATACTCTGTGTCTTTGAAAGTCTTTGATGATGGAAGCGAGGCTGAACATTTATGCAAGAGTGTTTTTTGCAATGCTTTTATGGGTGTATTCTGAAGGAAGCAAACATATGCCTATTAAGCATGGGGAGAATTATCAGTGAATGTTTTTAAATGACCAATAAAAATGAAATTATCATTGCTCATTGTTTTTATGGATCATAATGTCTTTTTTTTCTTATGGAAAATATCTAACAAACTCCCTTCCTCGACGAGGCCGCTAATTATGTAGTTAACACACAGTTATCCATGCAAGTGGGTTCTTGCCTGTCATAATTTATCTTCATAAATGTAATTGGTCCGATGAAAGAGACCACAAAATAATTCTGCAAAGAGTTGGATTCAACAAACATGGATTCTCCTTTCTCTCTTCCAAAAGTACAAGCTTGGGATAGGAGGTTTTCCCCGACTGCCTCTCTACCCTAATTTGACGGCTGAGTATTTACTGATTCATTAAAAATCTACTCAATTTGAATCACTGGCTAAATTCTGGAGGTACATCAATATTTGAAACAAATTCCAAGTGCATGGCCCTGGAAATCCATGGAGCAAGTGAGCGGGTGAGCAGCAGACAGAGATGACAGTGGCACAGGCTGAGAGTGGCCAGGGCTCCCAGAGGGACAGAGGTGACCTCAGTTTAGAGGAAAGAGTAGCTTCCTGGTGGGAAATCTGAGAAGGTTTCCATACAGAGTAGCATTGAGATGAGCCTTGAATGAAGAAAGGGGTGGGGCTCCTAGGAAAGCAGACAGCCATTTTAAAAGCTAGGCTCATTCAGACTAAAACGGGAGTGACTTTATTAGAGACGCAGTCCTAACCAGGATGCAGAAAGCACAGATAAAATCTGCAGCTCTGTTTTGTGCTTGCTTTCCTCTTTACACAAAGAATGAAGAGGCATGGAAGCATCAGTGCAGCGCACCAGCTTGCCAGGCCCTGGTTGGGTCCTTGTGGGAAACCCAGGTGACTCAGGCTCAGCGCCACCCAGAAGGAATTAGAGATGGCACTGAAGCTAACGGCTGGCTTGAACTTGCATGAGCACTTCAGTTCGGGTTGAAGGTGGGTATCACTGTTTCCACGTGGCGGTTAGTCCAGATGAGTTCACTACATCCCACCTCATAGTGCTCACAGGTCAGCATGGAGCCCAGGTTGCTTCTAAGGCAAAGGCGCTTGGACCACTGACTGCCGAGTGCGTCATTTTCTCTCATTCAGTCACCAACATTTCCTTCTTGAAAAGCTGAATGAGCCCAGAAAGGATGCTAAGAAGAAATGATCAGGGAGACAGAAGATCACAAATGTGTGCCAGGAGATGGGATCCAAGAACATAGGGCATTTCAGAAAGTGACTGGCTGATGGTGTCACAGATGACAGACAATCCAAACCAAAGTAAGTCTGCTGAGCATCCAGGTTGGATGGCATCATCTGGGGCTGGGGCTGAGGAATTAGCAGGAGAGGTGGGCTGGCCTGGAGTATGCGGAGTCTCAGAGCTGGGGTGGGTATCTCTGCAATGCCCAATATTCACCTCTGCTCTCTGTTTCTCTCATCAACAGACCTAGTGACTCAGGAAGTTGTAATTCTGGATGTTTTTAATGAGTACATTTTATGCTTCTGCCGCAGTTTTACATTGAGGGGTCTTCATGATGGTTTAGGCTGGGTCTACTGGAGGTGGTCTTGATCACCTGTGATATTAAGACCCCTAACTTCGTAACCTGTAACCTAGGAGATGCTTCCCCACTCTCCTCACTCTAGACACCTCTTTATTCGCTCTGCCATCTCATTTTTCTACACCCTACTCTTTATCTCTAGGGGTTCCTTTGTGGTATATTACAATCCTCTCTCCTGTCTGTTTGTCTGTCTGTCTGTCTCTCTGTCTGTCTGTCTGTCTGTCTGTCTGTCTCTCTCTCTCTCTCTCTCTCTCTCTCTCTCTCTCTCTCTCTCTCTCTCTCTCTCTCTCTCTCTCTCTCTCTCTGTGTGTGTGTGTGTGTGTGTGTATGCCTGGTGTCTTCTTCAATCACACACCACCTTATTTTTTGAGACAAGTTTGCTCACTGAATCAGAAGCTCATAGGTTTTTTTTTGTTTTGTTTTGTTTTTGTTTGTTTGTTTGGTTTGTTTTGTTTTGCTACATTGGCTAATCAACAAGCCCCAGTGGTCCTCCAGTCTCTTTCCAGGGTTACAAGTATATGGTGCCCCACTGGCTCTAGGGAGAACCAACTCAGGTCTTCATGTTTGGATAACAAGCACTCTGCTTAGTGAGCCATCTCTCCAGCCTCTTCTCTGTCTCGTAGAGTTTTACTTTCACACCCAACCCATGACTTATAGAATACTCTTTTCTGGCTTGACTTTCGGAGTCTGTACAGTTTGTTTACACAAGTGAGAAGCTGGTGAACATAGTGCAATCAGAGCTGTGAAATACCTGGAGGCAGCTGAAAAAAAAATTTTTTTTGGTCCATGTTCTAATGACCCACTAAAGAGCATCTGCCAGTGAAGCATTATCACTCACATTAGACCCTAGAAGAAATACGCAGACTAGGCCTGAATCTGGCGTGGACCCTGGAGCCAACGCAACTGAGCAACAAGGTAAAGCAGATGCACCTAGCCAAGCCCAGTTACGCCAGGCAACAACTCCATCAACCTGTAGATCCATTATGCTTACAGATACCCTTGCTTTATTTACATCAGCAAGTTTAGGGGTTGTTTGCTGCACAGCACTACTAACACTTCTAGAACTAACACAACCTGACTACCTCAGGCGCTTACGTCCTCACTTCTTTCCAAGTCCAAACGTCAACACAGACTGATAAACAACAGCAGACAGCAACCACAAACAAGGAGAACTTTCCCTTCAGGGTGTTGAAATCGTTCCTCTAGAAACTCTCTTCCCTCCTTCCTTCATCTGTTCATACCTTTGGTGAAGAGTAGGGCACCTTAGGCATGGCTACAAGCAGGGGTGAGGCACAGTCTATCTCTGTAAATGAGAGCAAAAGATGTGTACGCAAATAAAGGCATTCCAAGGTGCCGTCCATGTTTCCTACCCTAAAGCAAACCGAGTACAGATGAGACAATCTCTCTTGCAACTGTCCTTGTTTATAGTCAAAAGCAATTATCTGTGGGTGTGTTAAAAAAATCTATGGTAATTACAAGCTTGCCTTTTTATCTCTTTCTCAGATCATATGAGCCAGCAAAGTGGAATGGCAGACAGTTTTTACCATATGTCGATATCAAATACAATTTTCTTTAATAAAAGTGTGCTTTGGGCACTATCCTGGAAGGTGCAAGTGAAACACACTTGTAATTGGGTGGGACCAACTCGGGAATTACTCAGCCTTTCATCGGCTGCATGTGTCATACCCAGCGATGGCACCCAGTGAAACACATTTACAACTCTCCGAAGGCAACTCACTGAAACAGTGCAGAGCCTTGTGGAGTCTGTGCTTACCTCAGCATGGCCAGGCTGGCAATCAACAAAAATGAGTCCAAGACAGCCAAGTCCCAGATGCCTTGGGCCAAGAGGTGTATCATACCAGGACAGAGGTCTTTCTGACCCCTGTTTTGTGTTGGGATGGGGGCAGATGGGTATAGATTCTCAGTAGGATGTCAAGAAAGTTCTCAATCCCCTTGCTGACCAGGACACCCAACGATGCAGGCGCAGAAAAATGTGCAGAGTGGCAAAAGCACAGTCTTGCTCTCAAGATTCTTATGAACCCACGGGAATCACAGATAAGCATGCTATCCCCTGCTACTCTTAATTAATGACTATATAACCTTTTAGAAATATAATCTAAGCTTGTTTGTCCCACTAATCCCTCATTCATAAAAGTGCATTTGCTGTAACTATAGCATAGGCTTGCCGTAAGAGTCAAGGTTAATAGATGCTATGTAGACATAGTTAGTTGTTACCTAACACCCATGGATTTCTCTGAGGTGGTAATGTGCCTTGGAAAAAAAATGATCTTCCTTCCAGACTCTTTTGCTGCAATCAACAGCCATGTGTCCACATCTCAGTTCTGGCCAACAAGAAGCAGATGGGACAATTGGTGAGGGCAGCACCTCCTGGATAGAGAGAAAAGGCTTCATGAGACTCTTCTGTCTTCCTTCCAGAAACACATGTGAGGAAGAGCTAGCCAGCTTGTGACAGGGAGGGCAACGCCATATGCCTCGGGATGACCGAGCAGGTAAGTAGGTGGTAGGAATTTGGCTTCCCAGTGGCATCCTTGGGCACATGCACAAATTCTACTTAACTTCCATTGTCTCCGTTGTCAGAGGATAGTTCAGACTCAGCCCTGCCTGTGTTGGAGCTGTGGGAAAGAGACCAACATATAGTAACAGGGTTAAAGATGACCATAGAATATCGTGTGTGTGTGTGTGTGTGTGTGTGTGTGTGTGTGTGTGTGTGTGTGAAAGTTTATAATGAAACATATTACCTTGTACAATTAATAAATTCTAATGAAATGGGGGCTTGGGAATGGAAAAAAAGTTGGAGAGAGACTGGACATTTTCCAGCTCTTAGCAAATGAGAACTAAATGCCCAGCCTAGGAACTTTCTATAATCATCAAAGTTCCATTTTCCTTCCCACCTCAGTGGCGTGCTTTAGACTCACATTATGGAACAGATCAAAGGTGAGCAGGAGGTATGCACACTGGGCCAATTCTGTCCCTTTCCCTTAGGGTCTCATTCTCCCTGTCTGCATTAGGACAGGGGACTTTGAGCCATTATGTCTCTTAGCATCCCTGCTGCAGTTACATTCTGAGACTTCCAACCAGGCACCCCCACTGTACCCAGCCCAGCATGGGCCTCCTGGAGAGAGCCAGCCTGTCATTCAGAGAACTCTCCTTCTCCAAAATCTAATAGCCCCTCATCTCCCATTATGAGTTCAGTTATGGGAGCCTTCATAGCAGGTGTCATTAAATCGACATTAAGACCCAACAGGGCATGTTTTACGGGACCATTACCATATGCCTGATGTTTGCTGTGACAAATGGAGATCCAGCCAACCACACCATGTGATAATGGGCCGGGAAACACCCCCTGGGGTGAGTTAATGTGATTAGAAGATGAAGCTTTCTTTGTTTAATACCATCCACTGGAAGGGGATGGCTTCCTCTTTGCTGATGCACCTTAAAGACAGTCTACCCTCCTCTTCCTGGGGCCAGCAGCTTCCAGGACCAAGTAACACACACACACACACACACACACACACACACACACTGATACGGCCAGATTGACCCTCACATCGCATGTGTCCAGAAGCACAGAACTGGCCTCCGGCTGAAGTTTGAATCGTGATTCTAGCATCAGGGGCTATGTTGCCTCAGTTTCCCTCTGCACTTTGAAAGCCAGAAGCAGAATAGCAAACCAGAGAGAATTCCTTTGTCCAGGCCCCCCACTGTTAACAACACCTTGCTTGACCTGGGTACATTTATGAGTCATTAACACTTTTGTGATACGACTAGTGGATATTTCATTTGGATCCCCTGGTCATGCCATTCTTCTACCCTGTGACCAAACTCAGGGTGTGACCATCGCTGCATTTGGAGCGAGTCATTGTGTAGATCTAGACTCTTCAAAATCAAGTTCATGCCACCTCTTTGCAACTTCTCCTTAATGCAGGCTTTACATTACCCAGCAAGGTCCCCTTCCTTGACCCAAGGAAATATCTCCACTGGGTCCACAAACTGTGGGCCCTTATTGATTTTCATGTTTCTGGGTATCATTATTGTTATTATGCAGCGAGTACCCTCTTGGTCTGGTGCGTTGACCCATAAAGGGACACAAAAGGAAAGCGCCTATTCCTAACGACCCCGAAGACTCCAAGTCACATCAGGGCACATTTGGTGATTGCCAAGCAGATAAAATATGAAGTGTGCGGCCAATGAGGGTGGGACCCAGTATGTGTAATGCAATTTAGAAGAATATTTTTGCCAAGGCAGACGGCAGTGCTGAGAGATTTACAGGCGGGACAAAAGTCCCTGAAAGCTGCGGTTCTTCCACGGCCTGAAATGATGTTATTTGCTGTTGGCAGCCATCGCTGAGGTGGAAAAAGAAAGACCACACTTACAGACTGTCACTTTATTTATTCTTTTGTGGCTTCTGTCCAAAGTGCTGAAGCGAGAGAGCCCTCTGAGGAGGCAGCCTTTAAGACCCTTGGCCTCCTCTCTGCCTTGCCTTCCTGCTTTGATTCCTCCAGTTGCCAGAGGCCTAAGGAAGGCAGCAATGACAGGGCTAGTTAGTGAGGTCCCAGTTTTGAACTGGGAGGGCACCACTCACCCCCTGAGATGAGAGGAACTTTGTTATTTTGTTTGCTTAGCACTTTTAACCTCTCTCCCCCTGTGCTGGTTTGAAAGAGAATGACCCCCATAGGCTCATATATTTGAATACCTGATCCCCACTTGGTGGAACTGTTTGAGAAGGTGTGGCCATTAGGAGGTGCAGCCTTGTGGGAAGAGGTGTTACTGGGGGTAGGCTCTGGTGTTTCAAAAGCCCACACCATTCCCAGTTAGCTCTCTCTGCCTTGTGTTTGTGGCTCCAGCACCATGGCTGCCTGCCTACTGCCATGCTCCCTTCCACGGTGGCCATGGTCTCTGAAACTAAAAGTCCAAAATAAACTCTTTCTTCTATTAGTTGCCATATCTAAGTGGGCAGTGTTGGCATTGCAGACAAATACTAACGACAGCATACAGTGGGCATGGAGTTTACAGATTTCCCAGGCCTGTCCTAGAGTGGCCAGTCTTTCCTAAACCTGCCCAGACAATGTAACCAATTTTCCTGAAGAAACCTAGGAATGCCTGCTCTTCTGTGCACACAGAAGTGTGGGGGCACCAGGTCTTGACTGTATGCTAGTGTCCCCTGTGGTTGCTTCCATGGATATCCTGGCTCTCTGGCTTTATTCTCATCCCTGATCCCTAGTTAAAGGTTAAAGTCACCTAGACTAAATCCCAAGAGGCAGTTTTCTGGCCTTACTTTCCCTTTTCTACTTTGAAAGCAAGTAATAACCCTACAAAATAGTGTCCCAGGGGCCTAAGAATACTGTTGAATAATGTGAGTTTTGCATGAAGTCTAGCCCCAAGCTGCCCCTCCCCTGTCAGAAGTGGCAGGCCTCCTCTCAGCACCGCACGCTGTAGGACCTTGCACCAGCCTGCTGACAGAACTCCTGCAAGCTCTGCTCTGCTGCCATCAGCTGACCTAGTTTCCTTCTCGTTCCCTTGAAATAGTCTCATCCCAGTTCGCTCTGTGTCGTCTGACAAATGTGCTTCTTTATTAGGGTGAGTCAGGCCCTTAGAGGTGGCAGAGCAGGTCATGGGCTAGCGAGGTTGCCATGGAAATTATTCACTTTTCATTGAATTATTCATTTGTACAGTCCACCTATAATGACCCTCCAGGTTCACGGATGACAGACAGACACACAGACAGAGAAGTCCAGGGAGGATGGACCTTTTGTCTGTCACTCTGCCTGAGAGGCGCTTTACACAGAGGGCTGAGACCCAGGATTCTCTCACCCCGGGACAGTGGTCTTTGCTGAGGGTGTGCAGACTGCCTCCAAATGGCCAGGGCTCGGGTCTCTTCTTCCCATTTTATCCACTGGCAAGCCAGAGGAGGAAGGCACCTCTCAAGGCTGTTACTGCATCTTGGACTTCAGCACCCAAAGCATGCTGGGAAAGACTCGAGCTTGCACTGTGACTGGGCTTCTAAGGAAACGTTCAGCTTAGATAGTTTCTGACATTGACATGGAGTCAAAAGGCATCTTCTCACCTAAGCAGCTGTTTCTCCAGTCACAACACCCATTCCCTGTGCACGTGTTGCCTGCTGCCCCACAGCAGTCACAGCCTGTGCTTGTAAACTGAGACTGTGTTAAAGGACCAAAGGGCCAAGTTTCTGTCTAAGGAGGGATGAACTGAGTTCTTTGGCTTTCCTAGAATCTAGAGCTTTAATTCGGTACCATTAACAGCTTGATAGGGCTGGTCATTTTTTTACTAAAATCACCACTATCGCCCACACATGCTGGCCTGACCTCAAACAGACACTCAGTGGTAAAATGCAGGAAAAATGACCAGTGCTATTTATGTTTTATCAGAGGTGAGGTTTTTTTTTTCTTTTTCTATTTTGACCTGAAACTAGATTTTAAGTGGCCACCTCAAAAATGTGTAAAGATATAAGTGGAAATATGTTATTACAGAAGGATTGGACATTGCCTGGGAGCCCTTCAGCAGGGCATGGACTATATGGACTGCAGTTCCTACCCAGTAACTCACATCTAGATGGAAAGAAAAGTGAACTAGACATAAACTGAGTGATGGGCCAAGATGCATAAGCACAGGGCTGAGCGCAAAGAGCTATAAAACAGCAAGTGATATAAAATCCCACTTAAATAAAGCCCATAAACATGCGTATATGTCCCTGGTGAGTAGGGCTAGCCTACAGCTGAAGGCCTAAGAAGGCCTTGTCCAAATCCCCACAAACACACTGAGAAACCCCAATCTCTGTGGACCACCGAAGGACCCTTGTTGACAAGGTCACATGCAGGTTCTCCATCGCCTCCCGCCCCAGCCCATCTTTCCCTTCTCCTGAATGCTCTCAAAGTCAGGACAGCCTCCCGCCGCAGCCCATCTCTCCCTTCTGAATGCTCTCAAAGCCAAGACAGCCTCCCGCCGCAGCCCATCTCTCCCTTCTCCTGAATGCTCTCAAAGTCAGGACAGCCTCCCGCCTCTTGTATCTGTTCTTCCCACATCATAACCAACCGGTCGGCACAGAGAGTAGACCCTTTTCTTAATGATTCCCTCAACACTCGTGAGACTACGTATGTCAGGAATGGTGGTAGCTTGCTGCAGCCTTTTATAGCAACAAAGCAAGCACCTTGTAATCCAGTCATGAGGTGTCCCTGTCGAAATACCTTGACCACTCCTCCAAGCAGGGCACAGCCTGCTGCTGCTCTGGGCTCTGCTTTAGTTTCCTTTCTATTTTCAGCTCTATTGCTCTCCTTCCGGCTCCTGATTGACCCTGGGAGCTCCAAGCTCTTCTCTTTTTATGAAGCAGAGCAATTCAGTCCCTCTCCTGCCTCATCTTAGCTCCCCATCTAGACCAGGCTTTTGTGTGTGCTCAAATCCATCCTGAGGCTCCAGGTCAGAGGCTCTCAACCTTCCTAAGGCTGTGATCCTTTAATACAGCTCTCATGTTTTGTGAGCTCCCACCCCCCCACACACACCATAAAATTAACTTTGTTGCTACCTTGTAACTGTAAATTTGCTACGTTTTAAAATCAGTGTAAATATCTGATATGCAGGACACCTGATGTGCAACCTCTATGAAAGATTTGTTTGATTCCCCAAAGGGGTCTTGACCTACAAGTTGAGAGCCACTGCTCCAGGTCAACTCCCAACAGGCACTCCTGCACAGAATCTGCCTTGCTTAGATAGCAGTTGGTGAATAACAATGCTATCCACAGGCACAGAAACACACACACACACACACACACACGCACAAACATGCACACACACACGTGCACACACACATACACACACACGCACACACACACACACGCACCACACACCACAAAATCAGCCTAGAATAATGTCACCCAAATGATAACAGTGGTTATTTCTCAGAATTATTCGGTTTTGTTATTTTTTAAATTTTGCCTTTTCTTCTGTATGTATTTTTTGTGCTATTTTGACTTTCTAAAGTAGGTACAGGATGTGTTTCTAGTCAGAGCTGAGGAAAGACAATATCTTCTGTGGTGCAGATACTCAGGTCAAGAGCTTGCCAGGAATCCCTCACTGCATGAGGTCACTGAGGCCCCTGGCTCTGCGCTGACCCATTTCCGCACATCTCCCTGCCTCATCCTGTGATGCCACAGAGTCAGGCAGCGAACATTCCAGGCCGGGGTGGCCTTCCTAGGCATTCTGCTCACGGCCACTTGAAGAGTGGCTATAGTAAAACATGCTGCCCCCCTCAGAGAGCGAGAGAGTCCATACACTAAAGTGTCCCTACCCTATGCCCTTTCACAGGAGCTATTTAACTGAGCCACATGTTAAATGGCCGAGCTGCCAGAGGCAAGGCTCAGCATCACCCAGCATCTGGGGAATGGAGCCTTGGTCCCAGGGTGAATATGGAGTGCCACCCCAGCAGGAAAGAAGAAGGAAGACTGGGGAGCACCCCGAGCCCCAAATCTTAGCCTCAAGAGACACATGTGGTATTGTTCTTGTCACTGTGTCCCTTTGTGACTTGACACCTGCTGTTGAAATAACAGGAGGTGAGAGCTGCTTTTGTTGCCCCAAAACTGATGAAAGAACAGATGATCCCATGGTCCAGAGAGGAACAGATGCAAGTCCCATGGTGGGCGCTGAGACTTGGCACTCAGGAGAGGAGGCTTCCAACTCCCCTCTGCTCTGACCCTAACCTGGTCTGAGATTCTACCTAGTGATCCGTCTGAGGCCAGTATTAAGTCATCTAGCAGAAACAGAATTTTAGCTATGAGCCCCCCCTTTGAAGCCTGGTGCTGAGTCACTCGTTGTAAGCAACGTAAACCCAGCTCTCACAGAGTGACTCTTGCTCTTTCTCAAATCTCATTTATAGGGAGCCCTCAGCAGAGTCGGCTTCACTTTGTGTAGTTTCTTACACCATGGGTCATCAAGCCATAATGTAAGGGCTACAAGGTAAATAAATAGATTGGCCCATTTCTTACAGATGAGAAAACATATCCCACTGAGATTCATGTAAGCAACTAGTGTTAGCCCCAAAGTCCATTTGTCAGATTCTGTGGCCATAATGCCATGTAACACAAGACCCACAAATTCAGGACATGGCAACAGACTTCTCACTGGCAGATGTGGCACCTGTGGTTTTGGTGCCTGGCTGTTGTTGATCCATTTCTGGTGTCACTTCCTTCCTTTGGGATGATGATTGTGAACTCGTTCCTTGGAGCAGATGAGAGACAGCAAGATTCCATGTCAAGACAGGCAACTCCATAACAGTGTTGGCCAGGACCCATGTCAATGGGAAGGAAGTCAACTCCAGCCTCTTCTGGAGAGTCTGATGAGGTCACATGGGAAAGGACCTGGTGCTGCATTTACCAGGAATAAGGTAAGAGGGATGGGATATACCATACATATCTAGTCAGCGGAAAGGAAACACCGGAATCCAAATTGGTCCTCCACCACCAAAGGGCACTGTCATCTTGCTTCCTTTTTGCTGTGCCCCCCGCCCCCCCACCAACTGTGCAGGCTAACTCTCTCTCATGATCTTGATGTGGAAGGAGAAGGATGAGAGAGTTAGCATCCCTGGGCACCTGCTTTGTCTCTCTGAGAACTCACTTGCTCTGAGAAGACTGCTGCCAGTTTCCCATGCTGGATGGGAGCCAGAGATGAAAAGCACACTTTGTCATCAAGGCACATTCATCATCAATGCCTGCTTCCTTCCCACCAAAGGAGATGGCTCATGCTTGCCCAGCTTCTGGGAAGATGCCCCACATCTGGGACAGGGTGCTTTTGAAATATAGTGGTAATGGTCCCCACAGTATGTCGTGCAGGGTGCTGCAAAGCTGCCACCTGTGAATTCCAATTCCTGGTACCTTAGTGGGGACATTAGTGACAATATCTATCTGCTTTCCATATCTGGGCTTCAAGGTGCTCGGAACTGACACACAAAGTATAGAGAATGGCCATCATCCTGACTGTGGGATCCAATACTCCGTGTTCTGGTCTCAAGCTTTTACTCATCCTTAGGCCTCTATTTTACTGTTAGTAAAATGGGCTTTGGCCACCATATCTGTCCAAGAGTCTTCCCAGGCAGGACGTTCCCATTCCCAGGGTGCCGGCATGCCACTGATGGGTCTAGGCTCTGTTCTGCCTATGATCATGCTCCAAGTTCATTGATCCAAACCACTCACCGTCCAGAGTACTTAGCACTTAGCCACTGTGGAGGCGGGGCGATTGGGGGTGTGTGGGGAAGGGCCTGGTTAGCTCAGAGCTGTCAGGTCCCAGGGCTTTCCCAAATGACCCCATGTTAATCTTGGTTTGGACAGTTCTTACCAAATCCAGTGTGCGTGGGATCATGGAAGACCGGATAGAGATGAAGGAAGCAGTTTGGCTCTCCATGTTCCAAACAGGAGTCACAAACCAACAGCCACAACACCAGCCTGGAGCACATTATGAACACAGGTCCTCAGGCCCCTGGAGCCCTCAGTTGGAGTTGCATTGAGCAGGATCTCCAGGCCATTTGTGCACACCTTGCAGCTTGGAGTGCACCGATATCGTAGGCACAGTATCCATGCTTTTCCATTAGAGACTTCTCTGTGGTTTTTTTTTCCTACAGGCTTCTCCTAGCTGCCTCCATCCCCAGCAGCCCACACCAGTGCCTCTTTGCCGGAAGGCTGCCCCAGGCCTGCTGCAGGCCCCTTTGCCTGTGGCACAGACAGCCTGAAGGCCTAGAAACTTACATCCACTCAGGGGCAGCCCTTCACCCAGGGCTTCCCAAACTTTCACAGTTCACAAAAGCTACGCTGCCTTAGTCACTTCAAACAGAACTCATTCAGAGGCCAAAAAAGCTGGACAGATCCACAAGAAACAAACAGTCAAAGTATCATTCACATCTCCTCAGTAGCCTGGGTCAAACAGCTTAGCAATATTTATACCCTAACCCCATAGTCACCACTTGTAATGACACATGGACGTGAAGGCAGAAAATAACATGTCAATTTTACCCACCAATAACCACACTTAATGTATTAACAGGATGCACGCGCCTGTTTGCCACTGCCTAAGCTCTTCCGGGCTTGGAGTCTGACCTGGGCACCGCTGCCCTCAGTCCCTGCCTGCTCCAGCTGATTTCCACTAGGTCTAGGCTTTTGGTCCCAGCTGCTGCCTTGCACCCGGCTTCACAAAGACTTGACATCACTTAAGGGAACATAGGACAATCTGATGCTTAAACCGAACTGTCTTGAAAGTGGGTGTCTGGCAGCTGACACTGTGTTTTCCTCTGAAAATTCAAATATCTAACAGCAGCTTGGGTCCTTTGGCTCAGGGCTTAGAAAGCACTGTCCAACCTACAATTGATGTGTCTCAGCAGCCAGCTTCTTCACCTGGTTCCAATCAGGATGACTCCGGCATGACCTGAGCTGCCCTAAGCTGCCCTCAGAGCCTCGGCTACAGCGGATTAAGACGGAGCTTTACCTGGCCACCTTCCAACATGCTTTCTTCCTGCCCCAGTCTCCACTCTCCACTCTCCACCCACTTTTGGATTGTTTTGCAAATATTTCCTAATGAGTGTCTGTCATAGGAATTTCTATCTCAGAGTCTGCCTGGGGGTACTGAGCCTAAGAAAAAGGTGCCCTGAGAGGAAGGAAGGCTGGGGCTCCTAATAAGGTGATGTCATCATTCATGGGCAAACATAGCTGTCTACCTTGGACAGTGGCAGCAGAGGGAAACCGGAGGGCCAAGCCCAGAAACACTACAGGATTAGAGTTACCTGGCACTGGCCACAGGCTAGATAAGGAACAGTGAAGGAACCATGTACATCACCCTGTTTAGTGATGTCCTGAGAGTAAAAGCCAGAGTTGGGCAGGAACGTGCAGTGAGTTCCTGTTATCACATACCAAATACAACCTCTGAAATCCCAATTGTAAAACAGAGGGTGGAAGTGGAGCTGGCACCATTTCCCCCACCCACTTTTTAAAAAAGGTTTTGTTTAAATGTGTGCTTGATGTGCTGTTCCCAGCTTCATTAACCCCCTAATAATTATACTAATTATGCCACGATCTCTGCATAAGGATGTGTTTGGAAGCCGCACTCTTGCTCAGCCTCAAATGGCAAACAGCCTGCTCCTGAGCCACAGTGTTGCTGTTCCGCCCTGAAATGTTTTACTCAAACAGAGGCAGCACCTGTTGGGTGACATCGTGGCTGGGGGAAGCTCATCTTGAGCTGCCTGTACACTTTCTGTACAGTGAGTCTTAACACTCAGGTTCTATGGAGGAGCAGATGGGGGTGGGGGGTGTAGAGCTGCCATGATCGCAGGGCCCATGGGGTGGGGTGGTGGGGAAAAGGAACTGCTCTTTGTTACTTCTGTACCTAGCTCTTCTTTTGCACCTCCCCACAACCTGAAGCTATGGGAACCGCCACTCCTATTCTGCAGGCAGGAAATCCTTACCTTCTCATTTTATACATGTTTCTATGGTGCTGTTTTAGAGTCTTTACTTCCCTACTTGGGTCCATCCATTCCCGGGTTGATCCTATCACTATGATCATTTTTTCTCTTCTGTATACTCCAGGCTCTCACATTTAAGGATCTTAAGAAACCTAGAAAGAGGTTGCCCTCCTAAGGTCAGCTGATTCTAGCAGACAGCCAAAGGCCCTATGTGTAAACTCAACAATCTACAGTCTATTAGCCCTCAGCCACCAAGCCATGAGGCCAAAGATTCCCCACCCCGAATAAGCCAACTCAAGGCCAAGAACTAGCAGCTTAAGATGTTCCCTTACCGCCCAGCTCAAGGGAGTTGTTGGAAACAGCTAAGCTTGAACTCTTCCTCTAGCTTCATTGCTTCTTCCCATGGGAAGCCCACAAGCACCATAGCCTGTGCATTTGTCTTTACATCTGCCTCCTGGATAGTCTTTCTGCTCCCCCTCCATAGCCCTGATTGTGAACTGCTCTGTGCTCTCATTTCTAGGTGTGTTGGCTAATTGTCAACTTTAACAAACTCTATAGTCACCTAGGAGATGGGCTTCTGGGAATGCCTGTGGGAGAATATTATGATCATATTAACTAAAGGGAATAAGATATCTTCTGTAGAGGACCATTCTCTGAGTCGGGCTATCCTAGACTGTTTATTCATTTATTTCTAAGTTTTTAATTATGTACTTAGGTAAGAGGTAGATGTGCATGTGACTGCAGGTGTCTGAGAAGACATGAGGAGGGTGTCAGAGCCGCTGGAGCTGGAGTTATAGGCATTGTCAGCCTCCTGAAGTGGGTTCTGGGAACCAACCTTCGCTCCACTCTAAGAGCAGTGCTCACTGTTGACAACCGAGCCTCCCTCCAGGCCCCTAGCATGTTTAAATGATGAAAGTGAGCTGAGAACCAGCATGCTTGCATTCACACCTCTCTGCTTCCTGATCCTGGATGCAATGTGCAGTGTGTCCAGCAGCTTCAAGCTCCTGCTACCATGGCTCTTCCACTTTGGTGGACTACATCTTGAGCTATGAGGGAAACAAAACCCTTCTCCCTTAAGTTGCTTTTGTCAGGATATTGATCGCAACAGGAAAAGAAACCAGGACACTAGGGATCTGCTGGTGGCTCGACCTCCTTAAACTGCTAAATCAGTTACAGTACAAATTAAGACCCAAGCATCTAGAACAGCCCCTTTGGTTATCCAGAAGGAAAACATCACTGATAGAGTAGTCTGCAAAAATCCCAGGAACCTCAAAAGGGAAAGCATCAAATAGTGGCTGGAAAAGGGGAGACCTCAGAGGAAAAGCAGATGGGACATCGGCAGGGATTCTGAGCAGACGGCTCCAGTGTCTGGGTTGGCACCCCAAGTTCCATTCGGAGCCAGGACGCAGCTGAGGCTGGCTGGGCAGAGGGACATGGGCTTTCTTTCTGAATTTCCACTATGTTCAGCCCAAGTCAATGTGTGTGTGTGTGTGTGTGTGTGTGTGTGTGTGTGTGTGTGTATAAGAGGGGGGGGGAGAGAAATACAAGCAAGTTTGTTAAGAAACACAGCACTTTATACATACAATCTTCTAGAAATGAAAAGTGGGACAGTGTCAGCAAAGGACTACAATACAACAGGAAGACGCTGGCAGGGACCTAATCAAGCAGTGTTGCACAAAGGGAGCAGGGGATTGCCTCAGAAGCATGACAGGAGAGCACAGAACAGCAGCCTTGGGACTGATGACGACAGCCCTTTATGGTGAGAAGAACTGGGTTCCCGGGATCTGGAGCCACGGCTCCCCCAGGGCCCTGGCCCCAGGCCATTGTTGGCTCTGCCAAGCTTATAACTAGCTTTAGAGAAGAAACTATGTTTCTCCTCTGCACACCAGGCTGTCAGGGAGGAGCTCTGGCCTCAGGCCGCTGCTGGCTCTGCTGAGCACAGTCCTGGTTGTGAGAAGGACCTATGCTCCGTCCCCATACATCAGGGCCTCAGGGAAAGCCTCGACTGTTTTGGCACTCCACAGGTATCAAAATCACCAATAACCTTGGGAAGGAGTATCCACCAAATAGAGCACTCACTGACCTGAAACGCTTCCTCGTCATTAGCAGCCTGGGTTATTTAGAGGTTCCCATGAGGCCTCTTTGGCCAGCAATTCAATTAAATGCAACCCAGTCCCAGTGCTGGAAACTTCATTTGGTGACAAGAGATGTCCAGCTGGAGCTTTGTCTCCCCGTCACATGGTGATTTCACTTAGCGTCTGCTGGCATATGTATTGTACAAAGTGTCTACTGTATTACGTTCTCATACTATCCCTCAAATGGCCCTTAATTTTAGCTGCCTCCCTTCATATTCCTTCCTTCCTTCATCCTTTTTTTCTCCCTCCCCACTTGATTCTCCCACTCCAGTCCGACCCACATCCATCTATAACTATCTATCCTATTTCCTTTCCCTGGGGAGATCTATCTGTCACCCCAGTCCCTTACTCTATACTTAGTTCTTTGAATTGTAGATTGGCTATCATTGAGAACAGACAATACCCACATATCAGTGAATACACACCATATTTGTCTTTCTGGGTCTGGATTACCTCACTCAGGATAATTTTTCTCTCTAGTTCCATCCATCTGTCTGCAGATTTCATTTTTTTAATGGCTGAGTAGTACCCCATTATGTAAGTGTGCCACGCTTAGCCATTCATCTGTTGAGGGACATCTAGTTTGTTTCAGGTTTCTGGACATTATGAGCAGAGAATCAGTGAACGTGCTGGAGCAAGCGTCTCTGTGGTGGGGTAAGCATCACTTGAGAATATGCCGAAGAGCATTCTATCTGGACCTTGAGGTAGAGCAATCCCCGCATTGCTGAGGAACCACTGACTTCCATTGTGGCTGTACACATTTGCAATCCCACCAGCAATGGAGGAGTGCTCTCCTGACTCTGCACCCTCGCCAGCACGAGCTGACATTTGTCTTACTGATCTTAGCCATTCTGATGGGTGTGAGATGAAATCATGAAGTAGTTTGGATTTGCATTTCCCTGATGCCTAAAGATGTTGAACATTTCTTTAAGTCAGACCAAGGCAATCTAAACAAAGTTTCACTCCTGCCAACCCAGCCTGACCCAGGGATGCTAATGAGCCCATCTGGGAAGCTCGGTGTCTGGCTTGGCGGGGAGGCCTTGCTCTGGCACTCAGAACCACCTCAGGGATATGGGAAGGGGTGTGCTCAGCTGCAGCAGCCCAGGGAAGGCAGGTGCACAGTGCCTTTGTGCCAAATGGCATGAAGAGACTGTCTGGAAGGCTGGTGCGCAGAGTCACCCTCTGAGAAGACACAGCCTCTTGGGGGCAGTATTTGCCAAGGTGCTTTAGGGTAAAGATGGCTTCTTCACTGTACATTTGCTAATGCATGCACATGTGCGGCTGTGCTCGCGCGCGCGCGCGCACACACACACACACACACACACAGAGCTAAGTGCATGGAGTTGGGTGTGGGGTGGAACACAGCTTGCCTTCACCCACCGTTCTGGGCATCTTTGTGGAGACTCTGCACGATTGCACCCTGGCAGCCTTGCCTTTGCCTGCGGGAATTTGCCATCCCTGGCAAACCAAGAGCTGCTTCCAGGCACAGCAGTGAGAGATCTGGGAGCAGCTCCTTGAGTAGGCTGAGGTGGATCTTGCCAAGTGCAAGGCCACTGAGCTAGTGAATGTTGATGTGAGGGCGTACCTGGCACACACAATCGAGGAGCTGTGCAAGTGTTTTTCCCCGTTTGTCTATGTTTCTTTCCAGAGCTAAAGCTGTGGGAACCAGGACCCAGCTTCCATTGTCCTGGCCCCTCCGCCAAAGTCCCCATTCCCAGGGGGTTGAGAAATGGCCTCATTTAAGGCAAAGGCAGGTGCTAGGCCAGGATCCCAGCTAAGAACCTCCCTTGTCTTGGAGGCCTGGGCTCCTTTTCCAGATCCATACACAGAAGGCCCTAACACCAAGGCACAGAGAATTCCAGCGGCGAGGGAGAGACCGAGATGCTGATGCTGCTCCTCATAGCCCAGCTACAATAAACAGCCAGGGAGGGGCAAAGAGTGACCCAGTCACCCTAGAATGTTCTCTGTGATGAATTTGATGCCAGAAAAAAAGGGGGGGTCTATGTGTATATTTTCCCTGGAGGAACGGCCTCAACAAATTTGCAGTGAATGAGAATGTTTCTGGGCTACGTGCTGGAAAATTAGCACTGGCTTGCATTAATTGAAATTCAGATCTTCATGTACATCAATTCCCTTCGATCCTTCTGGGATTCACAGCAGCAAGAAAGACACAGAGCAACAGATTAGTCCAAGAGTTGTCAGTGACAATGATAAATTGAGGTGTAAAAGTCCCACATTGAGATAAATTGCCATTAAAAGCCCAGCCGCCCCTCTCCCTGGTAAGTGTGCAGAACGGGGAATTTGTTAAATAAGTGGGTTGCCTCTCATGAGGAACCTTCACCATGCGTGCGTGAAGGCACAATTCCATCACCTCAGGCTGCTGCCCTGATCTCAGTGTTATTGTTGCCAGGTCCCACCTGGACCACCGAATGCCTTCTCACGTGCTCTCTGCCTGGGCCACCGATGCCTTCTCATGTGCTCTCTGCTATTAAGTCCATTGCAATCACCACACATGCACGTGCACACACACACACACATACACATGCACACATCCGAACGCATCCTCTGAGCCTCCTGGCCATCTCCTGAAACCTCACATAGCACAGCCAAAACCTAATTCCCAAATCAGTGCATCACTCCGGACTTCTCTCTCCATGTCCCCCAACCTGACCTCGTGCGCTCAAACCTCTGATGACAGCCCTCTCCGTGAGTCTCAGCCCTGTGGCCAGCCGTATCCACCTGTGCTGCACCAAACCCTTGACGTGTCTGGAAGACATCACGCTGTTCCTTGTGTTTTCGCTTTGCCCCTTTCTCTACCCCTCTCCTCTAGGATCCTTCATGCTCATCCTTGAAGCTCAAATTCAAAGAGGGTAGAGCACTCACCCCAAGAACCTCTTTGGTGGTGTGAACACCCTAGTTTCTCACACAGTCTTGTGGCCAGTTGTGCTGTGCTGGAGGTGTGAGGCGAATAGCCATCAGCCAGCTAGACATCAGAAAATGCACCATCACCAGGAGACAAACACTGCCCTTTGGGACAGTAGGAGATATCGCCATATGCCCACATCACAGAAGTACAGCCCTGCAGAGCCCTGGGGCGCCTGGACCCATTTCCTCCTGTAAGAGCTTCAGTAGACATTCCCAAGGTATCACCCTGGATTATTCAAATAAAGATCATTGCAGGCACACTAGCATCATGCTGTCGACGGGAAGGGAGGCACACAGAGAGGAATGAATTCATAACGGCTTATTCCCCAGACTAACCTAGGGAAAGCTCTGTCATTAAAATTACATGCTGCACACACCTCCCCATCCACCTGGACAGCAAGGAACTTTCTTGCCACAGATGAGAATTTGTATTTCAAGATGAAGGTCTCCTCTAGCTCTTCGTATGTGGCTCTGTCGGGCGGGGGAGGCTCCACTTCACCCCCCGTCCTACAGTTCGTTCTCCTCCTTCTTCCTCTCTCCTCCCACGGCCGCCGCCGCTTCCTCTCTTCCACACACACACACCCCACCAGCTATTTCCCAAGTAACAATAAAAGGGATGTCCTTGTAGTAATCAGCCACTGCAATTTGGGGGTGAATATTCCATTAGTTCTGGGCCAGGGATTCCCGATCAATATTGCCTTCTCAAAGGCCAACCAGTGTAACAAAGGCTCTTATTAAGCAATCCTAAGCCCCGGTGCTGTTCCCCGTGACTGACAGTCAATCTGTGCGTTAATTAATGCCTGCCTCCTCTGTTCACTAGAGCTGTGGAGTCCCTCAAACATTGGCTCCATCCCCCCTCCCCCGCTCTCCGGTGATGCTGCTGGAAGACTGAGGACAAGTCCAAAGTCCAGCTTAACTTGGTCCTTTGGTGATGGACTCCAAGGCTCAGAACTTCAACATTCAATCTGCGAGAAGGATGGTCCCTTCCAATCCCCACCCTCAGCAGTGGAAGGAAGGAACTCTCTCTGGCCTTATGAGCTCGCACACATGCATGCTTACACACACACACACACACACGCACACGCACACGCACACGCACACACGCACACACACACATTCTCCACCTGCCATACTCAAGGTATGTATCTCTACCATGCTCTCAGTGATGAGAGACTCACCCCGTGTGGAAGACCCTGTCTTCCGGCCATTACTAGGACCCAACTCCTCTTGAGGTGGATTCTATTTCCTTGGATCCTGGGTTTTTATTTCAGGTGCCTTGGGTTCTCCCTTCCCTCGGTACTATCTGCCACTCCCTGCGCCAGCATTCTAGCTGCTTCCTCTGTGAGAAGATCCCCTCGTGGTTGATATTTAAGGTCACACCCACTGTGGTAACAGCAGCATTAACATCATAATTTGCTGAGCATTTGCGGTTGTCACCCCCAGGCTGAGTACAGAGTACACTTCCTGTGGCTTAGTTTTCTAACACACTGAGTTTAGACAAGAAGCCCTCCCTAGACCTCCCCAAACCTATGACCAGGACCTATATTCTGAAAGGTGGAAATTACTTGTGCCCTGCGTCTATGGCTGCAGCTAATGATAGGGATGGAAACTGGAGCCCAAGAGGGTTCAGAAGAAGCAGCAAGATAAATTTTGAAATGCACATGGTCCATGGCTGACCTGGAGTGTGAATTAGTATCATCATAATGTCACTCCAGTGAGGTAGGCAGTACTCGACGCTCGCCCAAACTGAGCCAGAAGCTCCTTACATCCAAGGAGCAGAACTCAAAGCTTAGTGAGTGACTAGTTACTTAGCTCCAGAGCAACCCACCCACTCATCCTTCTGGCCCTTCATACCCGAGGGTCCCCTGCCCCTTGCTCATCGCAGGACCATGTGGCTTTCCCAACTCCCAATCATTTCTTTATCCTACTACCCCAGGGTCCTCTGCACTACCTAAGGCATCTCCACCCACTCTCTTTCAACACTTAAGTGCCCTTAACTCCTACACTATGAATTCAGGAGTTGCCCTTTGAGACTGGGATACAGGCTAGTGGCTATATTGTAAGCTGTAGTCCCACCTCAGGGTTCAGACAGTCCCAGTGGGCAGGCCTTGTGCAGAGGAGCCACTGCTGGTGAAATGAGCGGGGCAACAGAGGATATCTAGGTGATTTGCTGCCTCTGTGGAACAGCCTATCGGATGACTAAATCCTACCTTGGAAACAGAACCTTCAGTCTCCAACGTGGCTTCCTCTGATCTTCAGTGCCTGGTTCCCTGGCCTTGTATGATCCCTTCTCACACGGACACTGCATCAATACTGACTTATGGCATGGCTGAAGGGATGGTGTGTAGCTTCCAAAGCCAGACCATGGAGACATTCTCTCAGATTGCTCTGTCTGGGGAGAACTGAGCACCATAAATAGTATTTAGATTAATTGTCAACTTGATACAACCTAGCATCACTTAGAAGAGAGTCTCAGTGAAGAATTTTTTTTAATTGGGTTAATTGAAGTAAGAAGACCCATTCCATATCTATCTAAGAATGGGGATCTAAGTTCAAATCCTCAATGTCTTCATTAAAAATAGGGCAAGACTGTGCTCCTATATTCCCAGTGCTAGGGGTGAAGGGGTAGAGGCAGGAGGATGATCGTGGCTTGCTTGCCAGACAACTTAACAAAAATAGTGGGCTTGAAGTTTAGTGAGAGATTCTGTCCCAAGGGACTAAGGCAGAGGGAATAAAAGACACACAACGTTATCCTCTGACCTGCATGTGTGTACACCCAGGTGTGCATAACCCCCTCACACACAGATACACAGACAAATACACCATACACAACAAAATTGACATTATATACAAAGAGGAGAGGTGGACAAGGAGGTGAGCAGGAGGAGTGAAGAAGAGGATGAAGAAGAAAAAGAAGGAGTAGGAGAAGGAGAAGGGTGGAGAGGAAGAAAGAAGAGGAGGAGGAAAGGAAAGCAAGCAAGGAAGGAAGGAAGGAGGCAGATAGCAAGTGAGCAGGAAGTAGGGTAGCACTTGACTATCAAGCATCAAGACCTATCCTCTGTGACTCACTTATTCTAGGGATGCTCCACCTCCAAAAGTTTCCACAACCTTTCAGAGCATCACCATCACCTGCAGGCTAAGTATTAAAACACAGGAGCCTGTGGAAGTCATTTCACACGGGTTGAGTGGCACTATTCCTAGGAAGACATGAACAAACATCCACCCACCCCACATAGGGAACCAAAGACAGGCAAAGCAAGGGGTCACTTACAGCAGTGTGAGTGAGGGGTTAATGATAAAAGCATGGACTATTCAAAGGCGGCTGCATTACTTAAATCATAATGACTCACCAAAACTCAAACCCTAGGGCTCTTTGTAACTGGACAGAGCACAGTCCTCTCTCTGAAGCAGTCCTTAGTGCTTATATAACCTGGGATGGGGTGGGGGGAGGGGACACGGGGGTAGGAACACCTGTGATTCTGATAAGTTTCAGAAACTCCCTGAGACTTGTGAGTTGTTTACTTACTGAGTCTTAAAGAGCTTCCCTCCAGGATGGAGTAATCCGACTTTTAATTTCAGAGGAAATAGCTACACAAAACCACTAAAATTACAACAAGCATGAGGACCACCTGCATCAAAGACACAAGATGGAAGGAGAAAGGTAAGAACAGATATCAAATTCAGGGGAATAAAGTATCCATCTTTTCCAAGGCATGAACCTTTTAGCCTGGATGGGCTGGGCTAGTGCCTGGATATCCCATAGAAAGGATGTGTTGACATTTGAACTTAGACTTGAGCTTGAGGGTGCTAGGATGTCTTCATCAAGGTCATTTGAGTCAGAGAATTTTATCTCAAGTTCCCTGCCATGTGTGAGTTGGGGAAGTGGCTTCCAGGTACAAGCTGCAAGCTGCTCCAGCTTTTGAGACCTCCTGGTCTTGGATCTCATACAAGCCTTCAGCTGCCTTACATTCATCAAATCTCGGGTTGCATTTTGCCAAGTACAACGTGTGTGTGTGTGTGTGTGTGTGCGCGTGTGTGTGCGCGTGTGTGTTTAAGGGGAAATTAATGCATATGTTTCTGATTCATCTTATGTGGAAATGATCAAAATATTATGTCTGAAGTAAAGCAACATCTAGAAAAGGCTTTAGATAGTTTTTGCCAGGTTTTTTTTTTTTTTTTTTTTTTTTTTTTGGTATGTTTCTTGTGAGGCGAGGTTCCAGCCTCACTGCCTTTTGGTCTTATCAAGAGGTATAAATACCACTTCTGTCGGGAAGACTCCCCATGCTACCTGCCATCATCAAGCTCAGAGCACACGAGGACTCCGGTCAGAGGCAGTCTGAGGAACTCCCTGCCCCAATACTGGTCATAAATCCCACCCCAAGCAAGTAAACTGACCCAGGATGGAAGGCAAGAACCTTGATTGATGGATTCCACCATGACTCACCTTCTTGGACATTAGGAGCCTGTCTAGTGTCTGGCCAACCCTCTGCCTGTCTGTACTGGGCATGCCAGGAGACAAGGCCCTTCAAGGGAACCTGGGCCTGAGATATAGAAGCTGAAAGGGCTGGGAAACCAGGGCACCGAGCAATGCAAGGATTGGTCTCTGAGATCTTGGCTTCTCAGCTTGTCACTCCATGCTCAGGAGTGACATCCGGGCAGAGCAGGCTCCTATCTAACAGCCAATCTCCACGCCTTCCCTACAGCACCATAAATTTTTCCAAAGGAAAGAAGGGGCGTTGACCTCCACCCTGACCTGGCCATGGGTAGATCCTAGTGTGGGCTGCAAATCAAACCCTGACCATGGCCTTGAATTAAGTCACCACCTAAGCCACCAGACCAGTCGGACATACCCAAAGACAAAAGCTGATCTCAGCCTCAGACTGAGCCCGTAACCCACCCACAGCCTGCACACTGCTGCTGCCCATGAACTGAGCCACAATTGTGCATGGTAGCTTGGCACAGCTTTGTGCCCACCAAGGAGGTGGTGGGCCTGTGCCCCTACCCTCAAGCCCTCACTTCTCTTTACCTAACTGCAAATAGATTAGGAGTCTAGCTAGTGTCTGCCATCTCTCTGTCCTTGCAAGGCACAGAAGTAAAAAAAAAAAAAGAAAAATCTACTTGAGGGATATGTGGCAAGTAAAAGTTGCCATCTGGACAGGAGGTGGCATGTTCCTTTGTTTCACACGGTCACTGTATACTAAGCTTGCAGGGCACAGCGTCCCTGCTATGACCTGGCTCTGATAGTGGCTCCCTGGGGCCCTCTACAAGTATTCCCTTTCCCTATGAGGCTTCCCTGAGGAGATCATGGTAGTTAGACCCCAGCAGCAAGCAGGGCCTGATTGTTCCTGCTAAAATGGCCAGGGTTTGGGCTTCCTTTCTCTCTGGCAACCTGCTCAGTTTCTTGTGGGTCAGCCTTATGGTTTCCACAATGCCAGCTGGTACTGTTCATAGTGGTTTATTTTCTTCTGCTGAGATATTGTTCTGTGATTTCTTGTGTGACACTGTTCCTGAGGAGACATGAATAAACCTCTACATAAACCAACAACACGCCCAAGTTCAGACATCACCAAACTCTAACTTGGTTAACCAATGAGTTTTACTGGGGTTACTTGCAGGAATAGAAATGACCCAAATGGCTGTTTTACCAAATCCCACAACAGCATGGATGACAGTTTACAAAAGCTGGGAACACTGGAGCACACTGCACAGCCTGCAGGCAGCTCAACAGGTTGGAGAGTGTCTTTTGTAGGTCCTCAGCTCGGTCGGTGTGAGACTTCTCCTGGCAGCTCAGCTTATCTCTGATTCTTCCCTGCAGCTCAGCTTGTCTGAGAATCTCCTAGGTAGCATAGCTTACCTGAGAGCGTTTCCCAGCAGTCCTTACTGCTTCTATATGCATGACCAAATGAATGTGTTCAGTTTCAGGCACTTCCTGAACTCACTGAGTTGCTTGCCTCCGGAATGAAGAGTGCTTCCTTCCCGGATGGAATGTTATATCTTCCCTCCAGACACTCTGCTGTTTCACCTCCCTGTAACCATCCTGTATTAAAATAACCTATTGTTTCACAACCACCAACCCCTTTAACAAGTTGCATTTTAGTAAGTCTTACCTCAAGAGGGAAGTTTTTAATCATGTGGAGAAATGCTATAGAGCACTCCCCTAGAGCAAAAATAAAGGGTCAAGAACCTGCTACCAAAGGTCACACCACTCAGTGACATCCAAAGGGACAGTGATAGTGTTCCCAGCATACTTTCTCTAGATGACCTGCTCTTGGGACACACTGACAGAAAGCCCTACATTGGTGCCAGGAGTGTAACACCTGAACAAAAAAGATGACGTATCCTGTCTGGGAGCAGATAGCTGTGCAACAGAAAGATCTGGCAAGAGCTCTTAGGAGAAGTCACAGAACATGAGGTAATGGGAGGAGGATGCAAGGGGGCCTGCTTCCATTAGCGTGTCGCTCGCACACAACCTACAAGACACCAGCCAGCCAGCACCCTGTCACTCTTGCAGAAGAAACAGCTCACATCTCACAGCTCACACTATGCTTGCTATCAAAGACCTCTGCCCTTGGTAATTTCAAAGAGCTTCAGAAAGGGCATGGTGTGGAGATCTCTTCTTCCTTGTAGAACGAAGTGTGTGCACAGACCAAAAAAAAAAAATACTTTGTGCACGTAGATAAGCACCGGAGAAGGCAAGAAAAGTTAAACACACAGCTTCCCTCTCGGATACATTGACGCCCTTAACCTTGGAAGAGGAGGTAGGTCACCAGGGGGAGGGCTTTGAGCTTTCAAAATCCCGAGCTATTTCCAGTTAGTTCTCTGTCTCGGGCTTGTGGATCAAAGCATAAGCTCTCAACTGCTGCCCCAGCACCATGCCTATCTCCCTGCTGTCCTGCTCTCCGGCATGACAGTCATGGGCCCTAGCCCTCTGGAAGAGTGTGGTCCCAAAATGTAAGTGCTTTCTTTTTATAAGTTGCTTGGGTCATGGTGTTTTGTACTGGAAATAGAAAGGTAATTAGGACGCACCCTAAAGCAACCCCTCTGCCATGAACTTTTCCTCTGCAGTCCTGTCCCTTGGAGTGTGGGCGGGGCCAGCAGCATGCTTCTATCTCATTAGAGTTTGGCTAAAGCAGTATAACGTCATTGTCATGGTCTCCTTATCAAGATGTTGCTGACTAGAGAGAGGAAGGTATCGCTTGCGGGCCTCGGGAAAGACAACCATCCTGTGTTAACTTCTAGGAAAGGAGCCTGTGGCAAGGCTTGAGTGGCCTCTAACTCCAACAGTAGTCTACAGCCAGCACCCTTTGAGAAGCTGGGGCGCCTAGACGCATGGCTACAACAAGATGTATTTAGGTAGACTCGGGGTGACCTAGGCTGTGAACAGTCTGACTATTAATAAAAAGCATGAAAAGGAGAAAATATCTGTGCAAACATAATGCCCTTCTATGCACAGAGTAGCCTAGAAGGCATCCTTCCCACTTTGCAGAAAACCTGATAGAGACCAGGGGAGGGGAGCTGGCCTGTGCAGACACCACCAGCTTGTCAGCCACGTGGTCCACACTGTGCCCTTTCCCCGGGCTGTGCTACTCCTGTACCTGGGAGGTGAGGGAGGACAGTGGACTCTGTAAAAGCCTGCCACCATCAGAGCTAGAAAACACGTGTGCAGGCTCCCAGTGCCCCTCTCCTATAGACAGAACATCTGTTCCCCATCCCCCAAATTCCCCTGTTGAAGCCTAAAGTCCAAGTTAATGGGACCATGGAGAAGTCAGGTCATGAGCGTGGACCCTTGTGAAGGAAGTGGTGACCTCGTAAGGAGGAGACACAAAAGAAAAGATCTTTTTCCAGTAGGTCAGAGGTCACCTCCACATCATTCCATTCTGAGTATCTGTGTAATGTTATGGTTCATAAGAGCAACTGAATCTGTGTGCACGTCACATGGCTAGGGTAATGCTCAGTGGTACAGACCCTGTTTGTCATGTGTGACATCCTGGGTTCTATCCATTGTACTGAACACGCAGCACAACTTGCACGGATGACAATCTATAGTATACACTCCCCTGCCCAGGGCACAGAGGACACATGGTTCCCTACCATAGGAGGGCAGTAAAAAGCCATGGGGTTGCCAAAAATGTTCCTTTATGGAAGGAGGTTTGAGGCCTCCATTCCTCTGGCAGCCTCTGACTCAGTCTCCTGGGAGCCGGCTTCTCTCCCCGCCTGGCCCAGAGTTACTGTAGTCTGTGTCATTCACTTCTCTGGGGCACCAGCAGCCTGTATTATTGAGAACATTGTATTTGACTTTAATCAGAGCTGCTGTCAAGCACTCGCCCCCTCCTTTTGTGCTTCATTGTCCTCAAGGGAGAAAAGTTTCTTATGAGCATCGTTTGACACCAGCCTCCCAGACATGCTGAGATTCTGCAGTTCCTGAGGCTGCTGAGATTCTGCAGCTCCTGAGGCTGCTGAGATTCTGCAGTTCCTGAGGCTGCTGAGATTCTGCAGTTCCTGAGGCTGCTGAGCTGGTTCCTGCTCAACCTTGAGCCTCTTGCCACCCATCTCTGAGCCTCGAGTTCACTACATATGCAACCAGGGGTTGGAGCATCGGTGTAGTTTCGTGGTCCAAAAGATTAACTGACCCTTTATACATGCCCCAGGTCTCCCAGCTTCTGACCACCTCACCCTGAGTATTGACTGAGCGTTCTTATTGCCTGTCTGAGCATTGCATTCCCCAGCTCTGATAGCCTCTGTCTTCCTGGGTTGGTACTTAAAGTCTCACCACTTGGCCTCAGCATCCCTTTCTGCTTCATCCCCCACCCCTTCCACAATGTTCCATTGTTGCTACTAGCAAGAAGCCCACACCCAAGGCTCTTTGCACAACCTTGATTTTGTAAATTTTGTCCCCTCTACCTGGAGTGCCCTTCTTTTCTTTATCAGACTTTGTCTCAGATGCAGTAGGCAGGGCTTCAGACTCTGTATTGGTCTCCCCTTACCCTGCACATCGACCAACCCCAGCATTTCTTCACTTTGCAGCCAATGTCTCTAGGCACAAGATTCATCCAGGGTAGAGACCATGCCTGTTTCCAGTGTTGAGAACTTGACATCCTGTGCAAGGATACCTGTCAGCCACGTGATGGGGGCACATAGAAATGAGCAGACCTCGTCTAAACAGAGCCGAGGAGCTCAAGTCAACTTCCACAGAGCAGAATCACAAAGTAGGATGAAGAGTCTGGGAGATTGACCATTCCAGGGTTCAAATGGCGATGCTGCCATGTAGGCAAGTCACTCTATCTGTACTTTCTGTCTGAAGCATGGGGATATTGAGGCCAATCTTACAGGACATGTGCAGTATCTAGCACATAGGAGATGTTCATGCATTGTTACATCTGCCCACTCATCCATCAATCCATCCATGTATCCATGGTAACCCATTGGTCCATCCATCCCTCCATTCACCTGTTCACTCATCCATCCATGTAATCAACAATACCAATCTACCAAGCAACCGATATTTCTAGAGGGATTTTCTAAGTGCTGGACATAGCACTAGACTAGGGACACTGTGGAGAGCCCTCAGGATAAGACAGTCTGATATGCCTTGCTGTGTTTCTGGGCTAGTGGGATCGGCATAGTGGCCTGACTCATCGAGTCCTTATGCACCTTATGATATGTGGGCAGGGTCTGCGCTAAGGGGGAGCCTCAGAGATGGCAAAGATGGCAGCAGATGGTATCAGGCAGGGCTTGTGTACGTGACGGCTCCCTGTAGCAGTACTCCACCACTGTCTGGACCCTTATTTGCCTGACCATGACCCCACCATTCTCAGACTCCATACCCCCACCAAGTTTTCTAGTCATTCTTCCATTTACTCTATATTATGGTTTTATTTCTGTTGTTGTGCTAAAATATTTGGACAAAACCAACTTAGAAAAAAAGAGCTTTATGTTGGGTTACAATTTCAAGTTAAAGTCCATTGTTATAAGGAAGTCCCAGCAGCAGGAGCTTGCAGAAGCTAGTAACACCATGCCCATAGTCAAGAGTAGAGCAAACCAAATGTATACAGGGTCCCTTGCTTGCTTGTATTCAGCTTGATTGCTCCACTCTTACACAACCCAGAAAGCACTGGCTAGGGAATAGTGCCTCCCATGGTGGACTGAGTCTTCTACCATCAACTAATTAAAACAATCCCCCACCGACATGCTCACAAGCCAACCCAAAGTAAGCAATCCTTTATTGTGAAGGTTTGAATAAAAATGGGCCCATAGGCTCATAGGTTTGAATGTTTGGTCTCCAGTTAGTGCCATTTATTTTGGGAAGGATTGGGTGTGACTTTGTTGGAGGAAGTGTGTGACTTGGGGTGGGACATGAGATTTCAGAAGCCCATACCAGACCCAGCCTCCCTCCCTCCCTGGCCCCCCACCTCCCATCTGCCTGTTGTCTGTGGATCAGAATGTAAAGCTTGTAGCTGCTCTAGCAGCATGTCTGTCTGCTTCCTGTCATGATCATCATGGAATAACCTCTTTGAAACTGTAAGCAAGCCCAATAGTTAAAGGCTTTCTTTTTTTTTTTTCATAAGAGTTGCATTGATAATGGTGCCTCCACACAGCGATAGATCAATAACTAAGGCACTTATTGTGATTCTTTTCCCAGGCGATTTCCGGTTGTGTCGAGCTGACAAGGCTAACCATCACCCTTCCCCATGCACCCCCATAAGGGTGAAACGAATGAACATAAAGTTCTCAAATGTTCTTGCAGTGTGATGAGTTCTACAGAAACATTTGCTTTTACTATTCTATCACTAAGTACTCAAGACAAGTTGGTGGTGGTGGCGAGGCTCATTGCCCTCTGTTGACATTAGGGAAATAGGCTGGTAGAAAACAAAAGCAGCCTGAGGACAAGTCCAAGAAGAGGCACAGGAGATAGGAAGCAACATGGCGCTGACTGGTACAGCTTCACCCTCTCCTCTGCCTCAGTGAAGGGCTGAGACCAGGCTAGCTCAATAAGAACATCTTATTACTTCTCTGAACTCCCTCCATGCCAGAAACTTGGCTAGACCCAAAAAACAGGGAGATGGGTTGAAGACAGCATCACCATACAGTGTGAGAGTTTGATCCCAGTGTTCAGCATTCCCTACTGTACACACATCACACACACACACACACACACACACACACACAAACATACACATACACACACACATACACAAACACACACACACATAAACATACACATACACACACAAACATACACACATACAAACACATACACAAGCACACACATCACACACACACACACACACACACACACACACACACACACACACACACACACACACACGAGAAATTGGCTGTGAGCCAAAGCTGTATTCAGGGGGCCCTTCATGAGATTTTGTTTACAGGTACCTTCCCACAGTCCCAGCAGTCCAGCTCTCATGCATCTGTCCATTCATCCTCCAGACACAAGCTAGAGGGTTTGCAAGCATCCAGTGCGTTATTTTCGACCTTTCCCAGAGTATGGCATTGTGGTTTGGTGGCAAGGTTTCTTCAAGGACACTGAGAAAGTCAGTGTCCAAGGCAGAATAAGTACTGTGCATCATCCTGAACTCCTCTCTGGTACTACGCCCTTTCCTCACCCAAGTCTTCAGTTGTGTTGGGAGCTTCATCAGGAAGCAATGAGCAAGAAAGATACCACGCCTAAGGCTCCTCCTATTGGGCTTATTCCTTTAACTATCCAAAGGAGAATTTGGGGGCCCAGCTCCATCCTTCCCTGGGAACCCAAAGCCTTGGTGAGATTTCCCCAGGCAGTTCTGTAGGTATCTCATGAGCTCCTTGCCTGGCTGCTTTTCGTAGGACTATGCCTGTGATCCCTCCCCCATCACTTGCTCTTTATTCCCTTTAAAGGTGACTTGGTGACAACACCCGTTCCATAAGGCCCCACCTCAAGCTTCAGTTATTTGTGATTTAATGAGGAGCCTTTTAATTATAACATCTGTTGTTTTAATTACCAAAGGAATTATAATGAGGCTCCCAGAGGAAGCTAAGCCAGTGCAGAGGCTGGCAAAGAATTCTCAGCATCAGAGGACCTGCCGGGTCCTTGGCACAGTGACTGCCACCAGGCGTGACCCGTCATGGAGAGCACTTCATCTTCATTTTAATTAAGCTTCAGGGGTGAAGCAGGCAGCCTCCCCATCCCAGGGAGCTGAGCAGTGGGTTCGGAAGAGGCTCTATTTAGGAAGTTTTTGGTTCTGTGGAGGATGCAAAGGACGGCCCCACCCTCACTTTGCTCGTGCTGGGGGAGGCGACATCTGCCACTCTAGAGTGAGATGCAGAGAAGCCTAGCTCTCTCCCCACAGCCCATCTGTGGGACATTAGCCAGAGCAGAAAACCTGTCAGATCTGTTTCATCCTATAGAAGGTGAAAGTGATTCTGCTGTGATGTAGGATTTGCTAAGGATACGTGATGGCTTTTCACATCCATCATATGCTGTGACATGAACAAGCCACCATGGACAGGGGGTCCAATAAGGAAGTGGGATGCTGCCTTTTGCTAACATGGACATCACGTTCATGGTGCTGACAGGGAATAGCAACTCTAACCGTGACCCAGGCCCATTCCTGATTTATGCAAGGCTTTGAAGCTGCTGTCCTGGCTAGAGTGAGTCCGTCTCCCTCACAGAACTCAGGAGGACTTGGCAGTTCACTGTGCTCAATAAAGTGAGTGTAGAGTGAGTGTGAGTCTGCTTCAACTCCTCGCCATCTCTGTCTTTGCCTCTTGCTGTCTGCTAGGGTGGCGAGAACAGGTCTGGGCTTGCGTGTGGCGGATGGGTTTCACACAAAGGAGAACAGAAGCCATTCTAAACTAGTTGCCATTGCACTACTGTTGAGACCAGGCTAAGTTAGTCCACACTGTGGGAAACAGTGGTGTTTGAGGTTGTGCCTTGACCTGAGAAACTCCATTTTACAAGCAGTGTTTTTTAAACTCCATTTTGAGTGCCAACACAAAGAAGGGGATTGGGCTACACCTTGGTGAACGCCGTCTACTCAGCACCGCCTATGAGGCACCTTACTCCTAAAGGTAAGAAGAGCACTGTCTAGATACTTACCAAGATAAATTGTGACCATGTGAACACATGGATATTGAAAAATCATATCAGGAAAATGAAGCCAGAGAACTTATCACATAACTTCAAACTGAGGAAGGGATGCAACACCTTTACATGGACCCCATGACTGGGATGGGCCCCATCAAGTCGTCATCTGACCACCAGGTATGTGTATCAAGGGACCAACAGCAACATCCTGACTGTTGCATGGGTTTCAGCTTGTATCCAATCTGCTGCTAATGTGACCTACTCAAATTTTCACCCAGATGTCTACCCTTTCATCTGCCTTGACCTGGTCCTGCCCTTCATCTCTACTCTCTACAGCTATACAGCTGAACTCCAGCCCAAGGCTTATCTCAGTTCTGACCCTGGGTCTTGATCCTGCAGATGCACGCCCAAAAGACCTCCAGAATGTTTATTTTCTAATTCCTGCAAAGCCCCCTCCCCCCCATCCCACCCATGCACCCCTCTCATATCCCCATGAACTCTGCTGTGCCCTCTTTAACCCTTTCTGTAACCCACAGAATATGTAATGTGACTTGAATTAATATTAATGTTGAAGAATAGAGTAAAAAGCTTGTGTTTGCCTCAATCAGATGAGAGAGAGAAAGAGAGAGAGAGAGAGAGAGAGATTAAGAAACAGAACTAATTTAGCTTATGAATTTATTGTCACTCAATAAATTCTGAAATTGTGAAAAGACACAAATTGTTCATATTTCTGATGTAGAAGTCTCATCGCAGCTCCCAGGAGCTTCCATAAAGCTAAGAAGGAGCCAAGGTCAGTAGGGTCCTTGGATGGCTGCGAATGAGCAATAAACACAATGGTTGACTATTCCAGAAGATTTATAGAAACTTCATGTACATTAAATGGTATATGATATATATACTCCTCTGGGCTCTAAGGAAATTGAGAAATAAATAGGAAACATATAACAAAATGGTTTCTTCCCCTATGAGATTTGGTAGAAAGACAGACTTGAAAGTTTGAATAAGCCCTGGCCTTTTAACAAAATTGCAGGTCCTTACTTGTGCCTATCCAGGTGAGAACATCACATAGAGAAGGGAGAGAAAATAGCCTGCAGCTACAGGCATGCCAGACAGCAAAAAAAAAAAAAAAACCATGGCCAGAGAGACCAAGATGCTGACACTAAACCATTTAACCTCACCTCATACCTGGTGAGGCATTTCTCCCTTGGAGATGAGGGCAAAGAAGATAGGAAAACTTTGTGCCTACACATCCCAGAGGATGTAAGTTCCTGTTTCCATTTCTTATGGTCCTTAGCTTTGTATTTATGAGGAAAGCTATATAAAGGCTCCTCCTATAAAGATCATGGTGGAGATGATGGTGACGATGGTGCTCATAAAGATGATGGTGATGGTGATAAAGATGGCGGCGATGATGGAGATGGTAGTAATGGTGAAACAGTAGGTGGTGGCTACGATGTGAGAATTTTCTTGGAGAAATGGAACAAATGTCTGTTTGTTCAAGATAAGGCAGTGATAACAGATGACAAAAAAAAAACAATTTCACCCAAGCCTAGCTTTGTGAGCTGATGAGTTTGTTGAGCTTATTTATAGAAATATGAGTGAAGGGGTTACACAGGAGCATGAGTGACTCAAAAGCAGCCCTATCACTAAATATCTGCCCCAGCATGGATGGTAACTCATAAAACCTGAATCCCTGAGTTCCTTGTACATTGGCCACTTGGAGAGTCTCTTATTCTCAGCAAGTATTACTGCTTTTTACAGTCTTTAGAAGAACCCTTGTGAGCTTTGCTTATTACCTGTGTCTTAAAAGCCCCCTTCCAGAAGAAAATGTTTTCTATTCAGAAGAAATAGATGCACACGTGGTGAGAGATGGGATAGTGGTGATAGCGGTGATGGGAGAGATGGTCCTGATGAGGGAGATGGTAGTGATAGTGATGATAGTTGTGATGGGAAACTATGGTGATGGGTGTGATGGTGGTAATAATGGTCACGATAGGATGGTGGCAGTGATGGTCTTGATTGACAGATGGTGGTGATGCCACCATAATAGTGAGGTTGTGATAATAGGGGAGACAATGATAATAATGATTGTGAAGATAGTATGATTGGGTGGTGGAGAAGATGGTGGTGGTGCCAAGGATGCCCACACATGCAAAAATGATGCTTCCCATCAGCAGATTCTACCAAAAATCCTGCCAGTTGGTGGCTCTAATGACAAGCCAGCAGTCCTACCAGTGAGCGGGTACATGTTTACTCTGTGCTAAGCAAAATGTGGTCCAGCAGTTTCTCAAATACACACTAGTCCCTTGGACCTGCCTTGCATCACACTGCCCAGTCTACCTGGGTGTTCCTCTCAGAGACTGCTCATCAGAAGAACTTCAACCTTCCCTCCAAATTTAGTTCAAAAATCTCTTGACCAGTGGATTCTTCCCTGGGTCTATTGCAAGGCCATAGATTCTCCACCTTCAGGGTTCCACACACACCCACCAATCAGAGCACACATCATGGTCTCCTGGTATCAGACTCATCTGCCACCTCCTGTCCCCAAGGAGTTAGAAGTGTATTTCACTGTTCAGTGTATTCTTCAGGTGTGGCTCTTATTAAGAGTCCATGAATGTTTGGAAAGCCAACTTATTTAGTCCATGGCCAATGAGGGGCAGAGGCCTGACAAGGGGACAGAGGAGCTGGTGTAGAGGGACGTCAGGGGTCACGTGGATGGAGACTAAGCTAAGCAGGGCAACTGGTGCTGAAACACTGACTTTATCAACCTGATGTTCTAGAAATTGGTTTTTTTATTTTTTAAAAGAAGTTATTATAACAAAAAGAAGGGGGCTCATTCAATAGGGTGTTGATTTCCTACGTTTTACTAAGACTCATCAGGGCTGGAGGTCTCTGCACCCTCTGGGGGGGGGGGATGCTGTTTCTTCAGGAAGCAGAGTTACAGGGGAAATACACACAGCAGCTGTGTCCTCTGAAGCTCTTGAAGCAGCCAAGGCCAGCCAGCTCCCCAGTGCTTGTGGTTGGGGGATACAGATACGCTTCATTCTCGCCAGCTATCTGAGCAGGGGAAAAGAAACTCTTCCTAATTAGCCACGTTTAGGTAAATATTCTCCCACTAGGTTCTTGTTTGGAGAAGAGTTGGATGCTGATGAACGTGGTAGGCAAATCCTAATGAACACGGCCTTGGAGCAAATTGATGCAGAGCCACTGCTCTGCTTTTAATGGCTTGCAGCATTTAAACACGCAGATGCGTGCACATGCTGTACAGATACAGACAGACATACGCATGGTGCTGATGTCACACCGGTGAGGATGTTGGGAATGGAGGAGAATCCCTTCAAAGGGAAGCAAATCTAAAACAAATAGGGATTTACGTAGTGGTAAGATTAATGACATGTTGGGAAGCTAGGACCACCAAATGTTTCACGTGTCTAGCTATCTTCTGCCCGCCTTCTTTGATGCTAATGTAAGTTCCATTCACCAGGATACATCTTTTGTTATTATTCTTTGCTTTTAACTAAAATATAATTATATTGCACACCCCCTTCCCTTCCCTCCCTCCAACACTTCCACGTACCCTCTCTTGCTCTTTCCAGAAATCATGGCCTCTTTGTCATCGTTTTACACACACACACACACACACACTCCTTACTCGGTCCACTTAATATTAAGTATATGCATATAATTTCAGGGCTGGCTTGTATAGGCAGCCATGTTGTTGAGGTATTATGGGTGATGCTCCCCTGCTATTTCTAGGAGACAAGTCTCACAACAGATTTCCCGGTCCTCAGGCTCTTACAGTCCTCTTGCCCTCTCTTCTGTGATGTTCCCTGATCCTTGGACTGCACCATATTCTATAGGCCACAACCCAGCTCAAAAACCTAGGTGTCTCCTTGTCACATCTGGAACAAAGGCCACCATTTGGGTCTCTTCCCCATCTGACAAAGACTTGACCTCTATTCTATCCACACGTATCCTTCCCAACTCAGCTTCTGCAGCACTCAGCCCCATTGTTTTCACCACTGCCATTTGTCCTTCTGGGACTCTGCCTCTCTAGAAAGCCCTGAGCAAGGAGACATACTCCACAGTTATGTGGAGAGCGGCAACTGACTCCGACATGAACTCTGGTGCCCCATATTTGACCACCTCCCCTTGGTGCGGAGGCCTGATGGCACTCAAAGAAAGAATAAGCAGGCTACCAAGATGAGACTTGATAGCCTATGACCATACAGTGGGGGAGGAGGTCCCCCTCGGTCATAGACCTAGGGGAGGGGAATAGGATGAAAGCAGGAGGGAGAAAGGAATGGGAGGATACAAGTGATGGGATAACAATTTAGATGTAATCTGAATAAATTAATTAAATAATAATAAAAAAGAAGACTCATATACATTTCTTATGCCACCTTCATAATTCCATAAAGATGGCAGTAGAATTGCCCTCAACTTGAAGATGAAGGGTTCTGGTTGGTTAAATAATGTACTGGGAGCCACACAGTCATTCAAGTGATCGATGGCATCTATATCGATCTTTTTACCTTGACAGATATTGTCCCCCAGCGGTGACTTCCCATGCCCACCTTCTTTATCTGCTGATCTCTTGCTTTTCTGCTCTGGCCATTGTTTCTCTCCGATTTCTGATCTCACCTTTTCTAATCACACTCCCTGGAGAAAAATTCTAATAGGTTGGATCCCTTTTTCTCACGACTGAGCAAGAGGTCCCAAGATAAAAAGGCTGTTCTTGTCCAGAGTGCGAATCTGTTCTGCAACCTCTTCATGCCTCTGCGGAGCATCTTCAGCGCTCACAGCCCTGTGGTGGGGGCCGGGGAATCCAAGTAGAACCTAAGAGACACTCTCTGGGCTTGCACACAGATTGGCGTTCCTAGCCGCTAAGAAGACTCTAGTCCCCCGTGGGCTTTCTTCTTCCGCATATTGTTCAATTATGTCTTTTGAGCCTCTTTTTCTGGCCATCTTATTGATGTTTGTTAAAACATCTCCTTTGAAGCAACTCTTTGTTGATGCATTTGTTTCTTTTATGTTTTATGTGCTGCTATTTGTTTTGCTCTGCATTTGTTGTCACCATTATCTTTATTATTTTTTTCTAGTTTTCCTTTCTCCTTAAGATTGTTAAATTGATTGCTTAGACTGTGGGTTAGATTCAGCAGTTCTAACTCCCTAATAAGTTCATTCAGGACTATAAATTAATCCATTAGGAGGAAAGGAGGTGGCACCAGACAAGCTCCGTGTGCAGTGCTTTCATAATTTTCAGCACACATTTTTTTTTTGTTTGTTTGTTTCTGTTGTAATTTTCTTCTTAACCCATGGGCAATTTAGAAGTGCACCTTTTAGTTTCCAAAAAAAAAAAAAAAAAAGCTTAAACCACCTCTTTGTAGTTGATTACTAATTTTATTGCATGCCAGTGGGGAGAGAGAGTGAGGCCCTGTCAGGAATGGGAATCTGCATTGAAACCTTCTGCTGCCTGTACACAGACCATTTCCCCAACTATACCTCCATTTCTCTGGTTCCAAGGCATGTTTATATGTCCATGTAATTGAACTTTTTTTTTCCAGACAGATTCTCATGTTCCTGAGCTGTCTTGGTTGGTTTTTGTAATTGTTGTTGTTTTATTTTGTCCTTGGGGGTTTTGTTGTTTTTGTTTTGTCAGCTTGGCACAGGCTAAAGTTATCTGGAAAGAGGAACTCAGTTGAGAAAATTCTCCTACTAGATTGGGCTGTGGGCAAGCCAATGGCACATTTTTTTTCTTTGATTGTGATTGATACAGGAGGTCCTAGTTCATGGTCAACAGTGCCCCCCATGGGCTGGCGGTCCCAGGTTCTTTAGGAAAACAGGCTGAGCCATGAAAACATGGCTATGACCAGGGCAAGCAAGCCAGTAAAGCAGCACTCCTCCATGACCTCTGAATCAGCTTCTGCTTCCAGCTTCCTACCTTGAGTTCTTACCTTGACTTCTATCAGTGATGGAATAGGACTTAAGAATTGTAAGATTAAATAAACTATTCTCTCCCCAAGTTGCTTTTGGTCATGGTTTTTTAAAAAACCTTTTTATTATGTTTCATTTTTAACATATACATTTATGTTATTACACATGAATAAAGTAAACTACATACAGCAGGAAGAACCATGAAACAATCAGGAATTATATAAATGTTACATTCATAGTGATGTGGTTATTTGTATTTGGCAAATTTATTGGGTCTAAATTTCTGTATGAAAATCAGTATCTATCATATCTCATCTCTATTAGCTTAAAACATCTATCTAGATCTAAAAACATCTTAACCACTAACCAACTAAGCTTAATTGTAAGATTAAACTATCTGCTCTTCAGCTCCATCAGAGACTTGAGAAGGAACAAAACTTAATTACCTGAGTGAACCAGAAGTGCAAGTTAGCAGCTTCCAAAATGAAAAAACATGAGAGAGACAGATTGCTGCCTGAACAGTCACCCAACACTGTCTACATCGTTGTAGCACCATCTTCCGCCTTCTAGCCCAATAAATACATCTGACAGACATATTTGTGAGGCAGGAACTATTGAGGAGTTCCTTACCCTGTCTTGGCAGAGTTCAGTCATCAACTCTGCCTGCATCTAAGCTTGCCCATTTTTAGGCAGAATTCTGTTGATGGCAGAAACGAGAACATTTTGCCCAGTGGCTGGTTTGCCACATTTGAGGCCAATTCCATAAGGAGGTTCTTTGATGCTCATCATCTTCTTTGAGGTAGTCTGGGTGTTGCCAGGAGTTAACTTGTCTTGCTGTCGAATCTTTAGAATAATAAAAGCATCTTTAAATGCCTTATTCTGTTTGTCTCTGAGGCTTTTGAAGACCTTATTTAATTATTTTACCTTATATATTTATAAATCATATCTATCTGTTAGACCTAAGATATATATTCTTATGATAAAATTAGACTAGTATTTAATATGACCATGATTTGCATCAACATATTAAAATTCTATACCAATGAATTAAAAGTAACCTTATTTGTGCATTACAATTAAGGCCTTGAGTTAAGGAGTAGATTCAATAATCTACCTTTTGTTCTATCCTCCCTCTATATTTCTATACGCCCCTTTCTTTCTTTTCAGCTCCTATCTCCTTACCTATGAAAGAAAGATAAAGGAAAAGAGAGACGTCCATGAGTCTAATCTAGTTTTCTCTCTGTATAAGACCAATAATAACTTATAATCAAGTTCCAATGAAAATAAGCATCTGTAGACCAAGAGAGCAAACAGAAACCTACCCAACCCCCCTTAGGGGAAATGAAACATCATTATCTTAAGGTTTCTTTAGGCTGATTTAGGGTGAATAATGCCTTTAAAGGGGCCCAAAAATTGGGGAAATGGTTAGGCTAGCCAGGGATAGCATTTGTGGTCCAATTTCTAATGTTGAGAAATTCCAGGCTTAATAGGAGTCCTGTGTGGGACAGTCTGAAATGCTGGACCAATTGGGATCAAAATCTTTCTACATCTGTCCTGGAAGCTGTCCTGTTCTGATGGGTAACAGCAACTGAGGTGCCTGGGGCTGGAACCCGGAGGATGCAGGATGTCAGTGTCCAGCATCCTGAGAGGAATGAATCCTGTCAGCTCTGATCCAGAGTCAGTGTCTAGATCTTTTGTTCTGAAAACCTAATTTCTCACAAGCATTCCACAGTTCTAACATTATAATTGTGTGAGGTGTGCGAGATGCACAGAGCAATTAAAGCTGGTTCTCTGCTCAGTGTATGAGCAGAAGTAAGACATCTGCAAATCTTCCTTCATGCCATATGAAAAGCGGCCTCTAATAATAAGTCCCAGGGAATCTGTGACCAACATGAAGCCTTATCTATGTGTAGACCTTCATATCTCAGCCAGTCTCAGAGCTGTTCCCATGTAGTGGGATTAGCAATATAAGTTACCTGGTTGTTCTGCAGTTTGAATTCTTTACATCCCAATTGCAGCCCCTTCCCTCACCACCTCCCAATCCCATGCCTTCCCTCATCCCCTTTTGTCTGTAGATCCTATCCTCTTCTCTTGGGATTCCATTCCCTGGACTATCTCAGATTGTATTTTCTTCATAGCTTGGATCTCCTGTTTTAAGTCATGAAAACTTTTATTCATTTCTTTCTCCTGTTTGATTGTAGTTTCTTCAAGTGATTTGTTCAGTTTTCTTTGTGTATTCGAGTTCTAGTTTGAGGGATCTATTTTCTTCCTTTAAGGTCTCTATCACTTTCTTTACCTCAGATTTGAAATTATTCTCTTGTGTGCCAGCTGTGACAGTATCTCCAGGGCTTGTTGTGGTGTTGGGAATGCTGGTTTTGGGGCATCAAATGGTCCTGGGCATTGTTCTTCGGGCTCTTCGCTGACCTCTTCCCACTGTGAGGTCACTGGTTGGAGTGTATGCCCAGTGCCTGCTTGGACCTGGGAACTTTCTGCGGTTTTTCTGGGAGACCTGAGATCAGATCGGCTTGTGATCCCGACTGTGGGGTCTGCTCAGTGCTAGAACCCACAGACACTGGTGATTTTCCAGATTTAAGCTAGTACTATGCACTAGAAAGTTCACTAACTGCCCTGGCTGGGCATGTGGCTGGCACACAGGCATTCAGCAGCTGCTTAGGGACCCAGGAGCTCTCTGTGTGGCTTTTCTGGGTGACCTGAGATCAGATCGGCTTGTGATCCCAACTGTGGAGTCTGCTCGGGGCTAGTACCCACAGACATTGGTGGTTTGGCAGTCTCCCACTGGGAACTTTGTGGTTTTGCCTGGTGGCCAGAGGCTGGACACAACCATGCTCCACAAAATTTGGATCCCTCTCACCTGTGGGTCACCAGTGTTGATGTTTTGTGGTTCTCAGATAGTCCCTTGGATTGTTAAATAGTCGTAGCTGTCCTGCTGATCAACCAAGGTTTGATCAGTGTGTTAGGCACTGCCATCTTGGATCTTCTTGGTCATGATTTTTTATCACAGCAATAGAAACCCAATCTTAGATAGTAATTGATACAGATCATGGGATATTGTTGTGACATACTTGATCATGTATTTTGGAAAGATAGTGGTCATCTTTGAATGTGATGTTGGAAGTGCTGGTGTTTAGAATTTAATGAGTTACTATGGTCAGTTAGAAGACAATGCTAAGAGCAATAAAGATGACTGTGGTCTGGCTTTGGAAGTTTTGAGAATCTCTTAATAACTTTATCATCACCATTGATTTTTTTTCAAAATAATATTTTTACTGTTTCTTCGTGAATCTTACCTCATACACCCCAATCACACTTTCCAGTCCTTTCATGTCTGTGCCCCCACCATTGTGACCTCCTACCACAACAACAAATGAAAAAAAATTCCAGTTTCTGTTGTCTGTATACTTACTAAAGCATGGTTAAAGTCCCAGTGGCCAGGCCCCTAAAGGAAACTGAGTTCTTCTCCGCCTTCACCCCTGCCAGAAGTCATCAGTTGTGGAAAGCTGCACTACAGCATCTTTCTCACAGACCTTAAGGTTTCTCTTCATCGGCTTTCCTTTTTAGGGTGTCGCTATGGGGGTGGAGAGGGATTGTGGCAGGGGTTGTCACAGAAGCCTTCCATGCCGTTCTTTCTCAATTGTGCATCTGCAGACATCGATGTCACTGCCAAAGTAGCTTCCTTTGCTCTTTGGTCCATAGGCTTCGTCGTGGTTTCTGGAGGTAGCACAGACCACAAACGGGCCCTGGCTGCTGTAGAACCACAGACCCAGACAAGGACCTCAGAGGCAGCCTGAAACATAAGCAGCAACATGGCCTAAGGTGGTAACACAGCCATGAAAGACACATCAGTATGGTCTCCAAGAGGCAGTACGGCCCACTGACATCAACATGGACTCAAGTGACAGTATAGACCACAGGCGTTCACATGACGTTATGTGGTAACAGAGGCCCATGGGCACATTAGGAACACTGACCCACACATGACACTCAGCAGCATCATGAACCACAGTAGCCCTTTGAGAAGGTCCAATCTAGAACCTGAACCATTCCTCATCTCGGCCTCCACTCTTGCCTGGAGCCAGGACGATTCTAAAGCTGGGCATGTGTCAGGGTTCTAAGTCTGCATCCTCACAATCTTCAGGCTACAGCACACCTCACCACCAACCACACTAGGCAGTGACCTGTTCTACTGTCTACCTCAGCCCTTTCGTCGCCCCTGTCCTCACCATCATGTCTTCAGTTCCATCTCCTTCTACAGTACAAGCACTGCTCTGCTTTTCCATCTCTCCCCACCTCTCTGTTGCTCATCATTCATTGTAGTGGCACCTGCTGGCCCCACGTGCCTGACCATTGGTATTTAAAAGTAAGAACTACTAGAGCAAAACCTTTCCTGTCCTGGGATTATCAATTCTGGCTAGCTGGAGCTGAGAAATTAACAACAATGAAGAAGGGACCTGCACCATTGATGTAAAGTCTTCTGGGAGTGTTCCCTGGGGTGAGCACACAGAAGCTGTGGTCCAAGGCTGGGAGCAGAGGGTGGGGGGGGGTAGGGAACTGCACCTCATGCTGGCACTTTAACTTGGTAGTGTATAAGAGTTTCAAGGTAGAGCTGGTGTTGAAGGCGTGAAGGGGTCACGGAGAGTGGCTGAGGCGTGGTACCATGAGAGGCCAGGAGACGGCTTTGGTAAAAGTGTGGCCTGGGTGGAGTAGGAACCCCAGGTCTGAAGGTGTCAAAGAGAGAAGTTGGGGCTCGGCCGAACCAAATGAAAGTAAAAACAAAGTCTAGCCATGTAAGGGCCAGTGTCACACTTCTGGGACTCACAGTCTTCTGGTTTCTAAAAGACCTGGTCAGCTCCACCTCTCAAGCTCTTGCCTGCAGCACACTCAGTTTGTCTCACAGGCTCAGGCCATCTCTGCCCTGTGTTTCCCGCTGTCCTCGGTGGTTATCCCATGGCATCCTCAGAGTCTTGCAGCTGGGCTTTACCTTCACCAATAGCCTCTTCCAGGCTTTCCTCAGAGATGCTGATGATGCCACATGGTGCCAAGCAAATTAAGCCCAACTTGGTCGTGCTGCAGTGTGCTTATACTGGTCTCTGCCCGGTGATCGTGGACATAGGGGAGGTGGCATGTGAGCCTACTCTGACGGCTTGGTGTCTCAGAGCCAAATAAATTCAATCTGCACAAGAGGTCCTTGGAGTGCTTAGCAAAGGTAGAGGTGGTGAAAACCAACAACTTCTCTCATCACCTCATCCTGCCACACTTGCTTGTCAGACACTCCAACTCACGTCTTTTCCTCTACGACCACCTAATAGCAATTAGTCTTCAGCATAACGGAAAGAGAGTTACCCTGGCAGACATAGACTTAGCCACTCCCTTCACCCAAGAAAAGGAAGCATTGACTCTAGAACTAGAATGGCATTTATAGGAACTTACTAGAGGCTGGGCTTGTGTGCTCAGGGTATGGAACACAGTGACTCCCAAGTTCTCAGACTGTCGTCTTTTCACCACCCTGGAAGAGGCTGATAGAGACCAAGGGCCAAAGCTAAAAAGATCAGAGTACAAACACAGAATGAATTTGGAGCCCTCCAGGTCAGATGGACTGGTCTACTGTTCCCAGGTAATCTGTTACAACGTCTTTCCAGTTCCAACAGCAAATTGTCACAGCTGCTGTTAGGTATTTGTCACTTAAGAGGTAGTTTCATTGCAATAAGAATCCACTAAACAGCTGTAGCCAAAAAAGATGCTTGTGTCTCCCCCAAAATGTCTTACCCTCTGGAATCCAGACTATTCCTTCCACCACTGTCTCTACTTGTCCCCAGACAACTAAGATGGTGCTAGAACCTCCTAGAAAGCAGGCCAAAGTGTGCAGAGGTGAGAAAGGGAGGCAAAGAATATCGCTTTTTGTTGTTGGCATCTATTTACTGTACATAGCAGTGAGTGTCATAAACATCATCTCATATAATTGTATCATGGACCTTGATCGTAATCATTACCCTGTCCTCCTTTTTAACCCTTGCCCCTCCCCTGGCTTCACTTCTGGTCTTATTCCTTATGTACATAAGCAATGTTGTGTGTCTCTGTAAACTCTGGGGTCCACACATGAGAGGAAATATGTAGCATTTGTCTTTCTGAGTCTGACTTACTTTGTTCAATATGATCATCTCCAGTTGGGTAACATATTTCTCCTTTAGAGCTGAATACAACCCTGTGTGTATATACACCACATTTTCTTTACCCACTCATTGGCTGGCACCAAAGATAATTCTATAGCTTGGCTATTATGAATAGCGATGCAAAAAGAAAAACATGGATAAGGGTATCTCTGTGATATATTGATGCACAAACCTTCCATAATGTATGGCATATCTTCCATAATATATCTTCCATTAATATATGGAATAGTATAACTCCATCCTCCACCATCTGATAGGTCTATTTGAGTTCTTTGGCCAACCTCCGTACTTATTTCTGTAGCAGCTGCATTAATTTACATTCCTATGAGAAGTGTATAAGAGTTTCCTTTTTGCTACTTTCTCCCCAGCATTTGTTGATATTTGGATTTTTTTTTTTTTATGACAGCCATTCTAACAGGGGTGAGATGGAAACTCAATGTATTTTTAAAGTTACATTTCCTTGATGCCTAAAGCAATTGAACGTTTTCTTTATGTGTATATCAACCATTTGGACTTTGTCTTTTGAGAACCATCCATGCATTGGCTCATTGATTTGTGACAGGAGAGGCAATATTGTGCTTCTTAACGGAAATTTTCCAGCAACTTCTGTGTGACACTCCCACTTCAATTACAGCGGCTGTTGGGTGGATATACAGTGTGCCTTGCCTCAGGGAACGTGGCGTGCATAGCTTTTCTTGTGGGTAATCAGGAACCCACCTAAGACCTTCACTGAACACGGAAGAAGAGAAGGGTGGGACCTGAGGACAGCCATGAGTCTCAACTAGTCCCACCCAGCATCTGTACTCAGCTCTGGGCACAGGCTGCAGATTTTGTAGGGAGTTACTCCTTTCTAGGTGGGTCTGCCATAAAAGTACCATCAGCCAAGAAGAAGTGGAAAAGCCAGGGAATAGGCCAGATTAGGCCTGTAAGATTCACCAACAGGGTCATTGACTGTCAGCTAAGGAGGCAAGGGGACAGTGACTAGGGATGATTTGTTCCTGGGCATGGAGACATGAAATCATGTCTATTCTCCATTGTTCACTGCCTCATTGGGGCGGCTCACTGCCCTCTGTGTCCCAACGCCTGTGCTACAGTTTAGCTTTCAATCCAGTGACCTACGCTATGTTCTGCCGAATGGTTCCTTTTCTTTCTTAAGTTTACCCAAAGTTCATCCCTGTGTCTTGAAAATAGATAATGCTGACTTATGTTCCTCCAGATGTCATTTGCCTTAGCATTTGCACATCTGTGTCTTGAACTGGAAAAATCCTTCTGAGAACACATTCGTTTATCTCACTGCACCTGCCCCACAAATCAACACTGTTCCCCTTCAGAATTCTGCCAATGTTTACCAAATAAACAAATGGGATGTTGTAGGTGGTTCTGTGTGAAGGAAAGAAAACTGCAGGACACCTCAGCTTCACTATCCCCAGGGGACTTACCATTAGTGTTATGGGATGACAGTGAGGAAGATGGTCCAGAATTCTCACTTCCGTCCTCATCCTCAGAAACACCAAACAGGAGGTCAGGTTCCTTAGAGGGCACACTACTACCAAAGCGGCAACTGCCCCTGATTATTTCACAGTTGCAGAAGGAGTTATTCCTAAAATTTAATCTAATATTTATCCTCCCACCTAGACCTGAGTCACCAGATACAAATCTCTGTCGTTTGACTTTTTCTGGGGAGATATGAACAAATTTCTATTTAACCCAGATAGGAAACTAATGATAGACCAAAAAAGTGATTGCACCCAAGTCTAGCTTACTTGCATCTGTGTGTTTACTCTCATTATGGCCCGGAGCATCAGCAAAAGCCCACTCCAGCATAGCGATGACTCCTGAGAGCTGCATCCTCGAAGCTGTCCTGCACAACGTGCAGGCAGCTCCGCCGAAGAGTCTCCCTTCCCCAGCATACGTGACCGTGAGGAGAATGCTTATGAGTCAGGTAACTTTCTTAGCTCAGGAAGTTCCACCAGTCCTTCCAGGAGGGAGTGTTTCGATTTAGAGAAAATAGTTACACCATAATTTCAAATAATTAATCACCATCTGGGGCCCAGGAACCATGAGGCCATCCGCCTCTCACCACCTGCACAAACTCATGGGACAGCAGGGTTATCCTACACCATCCCAGCTAGTTGTAGGAACAGGGCAGCTGGCCCGAGGTATATGTCAGTCAGTTCTCACTACCAGGAATCTGTCACTGCAACCGAGTAATGATGGTGTCCTGGCTGCTGGCGGCATGGAGACTACGTAAATAAAATGAGAGGAAGGAGCCCTTTCTCCCTGGTGACCACCATTGAAAGTCAGGAGGAAAGAGTCGGTCTGTAGGTAATGAGGGAAGATGAGGATGCAGAGCGAGAACAGACAGAAAGAGAGGCCTGTCTTCCTTGGCTTTGTGGGTACCAATTCGGGCCTTCTGAGGGGCTCAATGGCATGCTCCGCCCTTGAGTCAGCTTTGCAGGACACTGGGGAAGGTGTGTACTGAGGAACACCCGAGGATGAGTGTGCAGAATTCATCTCTATGCTCTTGGGCCTGTCTAACATTGGTCCTTACAGCCTAATGAAGACATCTGCTCTAGGTCAATCCTCAATTTCATTCTTTTTTATCAAGACTTGTTTTTGTTTTTAGTTATGTGTATGTCTGTGTGTGTGTATGTCTGTGTGTGTGTGTGTGTGTGTGTGTGTGTGTGTGTGTGTGTGTGTGTGTGTGTGTGTGGACATGAATACAGGTGTCTGGGGAGTCGTAAGAGAGCATCAGATCCTTTGGAGTGGGAGTTACAGTTGTAAGTCACGTGATGTGAGTATGAAAACCAAATTCAGGTCCTCTGCAAAAGCAGTACACACTCTTAAGCACTGAGCCATCTCTCTCCACCTCCTTTTTAAAGAGTGTGTTTTAATTGAAATAGAATTGAATCACTTTCCCCTTCCATTTCTCCTCTTTAGCCCCTTCCAGACACCCTCCCTGTAATACCTCCTATTCCTTCAAATTGACAGCCTCTTTTTCTTTCATTATTGTTACATACATACACACCTGTGTGTGTTCATACACACACACACACATACTAACTTCTGGGTTCAATTCTTTATGTTTTGAGGTAGAGATTCTTTACATAGCCCTAGCTAGCCTGGCGCCTACGTAGATCTTCCTGCTTTTGCCTCCCAAGTGTTGAGGAAAAAGGTGTGCACCACTATGATCAGATTTTGAGTTCATTTTTTGTTTGTGTGCATATGACGTTATGGCTGACCGCTCTGAATTGGCCAGGGGCTAAGGATGAGGGGGCCTAACCCTGGGAAAAGCCAACTCTTCTCTCAATATTCATGAGTTACCTGCAGTTCTTTGTCTAGGGGTGAGACCCTGAGAAATTCTCTCTCTTCCACCATACCCTTCTTGAACATTCTTGTTCCTGCTCTGTCCTTGCTTCCTGACCCTGACTCTGGCCTGACCTGACTCCGCCTTAATTCATCTTTACCCAGGCTTCTAAGCACTCTTAAGTCTGTGTCCATATATGGAGAAAATAAGCAGCCCTATGACTGCTTCATTTAGCTGTTCTGCAGATACCCTAGATCTTCCCATGATCCCCTGCTCTTCCATGACTCCGTCCTAGGGAGCTGTAAATTCTGGACCTTTCTGCCTTCCTTCCATCAAGGAATTCACATGGACAAGGTGGAGTCCACTCATACAAGCAGCTACAGACTCTTCCACACAGCCAGAGAGACAGCTTTGGGGTCCTGCCTCCCCAGAACAGTGCAAATTTTCTGCAGCTGAATCCTTTTGACATTTTCAATGGTAAAAAAAATAAATTTGATTTGCAGAAGCCATGGAGGAACCGAGGCGATGTGATTTCCAAAATGCACTGTGTTATTGGATATGATAAAAGACTGAAATGACTCAGTAAATGCAGCAGTTTAGCAACTGTTACAAAAAAAATGATAGCCAGCCGTCCGCCAGGGTGGAGGAGGAGGCTGTGTGAATGGTGGGATGAGGGAGGATTCATGGCTGAACTCGGAGTGCACGTCCAGCCTGAATCCACAACCCCTCGATCGCTCACTGACATAAGCAGACACATGGATTCACACCCTGCACTCCTGTGTGCAGACACACTCAGGGCCTCCCCACTGACTGCCACAACTGGTGCCATCATCACTGGGTGGTGAAAATGTTCTGGGTGATGCTTAGAGGGGCTTGCACACTCATACCTCTCTTTGTCCGTTTGCTGAACTATGATGAGGTAAGCAGATTATTATTTCCACAGACAAAGAAACTGAGGCATAGAGGTCTTTAAAAACAAAACAAAACAATGTGTCCAAAGCCATCCTAGCTGGGGACCAAGAAAGCTAAGCTTAGAAGCCGTGAGGACCTCAGCGAGTGTGGAGGGTACATTTTGCTTTCTGGTTTAACTGAGATGGGGTTGTCTTACACTAAATTCGATGAGCTCTGGTGTGTGTGCCCACACAGCTGTCTCCATAATCAAGCCCAGGTGTACATCCTGCACCCAGATTTCCTCAAGCTCCTGGGTCCTCTCTCCCTGTGGCCCACACTCCAGAACCTGGATCTCTGCTTTCTGTTACCGCAGGTCGGTTGGTATTATCTAGAACTTCTTACAAATGGGATTAAATTTCATGTTCTCTCTGGATACTCATGAGTGCGCCATGCGTCCCTCCTCCCAAGGCAAGGCCAACTCCATGGAAGTACTCACACTTGCGTGGACGATGTCTGAAAGTCCACACCCGAGGCACCCACCCATGGCACACACCCTCACATGCACCTTCTCAACACTCCATCCTTTCTCCTGACAGGATGCATAAGATCCCTGCACCTTGCCATGTCAGTCAATCTACCGTAGTCCTCTGGGATCCTTTTTTTGCCAACAGTTTGGTTCTCTGCAGTCTGGTAGCAAAGTGTTGCGACTCCTTTCATCTCAAAGCTCACATGACAGGTCCCTTTACGTGGACCCTGGTTCATTTCTCTTCTCCTGGCATATCTTACTGCCCTCAACACTGGGTATTGAGAAAACCAAGCCATATTCCCCGTGTGTGTGAAATGCCTTCCAAGCCAGCATGACCGTCCTTGTGCCGTGGGACACACAGCAGGCTCAGAGAGGCATTTGGGAGAGGAGAGACTCTTCCTCCAAGGAAGAACCCTGAGTAATGATATCAAGGTGCCGAGTGGAAACAGTGAGTTAGGAAGGACTGAGCAAACTCCGTTCTAGAATAGTGGTCACAGATCGACTGGTTCCAACTCCTGGTTGACTAAACACGTTGATGGAACAGAACAGGGGGTTTGTATTATTTAAGACCATGTTAAGGCAAGGACACTGACACCCAGCCAGTGTTGTAAGCCATTTCTCCCATGGTTGTCCTTTTGATGCATGGTGGGTGGCAGATTCAGAACTGAGCTCCACTGCTAGAGAATCCTAGGTAATTGCTGAGGAGGGGGTATGCCCCATGCATTTGGCGTCCTGAAAGCCTCTCCGGTGATTGGCTAATGCACTATGTAATATAAGCGACACTGAATTCATTTTCCGCTACTCTTAGGATAGCTACCACACACAGCACCCAGAAAGTCAGCTTTCCTGTGCTGTGATAAAATGCCAGGGAAATAAACCCAAAGGAAGGAAAGTAGCATGGGGGCAGATAGCTCAGTCAGTAAAGTGCCTGCCTTGCAAGCATGAAGACCTGTGTTTGACCCCACACCCCAAGACCCACATTATTAACCTGGGTGCAGTGACATGGACTTGTAATACAAGCAGTGGGGAAACAGAGAGAGAAGGATCCCGGGGGCCTCTTGGCCGGCCAGCCTAACTAACCAGCAGCCCAGTCTCAAAAAAAGTGAGCAGTGTCTGAGGAATAACATCTGAGGTTGCACAGAGAGGAGGGGAGGAGGGAGGGAGCAGGAGGGAGGAAGGACTGGGAGAGAGAGAGACAGACACAGACACAGTGACACAGAGAGACAGAGACAGAGAGAAAGAGAGAGAGACAGAGAGAGAGAGGGAGAGAGAATGTTTTGACACACAGCTTCTGAGGTCTTGGTGCACAGCCTCCATTGGTTTGGGACCTTTAGTGAGGGAGAACATCAGGACAGTGGGTGCATGGTAGAGAAGGAAGCTAATTTCATACTAGCTAGGAAGGAAAAACCAGAGAGGAAATCCAAAGGTATGCCTCCTCAGTGACCTAATTATCCTCTGACAGTCTTTGACTAGCTACAGCCCCACCATCTCCCAATAACACCAGGGCAGAGGACTAAGCTTGCTACACAGGAGCCTTTGAGAAGCACTCTTGACTTAAGCTGTAGCATCCAACATAAAGAAAGCCCAGAAGTCTGTGGAAGTGCTAGTGGCTCTGATCCCATCTTCCTTGCAAATGCCCTGACAGAAATTTAGCAGGATGCCCAGTCGATCAGATGTCAGTGAACGGTTAGAAGAGGGCCAGGGTCTCATCAGCCATCAATCACATTTGTCACATAATGAACTGTAAGAGTGGATGAACGCTTGCTGATAACAGTTTTCTTACCAATATCAGGTATTAACGTCATTTGGTTTACTAGTAATTCAGGATGGAGATAATTAGATATCCACTAGGAACAGTCAGCACCATTTACATTAGCCACTGTTTTCTGGGTCTTCATAAGTGTCTCCCACCCCATCCCTCCTCCTTCAGTGGCCATGACTGTTGTTTATTTGGGACAGTACATAGGGAAGGAAATGCCCTAGACTGCCGTGGAAACTGGAGGCTGCTGAGTTCACTTCTGCTCCACAGACTGGTACTGGAAGCAAAGTCTAGACCGATACATCATCTCTCCGGGGCCCTTTCACCTGCGTTGCATCTTACTCCTCATTAATTGAATTACTTCATAATTGCCTCAGTGCCAACTCATGTAAACCAGATCATTTTAATCATATCCCACCCCAACTCCCCCGTAAATGTTTCCAGTGTGTGGAGGAAATTATATCAAAGCCACAGGCTCTGTGAGTCTTACGTGGAGAAAGGAGTCATTGATTCTGGCCGTTAAGGTTTGATGGACACGAGTGTGAATCATTTTAATGTGGCTTTGAGCAGTTGGAGGAGGAAGGGTCCGTGCAGGCTTAGAAGAGACTATCTCCAGAGTGAGAGATTTGAGCTGGAGAGCAGCCTTGATTCATGAGGTAAACAGTTCCGCTGAAAATGAATCAGCTGTGTACACTCTGAAGATTGCTAAAAATGTGGAAGTGGAGGACATGCATGGTAGAGCTAGAGCCATTTGAAGAGGAGGTTAGTGGCTCCTTGAGATGTGGGGGTTCCTTCCCTCCCGGGGTTCTATAAGCTTGGGGTGGCTGAGATATGGTGGAGGGGCAGAGTCCTGCATCCTGTCCCTGGACTCTAAGGTTCACTTAACGGAAGTTCTGCAAAGTGAGATTCTGCTCAAGGGGGAAAAAATGACATCTTTGTATTTGCTTGTTTGCACTGACTTGTACATTCCAGCTTTAGACTGGGGAAATCACCATGGCCTCACCGGTTGTTCTCGAAGAAAACTGTGAAATTACCATTAGCCTGCTTACAGATCTTTTAAACACTGAAGGTAAGTGTTCTCTGCTTGGGAGCTCGGGTTGAAGGTCTGAGGCACCCTGTCATGTAGCTCTGAGACTCTGTCCTCCTGCTAGCCTCATTTGTGGAGGGACCAAGAAGGATGGGTTGGAGGCTACAGCAAAATCTTGCTTACTTCTGCGTGAACCGTACTGGGAACTGCAGTGTGTCCTGGGGAGTGAGCCCTGCTCTGGGCAGGTCTTAAAGGAAGAGAACTAGAAATTGAACTCATGACCTCTGGAAGAACAGTCAGTGCTCTTAACCACTGAGCCATCTCTCCAGCCCATCCATGTGGTGGCTCACAACCATCTACAATGTGATCTGATACCGTCCTCTGGCCTGCAGGTGTGTACATGTAGGCAGAGTTCTGTATACATAATAATAAATAAATAAATCTTTAAAAAAAAAAAAAAAAAAAAAAAGGAAGAGAACTGGCCCGGGGAGAGTAGGAGGCAGTCGCTAACCCACTTTGCCTCTACAAAAGAAAGGCAAAACCTCTACAAAACCTATTGGATGGGGTCTCCTTTGAAAGGAACATATATAGTCCCAATGATGGTCAAGTCACACTTAGTGACTGCTGACCCCGTGGGCAATGTAAAGGAGGGCTGTGGGTGTAGGGGATCCAGCCACTCCGAGCTGAGCAGGTCTTCACTCTTATTGTGAAAGGGGTGGGGCAGGGGGTTCTCAGGGACGGTTTTGGTCCCTTGGTATCTGTGTACAGCTGCATCCGCTGGATTTGCCAGTCGCTCTTTATAACATTCTTTGCTTCTTCTCTTCTAAGAACAGAGCTGTTAGGAAAGTGTTTCTTCAAGGTGGTAGCTCAGGGAGTCCCTGATAGAAAACGTGTGTCCTGGTAACATCAATACCTCCCATGAACCACGCATCCCGGGCAGCAGAGGGGCAGCTGAGGCAGGATGGATGGAGCAGAGTCCAAGGAGACCGTTATTGAAGACATTTGCAATTAGCATTGGTGGGTCTCCAGGACTCAACAGGGGATTCAGCAGTAAGGCGTTATAGTTGACAGTAATTGAGTAGTTAATGAAGATATGATTTATATGATCATACTGACACAGGTTACTTTATAATAGCCATGTGATGTTAGCGGCTATCATTTAAAACAAAGACTGATAAGCATAGATAGCCTCACCCTAGCTCATGGAGCCAACAGTGATAGGGTCAGGATGAAAGTCTATGTAGGGAGACTCAGACCCCCAACCCCCATTTAGTGCACTATGGTATTTCTCTATTTGCTGGGCAGCATCTATTATGGAAGAGACACTGTTGTCAGAATTTGTATTCACGAGATACAACAGAATTTGTATTCTCCAGGGGGCAGAGCTAAGGGACTGGGTCGGGGGTGGCTAATTGCCAGAAGACAAATCCAACCAAATGGAGCCCTTTAAATGGGAGAGAAGGCTGAGAGATAGATTGGGAGCTGCAGATTCCAAGAAGAAATAGGAAGGCTGTCATCCATGCTGGAGGAACCAGAGGTTGCTAAAAAGCTGGCATCTGAGCCGCTCAACGATGGTTTGCTTGCTCCGGTTCCAATGATTTGTAGGACGAGTAGCCCTGATCACTGCCCACCGATCCTTCAGTGATCCCTACAGAAGTCTCTGGTGGCTTCTAGCTAGCCAAAGGCTCATTCCGAGTAACAGGCTGGGCTAAGTATGATTTGAAACTAAGTTTAACTCAACTGAATCCACACATGACCTGGGTCTTATACCAAAAAATGGAGGAAACCTAGGAACAGTGTAAGTGATGGATGTGGTAATGAGATACGGGATACCCACGGCTGACCACCAAAAGGCTGACCACGAAAAGGCTGACCACCAAAAGGCTGACCACCAACACTACTGGCCCATAGATAATGTGGCAACAAAGGATCCAAGGCAAAAAGTGGCAGAAGTACCTTCACAGTCTTGTAATTTTGTTTTTTGTTTTTGTTTTTTGTTTGTTTGTTTGTTTGGCCATGAAACCACAAGTGACAGGGCTGTAAGACACAAAGTAGAACTGAGGCTACAACGGGAAGAGGTTATGGGACGGTGAGCCGCTGTGTTCTTCCTCCTGGTGGGCCTGGTGGGCCTGGTGGGCAATGAGCTATCAGGACAGCAGTTGCTCCAGGCCTGTCCCCATCCTAAGTGTCCTCCGGGACAGGAGAGGGTGGAGAAGAAGAAAGAGGAGAAGGAGGAGGAGGAGAAGAAGAAGAAGAAGAAGAAGAGGAAGAAGAAGAAGAAGAGGAAGAAGAAGAAGAAGAAGAAGAAGAAGAAGAAGAAGAGAAGAAGAAGAAGAAGAAGAAGAAGAGAGAAGAAAAGAAGAGAAGAAGGAGAAGAAGAAGAAGAAGAAGAAGAAGAAGAAGAAGAAGAAGAAGAAGAAGAAGAAGAAGAAGAAGAAGAAGAAGAAGAAGAAGAAGAAGAAGAAATCCCATATAAATCAGAGCTTACCCATGCTGATCACTGGCCCCCTAAATCAAGACGCTGGCAGATTTTCTGTGTGAAAATCAATCTTGCTGTCCCTGTAGTAAATACCATAATCCCTTTTCCAATGTGGTTTAGAGAATGTAACTGCCATGCCTGTGATTTATTCGAAAATATTCTGCCAGGTTGTGTGAATTGGGGAGTCAACACACCTTGAAACGGGAGGTCAGGGCACGTGCAACACTCAGGGCCTGCATGCTCCAGCAGGCTGCCAGCTCCACCCGGGCCCCTCACACAGGCAACCTGTAGCCCCCAGGAAAAGCGGGCATGGGAACTGAGGGTGAGCCATCACACACCAAAATGGCTCTTTCCTTAACCAATCTGGCACAGGCCACAGGCAACCAACCCAGGGGTAAGTAGGTAGTCAGCTCCCTCTGGAAACCATCCCTGGAGCTCTTCTCCCAGATTCTTATAATTTTTCTTATTACTCACACACACACACAAAAAAAACAGAATATATTTGCATTATGTTTGAATGAAAAAATACAGAAGTTTCCAGGAAAAAAATGAGAATCTCCCTTCAGCACCCACTTTTTCACCCACTTGAGCTCCAAGGCTCCGTTTCTTCTTCCAGGGAAAGCACTGTTAAGGGCATAAACACTTATAAATCCTGCTGCATTCAGAACCACATAAGCTTTTCTCATGTAAATAGATCCATTTGTTTACATATAGGATATATTATTATTTGTGTTTGTGATAATATACATACATATTAATTTTCTCATTCCTGTGACAAACACCTGACATAAGTGTCTGACAGGAGGGAACTTACTCTTGTTCACACAATGGTGTCAGTTCACCCCGGCAGGGAGCTCCTGACAGGAAAGAGAGGTTCCCCCCAAGGTGCCTGCAGAGTACAGAGAGAAAGCACTTTTGTGGAAATTACACATGGTGCCTGGAAAACAGCGAGAGAAACATGTCTTTATTCTACCCAGGCCTCCAGCCTAAGCAGGGATTGTACACACGTTCAGGGAAACCTTTTCCAGGAGTTAACCATCTTAGGAGCTGCTCCTAGAGATCTCAAGAAAGTGTTTACCACCTGCTAGACACCCCACAGTGCAGTCAAGTTGACAGTCAAGATTGACCAGTATGATATAGGACCTTATATATAACACTATATGGTGTGGATACATATGTGCATATATACATATTTATGTATACATACACACACACACATCTAGGTGGATCAGGAAGTAGAGGGAGGTAAATGCTAAAGCTCAGATTACTCTGTTTTCCATCTGGGACGCCAGCCCATGGAATGGCACCACCTACTTTTAAGACAGACCTTACCCCTCAGTTAATCACCACTGGAATTGTCCTTGCAGCTACACCCAAAGATATGCCCCACCAGTGCCCTAGGCTTTTGTCTCTGGATCCAAACAATTGCCAATCAAAATTAATCATCACACTAAAAAAAATTTCATATCACTCCCCTGCTTGTCTTTTAATCTTGCTGTATCTTCCTTGTTCACATATTATAAATATTTTATAAATTCAGATCTGACTGGCTTTTCATTCATGACTTCTGTATTCTTTGGCTTGTGTGGAATGCTTTGCTGCCCCAGGCTTTCTGGACTTTGTGTTCGAATTTCTATGCCTCTCCACCTCAAGATCATTCAGCCTGCAGCAGCAGCTCTGCTCTCACTGTCACGTTTGCCTCCAGAATGCACCCTCCCTCCACATGCCAGCTGATAGTGCCCGGGAGCCTGAGGAGACAGTGAAGAAAGAGAGAAAACCCCTTAGAAGACATGCTCATTCCTTCTTCAGGCAGAGGCAGGAGCCCGTGGTCAGCCGTTGGGACGCAGCCTGGCTCCCGTCTTGTGACAAAACGTACGGCGAGAACGGCAGTGTGCAGCTGCCAGGCAACACTGAATGGAGGGCGGCACCAGGAGCAGCACTGTAGCTTCTGCCTAAGCTGCGTGAGGGTCCTGCACAGTGCAGCTGAGCAGGGTGTTCCTGGAAGATGTGCCTCCTATGCTCTAGAAAGAAGCGAGGGAAGTGGCTGAACCGTTCAGGGATTCCAAGGTGCTGTGAGTAGAAGGAGCTGACAGATGTGAGAAGCAAAGAAAGGGAACGTGGAAACAAAAAGGAACACGTGCAAATACTCAGCGTTGCCCTTGTTGAGTTTCTGCTGTGGGTGGTGCTGTTCTAGAACTGAGGCTACAGGTGTGAGCAAGACAGGGAAAGCCCTCCATGGAGTCCACCACCCAATGAAGGACGGGATGAATAAACATGAAGACCAGGGCACATTTCACATCCTGCTAGGCAGCAAGTAGACTGCATGTGACCAACAGGGACTGTGAATTTATGACAAGCCCATCCATGGATCAATACATTAGGCCTTCAAAGAATACTATTAAATAGAACTATCATTTCTATTTAACACAAAGACTCATAGGCTGAAAAGTCACTGTATTACATCCAGGGTAAGGATCCAAGTTGCTGAAACAAAGGTACTGCAGATGTTGTGGCCCCAAAGAGATGAAGTTGATTTCCTCTCAGAGGGAGCTATGTAGTCAAGAACCAGTGGGAATTTATGTTCTACAGCGTTTTGGGGGGACCTTTTCTACTTTTTCCCCTGCATCACAAAAACGTTGGTCCTCTATGACCAAAGTTGGCTTGGCTCCGAGGGGAGGGGGGAAAAGTACATGTGTGAGTGGAGACACTTCATGTCACATACAGCACTCTAACGTGTGTTCAGTCAAACCCTGAGCTTACAGGCAGCCCACTTAGCTGCAAGGGAGTCAAATCAATGTAGTCTCTCGCACAGGCGGTCAGATGGACAGAGCAAACTGAAAGACTATCCTATTGCTGAAATGGATAATGGACATGAAAGAGGAAGAAAAATCGCCCTTGTGGCAGAGATATCTAGTCAGATTTCAGGAGAGGTAAATAGACTAACCATTGAGTGTGGTCTTTTTCCCCATAAGTAACATCACATAAGATATTCAAAACAAGGGAAGGTATAAAGAAGAGTATTTGAGGAAAGAGAGAGAGAGCAGGAATTACAGAGTCCAAGGAATGTTCTAGAACTGAAAGGATATCAGAAAGCTGGAACACAAGAATAAGAAAGATTGTAGCTATCTCTAGACAAGGCCAGCGATGATAAAGGATCTTTACATCCATAATTTGGTTTCTAGGAAAGTACTGGAGTGGTTTTTTTATTAATGTAATAAATAAATATTTTACAAGTTTAAAAATTCATGTATAAACAACGAATGTGTTAATCTTAGTTAATGTAACATTTTAGCTAAATATGAGCTCTGTAGCAACAAAATTTTACAATGGCACAATGCCAAAAAAGAACGAGATGTTTTTAAACTCTATAAAATTTCAAGTGGGAAATATCTCATTCCTGTCTTATTATATATATTAACATACAGAAAGTCCCATCTTAGGAGACATCTAACAAAAGCCACCATGGCAACCATATCTTAAGCACTAAATCTGAAAATAAGACACCGTATTTTGGCTTTATAATATAGGCTTATTTAACTTTTTTATGTGTATGGGTATTTTGCCTGCATGTATGTCTGTGCACCACATGCATGCCTGGTGCCTAGGGAGGTGAGAAGAGGGAGTCGGAGTCCCTGAAACTGGAGTTACAGATGGTTGTAAGCTGCCACGTCAGCACTGGGAACTGAAGATGGGTCCTCGGAAGAACAGTCAGTGCTCTTGACTGCTGAGCCACCTCTCCATCCTATTTTAAGATTAATGCTTTAGGTGGGAGTCTCTTTAGAATAATAAAAAAGAAAATGACCCAACACAAGTGTTCCTTCTGCATCTCACAATACTGGTTATTGTAGTTTTTTCTTCTTGAATATTTTACTTTCTAAATTGAGCACTGTTGGATTTTTTAAAATATTAATGTGGCTTAAAAATTGTGGAAATAAACAAAGACCATGAAAATAGTACGTTATTAGTCTTTTAAAAAATAAATCTCACAGTAGCATTCTTTGCTCCAAATCAACAGGAAAGGCACGCCAACTTCATTTGTGGAAATTTGGCATTTTGTAGGAAAAGCTTTTTATTTCTGTTTCCTTCTTTTTCTTTCAACAGACAAATGCCGCTTTTACAAACTGTGATAAAGTATTTATCGCTATAAACTGACCTACAGAACCATATCCCATTGCAGCTGTGTGTCACACATCCTTGAAGCCCCAATTTCCCATCTATATTTCAGTGGCTTCCTTAACACCAGAGCCTCTAGCCTGAAGACTAAGATGGTGACCAATTAAATCCATAAGGGCAGTAATTCTCCAGATGGGGCTGCCTCACTTACTGCCTTCATCACACACACGAGCACTGCACACTCATGCTCTCTGCTGCAGTAGTCACAGCGTGAGCTGGGCTGACTCCAAACACACTTCTTTACATGGCAGATTTGCTCTTCCACGAGCTATTGCGTTTGTATTTTTCTTTTCTGTTTAAAATAACAGTTGCTAACAAGCATGTACTCTAAGCAATGCTGCCACACTTTAATGATAGGAAAACAAACATTTAGTGCTCCCTTGCTTGGCAGGAGATAGGTTACTTGCTGGTGGAAGCCCAAGTGGACGGAAAAAGCCTCTCAGACCAACACCCCACACAGCCGGCACCGGACCTTCCACTCAGTCCCTGCTGGCGGTTTTGGCAGCCAAGGCCTGTGAGGTTCCCCAAGCAGCTCACACCACTCTGAATGTACAACATGGATTTCTACATTATTCTGAAAATATTGAACACACATCTTGCTCTTCTCATATTGCTTAATGAATGGGTAAGCAATTTGAATTTAAAGGAATTTAGGCTTGGGGGTCTCCTTAGCTTGTAATGACACAGAGGGAAACTTGGGGGTGGGATAAAGCTGTCAGACTTTCATTTTCCATGCAAGACGCCTTACTGAACAGTTTCAAGGCTGGAACGTTCCTCGGCTTTTCCCTCAGTGTTTTTGTCTCATGGGTGTTGGCTGGTTTGTTAGAGTCCTGGGCTGGCGCAGGCTCAGAGAAATGCTGCTGAGCCTCAGGCAAAACCACCACCTCTTAGCTCCTGCTCGGCTGTCTGGTGGAGCTCTAAAGGCGTCCTTGCAGGCCTCCGCTGAAAGCCAGCAGTTGGATGTGATGTTCGGGTGTGGAGTTTGATGGTCTGACGGAGAAGCTCGGTTCTGTGGCGATGGCAGTGAGCACTCAAGTCTACGTTTGTCACACAACAGTGTACAGTTAGATATGCACAGAGATTGGCAGAAGTACATGTTGGGCAACCTGCATACGTTGATGGCTTGCAGCAGTGTGGGTAGGCAGGTTGTGGTGCTTAGCAAAGCCCAGCAACATGTGATTACAGGTCAAAAGGAGAGAGGCATCGTGGATCTCACTATATTAGTTCTCGAAGCTGTCAGTCACTCTACAATTATCTAAATGAAAATGACATTTCTGACTTAAATGTGTATCTGTCATAAGATGGGGATTGGTGTTTACCTGAGAGGAACAAAAGCCCCCATTCTTACATTGACATCCATGACTGTTGACAAAAAACAGCCCAAATGACCATTAACAGATGAGAAATTACGGTCAAGCCACACCTTGGAATATTATACAACCCTGAAAAGGAAAAAATGATTAAAAAATACTGATGCATACTGTAAAACAAGAGTAGTTTATGATAAATAAAAGAAGCCCGAAGGGAAAATAGTATTACTGTATGCTTTTATTTGTAGAAAAGTCTAATATAGTATTAAAAATGAGGAGGTGGAGATAGTAGAAAGGGTAAATACATATCAAAGATTTTCAACTTACATGTGTTTTAGTTTAGTTGGCCTCTTACAAGATACATTGTGGTCTTCTGGTGTGTACACAATCTGTGCTAACCCAGTCAGGGTGACTAGCTCATTCGTCACCTCAGAACTTCAAGCGCCTTTCCTCTAGCTCCCCTGAATATGTAACAAGCCGTTATTGGCTATAGTCACACTCCTGTGCTGTGATGTTCTAGACCTCATTCCTCCTGCCTAAATATGTTTTTGTGGTCATTAGCCAGACTGTCTATGTCCTCCCTCAGCCTGTGGAAACCTCTATCTTAACCCCTCGCTTCTATCAGAAGCAAGGCCACTAAGGATCAGTTTGCCTAGCTTCAACACTTGGTGAAGAGTACATGGTACTTGTTTTCTGTGTCTGGCCTATTTCATTTAACACACTGCCCTCTTATCTGTTGCCACAGACGTTAGGAGTCTATGCGTTGTGTGAAAGCATAGTATAGCTCGGCATTTTGGCTACTTTATTTGGGTTCTTATGTCTACAACCCTCCTCCAACCCTGTCCTTTCAGCCCCCCAGCATTAGGTAGTGAGAAAGCAGGTTAGAGGGGAAAGGGGGTGCAGACCTCTTTAGACTACCTTTTGCTGATTAGGAGTGTCTGGTTTTGGGGGGCAAGCTTGGCCTTCACCACCGGGATATTCAGGGTGCATGCCTACTAGACAAACCACAACCAATTGCAACAAACTGCAACCAGCCAACGACAGTAACAGCCACGACAGCCACCCCACCTCTCAGGGGCCCAGCATTTATATATCATCTTAGGCGTTGCCAGAATTCCAAACATCGCGTCCCTGCAGGAGAGCTGAAGCAAAGCAGAGTAATCTGCTGTAAAGCAGCCCCATATCCCACTCCTGGGACTAAAACAAAAACATATATACACACACACACACAAATACATAACTGGGGGTTTTTAAGAAACCAAAAAGTCCCACTACAGGATAATACCCTCTTGTGTCTGGATTTTCTTTCTTCTTTCATCTGTTGATTGCAGCCAAGTCCTCTAACCCTACCCTATTTGCTGCTTCTCAATAAGGCTATAAGTAAAAAAAAATAAAAAATAAGTGGGTAAGTGTATAATAGATGAACAAATCAAGAATGAATGTAAAAAAAAATTTAATTGGCAAATGGGGAATAAATGAGTAAGTTAGGAGTGAATGAGGAGTGGGAGAAAGGATGGATAAATGGATGGACAGATGGACGGATGGATGGATGCACAGATGCATGGACAGTGCAGAGAGTAAGCCTCCAGCAGAGGTAGCCCCCAAGTCCACCTTCCAAGTCTTGAGATTGGTTCTACATTTTTAGGGAATTCCTGAGCATGAGGCCAACTCTGTTCTGCATCCCTGGATCTCAATGCCCCTTACACAAGATCCTGTACTGATTAGCCCCACCGCCCTCCCCAGGGATGCTGCTAGAACACAGTTAAATATCCTCCTAGCTCTGAAAGCCACATCACCTGTGAATCACACAAAGAAGGGGCAAAGCTGTCCCACCTCTCTAGAGCCTCCCAGGTGGCAGTGACATGGATGTGAACATCTCGAGAAGAGACCAGCTCTCCCCAGTCCTTCTCCCGGACTACATGGAGCAAGGGGCCAGAGCGACTCCGCCCAATTCAGGAATGGTTGGTTGAGTGAGCAGAGAGAAGATGCTTGAGGGAGAGGAGAACCACGTGGTAGGGAGGCAGCCAATAGGAGGGCACTGTGGGTGCAGAAGGCGCAAGAAGGGAGATTGAGGAGGAGATAGAATCAAAGGGAAGTAGACAGGAGATGGTCACCCAGCACTGACACACAGGATGCAGTAACAGTTCCACAGGAGGGACATTTCTGGAATGTGATGAAGGGCGCTCCCTTCCAAAATCCCACGTGGGATGAACTCCCACTGTCACTTAGAAGCACCTGCCAGGGAGAGAATACATGGAGCGTTACCTCCCCCTTCCACCTGCACCCAGTGTGGAAGCACCTGGAGGGGCAAAACAGCCTGCTGGGAAATCAGTCCAAGTTCCCGGGAACCATACTCACATTCAGAGTCAAACCAGGAAGAGGACTTCCCAAGAATGGCTGCAACCCGGGAAAACGGTATCGTGCACTTCCAGCTCTTCCTCGGGATAAAAGAAATTGTATATCCACCAGCCTTCCGTTCCCAGGAAGGGCAGAGGCCATGCACTGGGTCAGAGCCACTGTGCGGCCTCCTGATCTCCCTGTCTGTTTGCAGACAATGGATTCTGAATGCTGGACCTGATTGGGGTGGGAGCGCTGGTGCTGGAAGGTTTCCTGGAGCGAGCGTGAGGGACTCCCTGAGTCCAGCCATTCTGAAGTACGGCTGAGATTTACTACTGCTTTGGCACTCCCACTCCCCAGAGACAGTCCAGCCTCACGTTGGCTCCCGGAGGCCAGGTGATTCCTCCAGACCCTTGCAGGTAGGGGCCTGCACCTGGGGCCTGAGGAAGAGGAGGCAGGGTTTAAGAAGCACAGAGCCAGGAAGGCTCCTGGCTTTACATTCATGCTTCCTGGAGTTGAAATGCCAGGAACCTCACAATGTACGTAGCCTATACAGGCCTGCCTTGGCTGATCATACTCACCTCACGGGGAATAATCTCAATAATATAGCCAAAGGCTCTTCGCCAGTCTGCAGACCCTCAGGCACTGATGAGGTGAAAGACTGCGCTGCAGGGAATAGTCAACCAGTGGAGAGGAGGCTACCAAGCTGGGTATCCAACCTACACACGATGCTGAGAGCTTAGTGGCCCAGCCCTGTGTTGGCTAATGAGGATGAAAGGCATGCGCCTGAGGCCTGGGTGACCTCGTATAATGCAGGCAGACTCACTGGCCACTAGCCCAGACTCACAGTCTAATCACCTGGCTCTGCAACTTGCTCACTGTGTGACCCTGAGCACGTTCCATACTTCTCTGTGCGCATTCCCTGTCCATTAAAGAGGCCACAGTAATAATAGGTAGTTCAGAGAACTGACCTAATAGATGAGAGGGCTTAGAAATGTGACAAAGGCAAATGTAACCTATGTTATGCTGGAAGGGGTTACCTACGGGATTGACGAGAGCACAGAACAGGGAGAAACCAATGCCAGGGCTCAGTGCCATGCGCAGGGGGCGTGGGCAGATAAATTGAGCGGCGAGAAGAGACAGTGATGGAGGCTGGGATGAATGGTTCTAAGCAGAAGCCACAGCGCCCACAAGATGCAGGCAGAGCACAGTCACTACTACAGACTGCAGAGAGGCAAAGAATCCACACAGCTTCTGCCTGGAGCACCTGCACAGGGAGTGCTCTGGGTTGGGGGGTGCGGGTGGGGAGCGGGAATTCATCCGTTTCGGACAAGACTCGGTTGATCAGGAGAAACTGTTTCTCAGAGCTCAGGTGAAAGTGGTGCTGATCAGAGGCAGGGAAATTGAGACTCTCTGCTCTCCCCGCCCCGCCCACCAGCCATCCTCGGGCTATTCCAGGGCTCTGACCCCCTCACTGGAAACTTTCTACCTCCTAGCCAGGGCCCCCTGGGGAGGTACTCAAACGTGCGACTTTATATAGTTCACATTCATTCTGCCGGGAAATCGGCCCTGGGCTGCAGCGGGACCCAGCCATGAATCACAACGTCCACAGTGCAGAGAAATGCAGCCAGTCCGGTAACAATGGGTGGGACCCCGGGCTGTTCAGCCACAAGGAGATTTTTCAATTTTATTAAAATCGATAGGAGTTTTATTACAGTATAAATGAAATGAGAGCACCTCGCTCCTGGGATAACAACTCACATCACTCTCTCAGCTGGCGTGAGGGGCCCCTGCCCAGAGGAGAAGTGTCTGGATTCACGCTCCCCACGGTGGAAGCTGCCCCTTGGAAGGAAGGGAGAACTAAAGAAACGTACACACCAGAACTTTCACTAAAAGCTCCATGTGTCACAGTGTGCGCACCTCTTATGCTCTCCAGGAACCCTGCACAGGTCACGGAAGGTGGTGGGATGACATTTCTGTGCAAAGAGAGGTGGAGGGAGTTGGAACGTCATGTTGGCTCAGGGCTGAAGCTGTCCTTCGGGAAGCAGGGCCACCCAGTTGGACACCCTATGCAGAGACAGGAGTACTGTCCACTTGCCGGTGTGGGCTATTTCTGCGTCCGTGGCTATGCTTAAGAACAATGGCTGCCCTGGTCCTATTCACAGACTCTTAGGCAGAAAAGGAAGCAGAAACAGTAGGAAAACAGGGCAGAGGGGACAATCACTAAGTGCAACAGGGGAGAAACAGGAGTATGCGAACCACACACACACCATACCTATGCACACACTGCACTTGCAGGCATGCGCGCGCGCGCGCACACACACACACACACACACATACACACACACACACACACACGCACACTTCAGCAACTCTGGAATGGATAAGCATGTGGAGGGTCTTTGAGCTGTGGAGAGCAGGCTGCCTGAAAGCATGGGCTGGCTGGGTGAAGCGCTATCAAATCTAGGAAGGTTCAGCAGAGTAGCTGCTAACATGATTCTCCCAACACTTCCCCAGCCCAGCCCCTGCCCTTTATCCTGCCCCTGCCCTTTACCCTGCCCCTGCCCAGCCCCTGCCCTTTATCCTGCCCCAGCCCTTGCCCTTTATCCTGCCCCTGCCCCAGCCCCAGCCCCTGCCCCAGCCCTTTATCTTGCCCCTGCCCCAGCCCTTTATCCTGCCCCTGATCCTGCCCCAGCCCCAGCCCTTTCTCCTGCCCCTGCCCTTTATCCTGCCCCTGCCCCAGCCCTTTATCCTGCCCTTTATCCTGCCCCAGCCCCAGCCCTTTCTCCTGCCCCTGCCCTTTCTCCTGCCCCAGCCCCAGCCCTTTCTCCTGCCCCTGCCCTTTATCCTGCCCCTGCCTGAGGTCTGGCGCTCTGCTCTCTCCTCTCATCTGGGGAGAAGCTGTCCCTTGGTCCCGGAAGCTCCTCTGCTAGCCTCCAGTTTGGGGCTGAGGTCCTGGAGGTACAGGAAGCAAATGAAGCCTGATCAATGTGGGCATTGCAATGACCATTTATCAGAAAGACAGACACCTTTCTCCTGGAGGCTGCGCTGCAAAGATGGCCTGCTACGTCCCCTGGCACCCTAGATCCCACCAAGCAAAACTATTTCCATCTTTCTGCTTCCCCTCCCTGCCCCTGTCTGCAGAGCCACACATTTTCTCTTTGCTGTGCTTGTGTGTGTAATTTGGCATGCGGGGAATTTTTTTTTCCCAGTTAACAATGCATAATAAACATTTTTTCATGTTTTCACACTGCTTTTATAATCCAATTTGATAGATACAAAAATATAGCATAGGTGACCTATAATCTCCTCAACAGTTCCTCATCGTCCAGTGCACAGGTTACTGCCAGCATTTTCTTATTGGCTAATGACATGTGAAACACTGTCAAAGGGACTGAGTCTTTCTTTCCAGAGCTGAACTAGCAGGACCAAAGGACTTAGATGTCCTTAGACTCTTCTTAGACCTGCTTACCTAGGACAGCAGGACCCTTCCTTCCAGCTCTGAGCATGACCAAGTTTGTGTCCCCCACTCCATCCCACCCTACACTACATTCCTGCCAGAGGGTTGATGGCAGCAGTTTGGGAGGAGATGTTGTTGATAGTCTAACAAGTATCAAACAGAATAAGTAAGACTGCTTTGTTTCCATTGCTCTAATTAATAGAGAGGCTAAACACTTCCCCAGGTGTTTGCTAACATACGGGTCCTCCCACCCCAAGTGAATAGTCTCTGCAATACACTCCCCACTTATCTATTGTGTCGTAATAATTTTCTTTGCAGATATTTTAATGCGGTCTTTCCTCATCACAGTTATCAGTCCTTCATGTATCAAAATAGAGGCAACTACATTTTTCCTTCTAGAGTTTTCTCATTCTTCTGGTGTGTGTGTGTGTGTGTGTGTGTGTGTGTGTGTGTGTGTGTGTGTGTGTGTGTGTTTGCTGTAACACACCAAAATTTTATTTTTGTACTTGGCATCATCCATCAGTCATCCCCTTGGTGGATTCCTTTCTTTCTTCAAAGCCCAGAGCAGTCTTTCTTGACAAAGATAATACATATTTCATTTTCTGCTAAGTTTTCTGTTTTTAAGACTATATTTAGCTCTTTAATCCATCTGTGGTCTATTTTCATGTGGGGGGAGGTTCCAAATTAAAATTCTTCAATGCCATCCACTCTTCCAGCATCATTCATTTTTTATTGTTTTTAAATTATTGTTTTAGAAAACGCTGCGGCATCTCATGGGTTAGGCTTTGCCACATGGTCCTCTTGTTCCTCAGCACGGCCTCCAAACCCCTCGTCTGCTTGTGTCTCTGGAATCATGTGTGTGGAAGAGTCCTGGAGGGACTGATGAGGGCGAGCTGTTAATCCACAGACCTAGCCTGAGGCAGGAGACATTCTCACGCTCCCAAGGGTGTTCATCTTGGGATATATTACAGCTCCCCCCTGCCCCCCGTCCAGGGCTTGTAATGCTCTTTATAAAGGTCAGGCATATATTATATTTATTCCTACGCATGTTGGATCACTTGCTTCTGTTACAAATGGATGTTTTTTATCCTATTTGCTGGCTGCCACTGGTGTTCAGGAGGACCATTGATTCTCCAGTATGCAGTTTGTATCCATCTTCTGCCTCAGACTCTGTAATTCGTAAATTTTCCCAACCCTTTGTATTCTTTTCCCATACAAATGTTTTCTTGTTTTCTCATCCCTCCCATTCATTTTACCCGGCCTTACTGGAGTGACTGACTGTCTGAATACAATCTGTTCTACCCTTAAGTCTCTTTTAGAACTCTGTAGGGACTTGACACGTTGTTAATGATCAGTGTGCTGAGACAGGTTTTCCTTTTCACTCCTGATTTTAATCTCACTTGCCTTTTGCAGGAGCACAATTTTGTTTAGAAATAGGTATTTATATATTAGACCACTGAAGAATGTTTTCATTCTTTAATAGTCTTTTTTTTAAGTTCAGGGGTTGGGGAATTTTACTGTATTTATCTAGCATGTAGGGAACCCTGGGTTCTGTCCACATATAACAAAAAATAATCTGAAACTATTTGTAGAGTCCTTATTGATTATTTATTTTAATTTATTTATAATTATGGGAGGTATGGGTGTGTGTATGTGCACTTGAGTGCAGGTGCTCACAGAATCCTAAAGAGAGCACTGGATTCCCAGAAGCAGAGGCTACAGGTGGTTGTGAGTCACATAGCATGGTGCTTGAAACTGAACTCCAGTCCTCTGGAAGGACTGCGTGAGGGCTTAACCACAACGACATCTCTCGGTTCTCTTGAGTCCTCATTAAGATGATTGTTAACACTTTTCCATCTTCATTTTTGTCCTGGATCCTTTGTGGAATGCACATTGTATGGATAATAACATTGTCCCTTAGTGACAGAGCTAGAATCACATCTCCAGTGTTCCCAGACCCTAACCCTGTTACACGTAGAAGCTGTCATTTGGGAAGATGTGTTTAATTTCCAGGGATAGGGCGTGGGCTTCTCATTGTGTAATGGCCACGAATAAAGGGTGCAGTTTGAAAGAAATTTTCCCCCTTTAACCGTTTCTGAGCACCTTGGTTTCTATGGCAACAGCGATGCAGTCAGAACCCCAGCACCTGTAAGGAGCAATTCTGAAAATGTAAAAACTTGTATGGACCTAAAGATTACCCAGAAATGGATGAAATAACACGTTGAAAGGAGTAGATACTTTTGACTCAAGGTTAACTTAGACACAAATGTCCATTGCAAATTGAACAGTCACGTTTATTTCCACCGTGAGTTCTTGCTGGAAGAGGCCTTCACTCACGAGGTCCTCTTGTCTGGCCTCCCCGTCCTCCCTGCCACCCTCCCTGCTGCTCCTGAACCACCTTCATCCTCCTCCGGGCAGCTGCAGCACTCTGTCCCACGAGTTCATCCTCCCCCGACTGTCTTCTCTCTGCTGCATTGTGGTAGTTTTTTTTTATTCTGCTCCAATTAGCAAGAACAGTTACTTCCTCACAAGCACCCAGGCTAAAAGCCAAACCCACACTGTGCAGCATGGTGCCGCACTTGCCACAACACCCAGCTTCTTGGGAGTAGCCCTGGGACCCAGGCCACCTTCTCCCTGGGCAAACTCCTTGCTTAATTTGAATGTGAAGGCCGTGTGGCAGGTAGACAGGGGTCCTATACACATTTCCAGTTCACAGATGGAAACGGAGGCTTGTGGGGAGTGGGGTGTGTGGGCGTGGTGGTGGGGTGAATTATCTGAAACTCAAACTGTTAGGAAATGGCCAGGCTACTATCCCAAACTAAACTCCTGCACCACCACACTATACAGCCTTCCTATGAGGCCAATCTCTCTCTTCCTTCAAGCTTGTAATGGAGAAACCAAACATCACCAGGCAACCAGCAGGAGCTACGTGCACATTGGTTTCTGAGAATCTACAGTTTCCAAGGATATGGAGATCTTCTAGGAAGCAGAAAGGACTTCCTTCATGCCCCGGTATCCTAGGCATCACAAAGAACAGTGGACCTTCGGGTCCTCTTGGTGGCCCAAGTGGTGAGCAGAGCTCTGGGAGGTTGGAGACAGGGACAAACAGGGCACTCCTCAGCTTGCCAGTAAGGCAGGCTGGCTCTCCACCGATGGAAGGCCTCGGCTTTGGACATTTGCTCTTCCCTGAGATGCTCAGGGGGGAAGTTGGGAGTTTGCTCCAGTGACTGGGGTGGGGGTTGGGGATAAGAGGAAATGCTTCTGGGTCCCACTCTGTTCCAGACACCCAAATACAGGCTGCTGGCAGGAAAACATGGAGCTCATTCTGCCAGGGAAGAGGAGGCTGGAAAGAGGGGGGAGGGAGCCCCTCACCTCATTCTGGGTCAAGGAGAGGTGCCACCTTGAGCATCTCAGAAGCTTTGCAAATGGGGCTGAGCTAAACTTGAGTGAAGGCTTCAACAGGGGCGTAGGTGTAGTTGATAGGCTCAGAGAGGCTTAAAACAAGGCACCTGGGGAAGCCAGTGATTCCTGTGGCCCCTACCTGGAATTGAGGGCACAATCTGGGGAGTTGTAGGAAGAAGAGTTGGAGCATGAATGGAGCTGGTTCATTAGAAATAAGTACAGAACTGTTCCCTCTCTGGTCAAAGCTTATGGTTAGAATAGGGAAGTGGCCGGGCGTGGTGGCACATGCATTTAATCCCAGCACTCGAGAGGCAGAAGCAGGCAGATCACTGTGAGTTCAAGGCCAGCCTGGTCTACAAAGCAAGTCCAGGACAGCCAAGACTACACAGAGAAACCCTGTCTGGAAAAAGAAAGAATAGGGAAGTGACCAGTCCGAGTTCACACAGCTAGCTAGCAGCAGGCTCAGGAAGGGAACTGGCACTCTAGGACCCAGGATCCAGGATCCAAGCTATGGCCAACAGTGACTGAAACAGCTATGTCCTACTGCTCTTCTGGCAGGCTTCTTGGCCTCGGGGTTCTAAGATGTCCACCCTGTGGACTTGAATCCATCATCCTGGCGTGTATGTCACCCAGGAGCCCAAAGGGTGAGACACAATCGGTAGGACAGAACCAACAGAGACTAACCAGAGTATGCAGCCGTGATCCTGGCTCCGTGAAGATTCCATCATTAAAGTGTTCTCTCTGGCTGATCATATGAGATGCAAAAACATCACTCTTTGTTCAAAACCTCTTATTCTTGCCACCACCACATGTCGGCTGCTCCCTTGCAATAAAACTTATAAGGACTGCATACAATGGCCATCTTTGCTGTCTCGTTCCTAATACTTTTGGAGCCCTCTGGTTAGCTCCCTGCCAAACCACCCCTAAAGCTCCTTTGCCATGGACCAAGCATCTCTAGCTGCCTATAGTTTGCCCTCTGCTTTGCTTGGATAGACTATGCCCAGCATCCTTTCTTTCCTCCAGGCCCTGGGCTCTTCTTGTCTCCAGACATGAGCCAATACAAAGCAGCAGACACCCTCCAGAACACTTCCTAGAATCCAGACCCAGGGCATCTCCCAGCAGCCCCTGTGGGTTTGGACAGCCTCTCATCCAGAGCCTGCTCATCTCTGGAAATCCCTCCCAATAGATTTTGGCTACAGAGTTTAAAGGCCACATTATTTTCCATCAAAACTGGGTATCCACTAGAGGGGAGGGTTTCACAGAAGGTACCATGGAGCCTACAGAAATGAGGACCAGTGAGGTTAGACACTCCCTGGTCTGCTGTTACCTCCTTGGTTGGCAATAGAAGCTCATCCTACAAGAAACTAAAGAATCAATGAGCTCCTGCAAGTGCCTGTCAGAAGACTCAGACCCTGAGACCAATAGGGCAGGCATTCACTTAAGGACACCTGTGGTGTCAGCAATAGACCATCAGGACTGGATCTCCTGCTTCTGGACCCTAGTCCTGCCATGGATTCAACCATGATTCCATCCTACCTACACTCATTTTCACACAGAAGGACAGAGGCGCCAAGGGCAGAGAAATGGGCTGTAGGCAGGTTCCTACTCTTGTCTCTCCAGGTAAGAGCCTCGAGGGCACGTTCCAGGCACCCCGATTCTCACAGGACCCTCATCCCTGTTCCCGTTCATGCATTCCTCCTTATAATTAATGAGCAAACATTCTTTGCAAAACAATGTTTAAACACTTTAGGATTAATTTAATCAAATATTTAATTGCCCCATAATTAATCATCTGAGCTTAATGAATTGAGCCTCTGTCTCTGGGAGTTGGGTTTGCCCAGTGGCTTCTGGAAATAAATACATCATGGGACCTTTCAGAATTACGCTTCCTGGGTCCATGTGCAGATGCTGGGGAAAGGGCACCCCTCTCCCAGCACTGACATCAATTCTCTGAGTTGGTTAAGGGACAGAGTCTTGGACCAGTCACTCCAGAAGTAGGCACAAGGCTGAGCAGGCACAGAGCAAGTGGAGGAAACTGGGCAGCCACTGGTGGACCCACTGACCCAGTTGTGCCCTCTGGAATGTGTGACATTCCTTCTGCAAGCTCAGCATTTTCTGTCAGTGAAGTGTCAGTCCCCCTAAGCTCTGGAGAGGTTCCAACAAGACCTCAAGAGGGGCAACCCTTCAAGGAACATCAACTCAGGGAATATCATAGAAGAAAAGAGCTTATAGGGGACAAAGAGTGGGGAGGGGGTGCTGTGACATATTGTCTTCAGGAAACGGCACAGGCTGTTTAGCCATATAACTCATAACAGCAGTGACTAGCTGTGTAAGAATGGGATCAGCATTCCACCATGGAAAGAGGGCTAGTAATCCCTACCTACTATTGGTAGTTGATGGTGCTGGGGCTCATAGTCCTCAGAAGTGTAGCCTCTGGTAAGTTGCCCTTGATCAAATAAATAATCCCGCTTGTTCATGCAAGGAGCCTTAATTAAATCCAGTAGGCCATAAACAAGCAAAAAAAAAAATCATAAAGATTATAGGAGAATTTGATGGACCAAAAAATAGTTCAGTGGAAGGGCAACAAAATAGATAATCAAAGAAGTGTGTGTGGTGTGTGTGCGTGTGTATTGGGTGTGGGGTGTGTGTGTTTGTGTGGTGTGTGGTGTGTGTGTGTGTGTGGTGTATGTGGTGTGTGTGTGTGTGCGTGTGTATTGGGTGTGGGCTGTGTGTGTTTGTGTGGTGTGTGTGTATGTGTGTGTGTGTGTGGTATATGTGGTGTGTGTGTGTGTGTGTGTATGTGTGTTGGTTGGGTTTTGTTTGTTTTTGTTTGTTTGATTGTTTTTCCTCAACTTGGCATGGCAGGGTCACAGGGAAGATGGAACTCCGGTTGAATAAATTGCTCCATCAGATTGACTTGTAGGCAAGCACGTGGGGACATTTTCTTGAATAATGACTGACGTGGGAGGGTTCAATAATGACTGACTGTGGGTGGTGCCGTTCCTGAGCATGTGGTCCTGAGGTATGTAAGAAAACAGGCTAGGTGAGCCATGAAAAGCAAGCCAGTAAACAGTGTCCCTCCATGACCTCTGCTTCACTTCCTGCTTCCTGCTTCCTGCCCTGATTGACTTCTCACCTTGCTTTCCCTCAGTGGTGGACTGTGATCAGAGCCTGTAAGCCAAACCAACCCTTTCCTCACCAAGTTGCTTTTGATCATGGTGTTTATCACAGCAAAAGAAATCAGTCTAAGAATATATATGTATGTATGTATGTATGCATGCATGTATGTATATATACGAAATTATGACAGAATAAATTGAATTTTAACAATATAAATAAATAAGAGGGTGAAGTGTCTTTATGACTACCAAGTGTTGGGTACAAAGGGAATTGCTTGAATCCCCTCTATGCTCTCCTCATAGTCCTTGGAGCCTGAGCTCAGAAGACAGTTTGCAAGGTGACCCAGCCTGGTGGGCTCTGTTCATAACCTGCTACCCTACAAGATGCTATGGCTCCATAAGCAAAATATCTGATGAGCTAACCATTGAACTCTTGCCCGTGCTGGGAGCTGAAAAACTCCAAGCCAGGCTGGCAGAAGACTTAGCACCCCAACAGTGGAGTCCCTGTGAATCTCCATAGTCTTGTCCTTCCCAGGGATGCAGTGGAGAAGGCCAGAGTGTCTGAACTGCCACGAATCCTTCACAAGAAATCAGGGCAGAGGAGGTCCCTGAGGAGACAGGTCTAATAATAGCAAACACTCAGGAAGCTCTCCGTGGATGTGCAGGCCCCAGCCCCAGCCTGACTTGTGGACATGCATTAAGTCCTTACGGTAAGCCCTGAGGGTGAGCAGCACTAGCTGGGCTGGATGGTGGCCCTCATCACTTCTTGCCTGTCTGACAAATGAGGAAGTGGAGAGTCAGAGGGCTTAGAAAATGCTCAGAGCAAGGAATAGAGCCAAAATCTGAACTAAAGCAGTCTGGCTCCAGGCCAAGATCTAAAGCCTGTGCATGCAGTCTTCTGGGAGAAATGAAGACTGTGATAGTGCCAGAGGAGGTGAGCCACCAGCTGGGGACACTTGCAGACAGCAGACAGGCAGACTGGGCCTCAACCACCAAGAGAGACTGAACTAACCTCTGCAAAGACTTGGGATTGTCCATCAAATGGAGAACTAGCTAACCTAACTCACTGTGTGGACTGAGTCTCTGGACCAAGGAAAGAATCAAAGGCCATGTTTCTGGCCCCCTGCCCCCCAGTATGGCTTTTCTCTAAGCACAGGGTACCCAGGCTCTCTGGAGAGGCATCTGTTAGAAGGAAATTAGCCCCAGACAGACACAACCTCTGACCTGACATCTTTGCCTTCAGCTACACATGGAGCCAAGAATTGATTAACTCCAGCCTGGCATAGGAGCTATAAGGCCGAGTGCTTCCCCCTGGAGTTATTTATGCCAGCCCATTAGCTCAGGAAAGGCAGGATTCATAGAGCCACCATGGCCTGGGAACTCAGTGAAATTAATATCACAGCGACTAAAATACACACGAAGCCTGTGCCACATTCACTTAATCAGGAGTGAGGAAGAGTTCCAGTCAGAGCAGGAGGTTCCTCTTCCCACAGCTCCAGCATCTTTCCCCCTCCCCATCCACATGGCTCTGTCATCTCAGGAGGACTACAGCCTGCCACAGTCACAGGCCCTGGCCTCTCCGCCTCTAAACACACACACACACACACACACACACACACACACACACACACACCCCACACGCAGGCACCCTCCATGGAGAAGTTTCAGTACCTGGCATGGTGCATTTAAAAAGCAAAGCTGGCTTTCTGAGTGGCCAATGACTCTGTTTCAGGTGGCACTCCAAGAGTTTGTGTCTAGGGGGTTGGAGAGATGTATTACTCTTATAGAGGACCCAAGTTTGGATCCCAGCACCCACACTGAGCGGTTCACAACTGCCTGTTGTTATTCTAGCTCCCAGGGTATCTAACTCATCTGGTTGCCATGGGCACTGTACTCATGTGCACAAGCCCAACCCATACTCACACATATACTTTTTTTTTTTAATGCTGAAAAAAAAAAAAATAAAGAAGCCACTCTCTGTAGTTTTATTTCATTTTACAGCTCTCATATCACACTCCATCGCTGAGGGGAGTTGGGCCAGGAACCCAAGGCAGGAACCTGGAAGCAGGAATTGAAAGAGACTGTGAAGGAGCACTGCTTACCAACTTGCTCCTCCTGGCTTGCAAAGCTTGCTTTTTTTAGACTTCTAATTGGCTCTTTGGAAATTTCACATCATACACCCCAATCCCACTCATCTGCCCATCCCTCCGTATCCGCCCTTCACCCTTGCAATCTCTCCCCACCAAAAAAAAAAAAAAAAAAAAAAGAAACAAATTAAAATATTTCACCATGGAGGTGAGTGTCATGGAGGCCCTGCATCTTTGGTTCTGTAGGACCTGCCCTTTCACATGCTTCAGCAGTTCACAGGCAAGCCTTGGATCTGGGCCTGAGTGGAAGCTCAATTGGTCAGCCCACCAGTTCTCCTCAATCCCAGGGCCAGCTTTCCCATGTTCACAGCATCAGGGCCAGCTCTCCTACACCCATAACACAAGACCTCAGTCTCCTACACTGCCCTGGTGAGGAGCATGAACAGCTCACCTGAGTGCTAAAATGGCCAAGGGGCTGGGCCAGCTCTCCTGCTCTCACGCCACCAGGCCAGCCTTCATGCCGAAGTCAGCAACAGACAGAGGCAGCTATGTGCAGCCCTCAGACATCAGTATGGCCCCAGGCAGCAGCCCAGACCAGGAGCATCTGTATGGCCTTTTGGCGGTAACATGGGGCCATGGACACCAACACAGACCTCAGCTGCTGCAGAGCCACAGACTTGGACATGGTCCTCGGAGGCAGCACAGGCAGGGACATCACCCACGGCCTCAGGTGGCAAGATGCTCACATCAGGCTGTTCCTCCCAAACCTTCATAGAGCACAAATTGCTCTGCTTCTCTTTCTCTCCCATCTCTCCATCACACACTTGCTTATCATAGTAGCACCTGGACCTCTGGATGTCATCCACTACCACCCCCTAGCACTGTGTGGCAGCCAAAGGGGGCCTCTTGGATCTCAGCTTGCTTTCTTATACCACCCAGGACCATATGCCCAGGACTGGCACTGCCCTCCCAATGGTCTATACCCACCCACATCAATCCCTAATCAAAAAATAAAATGCCCTACAGTCTTGCCTATAGGCAATCTAGATAGAAGTCTTTTCTCAATTAAGATTCCCACTTACTGGATATATCTAGGTTTATGTCAAATTAACCAAAATCAGTGATGACAGTAAGGCTTGGCACTGTTTACTAAGAGTTCACATTGCAGACCATCACAGACTGGGTGACCTACACAAACAGATATTTGTCTCACAGCTCTGCAGGTGGGAAGTCTGAAACGGAAGTGCCAGTGTGGTTGGCTGTTCCTGGGGGATGAGACGGGGGCAGTTATTTTGAGCCTCTCTCTTTGCTGGCCTTCTCCTTATGCCTTTTTTTTTTTTTTCATTTTCATTTCACATTTATTTATTTAATGTGTGTGAGTGTCTTGTCTCCATGTACATCGGTGTGCCCCATGCACATCTAGTGTCCACAAAGGCCTGAAGAAGGCATCTGATCCCCTGGAACTAGAGTTGCAGACAGTTGTAAACCACCATGTGGGTTCTAAGACTCGAACCTGGGTCTCTAGAAGAGCAGCCAGTATTCTAAACGCTGAGTCATGGCTTCGGCTTTTTCCCGTTGCCTTTCCACACCACGTAGTGATTTGTGTCCAATTTTTTCCTTCATATGACAATTGAGTCACACTTGATTAGAGTCCACTCGCATGTCCTCATCTTAACTTGGCAGTATCTGTAAAGACCCCGCTACAATTTTGGTCACTGTCTGAGGTACTGGTGGATACAACTCCACATATTTTGGGTGAGATAACACACAGTCCAGGTCACAGCAGGTTTTGACTTCCACTTTGGTTGTGTTCCTTGCAAAGACCTTTAATGAGGAAGGATGAGGGCCAGGACAGGGTCAATCCAGATGGTCATCACACATCAAAATGGCTCTGAAGCCTTAATCCCTGCCACCCACAAAGGAAGAAGGGGCTTTGGAGTGTACAGCTGGCAGCTGGCAGCTGGCAACTGCATCCTCCACCCCAAGTTCAGCTCTTCACTGTCTCCTTCCTAAAAGGCTACATCGGCTCCTCTGGGACTTGCATTATTCATGCTAAGTCCACTGGCCCATTTATTCATTTGTCTGACAACTCTTGACCATGAACCATGTAGCAGGCCTAACGCTGGGGTCCAGGGCCATAGCAGTGGTCAAGGAGTGGACTCTGCTTTGAAGGGGCTCTCAGCCTAGCCATGGAAACAATTAAGAAAGTGAGGAACCCCAAGGGGGTATCAGAAGGATGAAGAACAGGACACTTGAGGGTGGGGAGCAAGCAATGTAACCTGCCCAGTCCTTGTCCACACAAGACTCTTTCTTCATTTCCATGTTAACTTTTCAGATTTCATGCTGCATGCTGTGAAGGGTCCTCACAGGAAGAGGATAATCCAAGTAGTCAAAGACAGTCCAGCATGCCCCGGCGCTGAACAGATGGGCACCTGGATCTCACGGGAGAAGCGCTGTCTCCCTGTCACCAATCATGGTCCTGACATTTGGAGCAAAATGTCAATGTACCAGATGCTCTGTGGGCTGCAGACCAGATGGGGGGGGGGGGGGGGGAGAAAAATAATGTAATCTTTAAACCAAGAAAAGGTGAGCTGTAGGCTATCGCTAAAAGTCAGCCCACACTGTGTCTTTGCAAATAAAGCTTTGTTCAAAGAGCCCAGGCCATTTCTTTGCAATTTGACTATAGCGTCCTCTGTACCTATTATGCAGCGATCAGCAATCACTTCAGAGATGACGTAGTCTGAAAACTGGTGCTACAGTTTGATGTGCAAGGCTGACACCACTATTCAGGACTTTATCCCATACCAAGGGAGCCTGGATGACTATTACCTCATGGGGAGGTGGACCTGGGGTGCCCTGGCTGGGTTCTGATCTGGTTCTTGTTGCTGAGTGACTATAAGCACTTCCCATCTGAGCCTCAGTTTTCCTGTCTGCAAAGGGATGAGCAGAGCATCCAGCCTGCTTCCTGTCAGGTCCGCACTGCTGTGTTTGTGTTGACGCACTTAGCTATCCTGCCAGAGGCCCTGTGACCCGCCCCCCCCCCCAGGTGAGCTTTGTGGTCTCACAGAGGCCTTGTAATTACTCTTGCAAGCCCTGAGAGATGTTACCAGAAGGCTGAATTATTTCCCTAGATGGTGTCCTCTGCCATTAAAGCTAGCTTTGGACACAGGAGTCAGGCATCCTCAGCAACAAAACAGAGGGATGAAACACGGACGACGACAAACACACTGCTGGGTAGGTTCAAAGCCCATCACCCAGGCTTCTAATGACTGATGCTCAACACGACTCTGTCAGACCGAGGCTACAGGGAAGAAAGAGGATGCGACTGTAGCTAGACATCCTGGGGTCCCTCTGTGGGTCTCTCATCATCACCCAGACCATCTTGGTCTGATTATCAACCTCTTCGTATATATTATTTTATCTTTAAACCTCTGCCTGGGGGCCTCAGGAAGACTAAACAAGATGATGCCTAAAATAGATAGAATGTGACACAAAGAACATTGCCCAAGTTACCGTCAGCACTGAGTCTTTACACTTGCCCAGAGATGCATCATCAGCTCCGTTCCTATTCAAACTGCCTCATGGGAGAAGAAAAACAGAGCCCAAAGAAGTTTAGTAACTCTCCCCAGGATGCACAGACTACAAAATACTGAGATGAGACTCAAATCCAAAGTTTCCAATTCTACTTGTCAAGCTTTTTCCCCTACTTTGCCTGCCACCCCTTTCCTCTTATTAAGCACTCTTGTGTGCCTTTATTGTCCCCAGCTGGGTGGCCACAGCACTTGCTAGACACAAGCAGATGGACACATGAGCTATAAGTTTCTAAGTCTCTCTCCTCCTCCCTGGAGAAAGCCTCCCCTCTGCTGCTGCCTCCCCAGAGCCATCACACCATTCCACCTGTCTCCCAGCCCTCAGCTCACCTCAGTTTCCCCCTCAGCAATGACATGGATCTCCTCCAGAGGGTCTTGGCAGAGAAGTGAGCACTGACTGAACCTGGAGGGGATAGATGCTTGGGTGAGGGGAGGCACAAGAGTTATGTTCCTGAAAAGTGACAAACATTTAAGAAAGGCTTTGGTGATAGGGTGTGGTCTATGAGAACCTTTCAGAAGCAGCCTCCCACCTCTCTCTGTCTCAGGCTCCCTCTCCTCTCTCTATGGACTTCTGAATCACTCTGCTTCCTCCACAGTGGCCAAGAACACCTACTTCCTGGAGTTGGAGAGAGGCAACAGGAGATTGAGTGACAGGGCCACTTGGGAGCTGTGGTGCCTAAGATACTAAAGCACCCAGGACTCTCAGTGTATGGTCCAGGGCATATTGTTGCAGACAGGTGTCTGCCTGGAGCTCTTAGAGGAGACCAGAGTCACAGTGAGTAGCAAGTGCTCAGAGGTGGAAGGCATCTGTAGGGTGCAGGGCAGGGGCCCCTGTGTTCCTCCCAGCCACACTTCTGTTCTTTGCCATGAAAACTCAGGAAGGAGTAAGGTGAAGTCCCCAGGTCTGGCGGGAAGGCAAACGTGAAAACAAAGACTCCAAATGTACATGGTAGGAAACCACCTCAGTCTAAAGGCGGAGATGGGCAGCAGTCAGGAAGAAACCCAGGAAGGAGGTCAGCCAGCAGAGCCTGCTTCCACCCTCAGAAGCAGATCAAGGACGGGAAACGGAATTGATACTGGACAGAAACTCTCCTTGGCTGCCATTAGTTTTGTGGGTTCACATCCGTTGTTCCTGGGTAATTCGATGCACTGGTCTGGCCTCCCGTGTGAACAGACCTGGTGCCCTCACCTGTTTCACTGTTGCTGAGAAGTGCTTCTAATTCTGTGTCTTGTCTTTTCTTTCTTTCTTTCTTTCTTTCTTTCTTTCTTTCTTTGTTTGTTTGTTTGTTTGTTTGAGACAGTGTCTCACCATACAGCCTTAGCTACCCTGAAACTTTTAATGTAGACTAAGCTGGACTTGAACTCGCGGTAGTCTCCCTGTGCCTGTGCTTTCAAGTTTCAGGGACTATAGGCACGAGCCACTACACACAGCTGTTTGGTGGCCCTGAATCCAGGCACAGCACCCCCTTCCTTTATCCCTGAAGCTCTGAGGACTGCAGCTCAGCATTAGGTCCCTTCACTTCTCTCTACTGCTTTTCAGCTCTCACATACTTTTGCTGCTATTCCCTGCACTCAGGCCCCCTGAGACTACCCAGCTGGCATGGAGTTTGTCTTCCTGGCTGAACTCTAAATACAGACAAGCGCTGAGATTTTATGTGAGGGCACATCATGATCTGCTGTCAGACTGTGTTGGTAACTCTCGTGTTGTTGTGAATGAACGCCCGACAGAAACAGCTTAAGGGAGGCATCTTAGTTAGTATTTTATCGCTGTGATGAACACAGTGATCAAGGCAATCATTGAAAGGAAGCATTTAATTGAGGGCTTGCTTACAGTTTCAGAGGGTTAGTCCATTATCATCATGGCAGGGGAGCATGGCCGCGTGCAGACAGGCATGGTGTTGGAGAAGTAGCTGAGAGTTTCAACATCCAGATCTACAGGAAGCAGACAGAAGGAGAGAGACTGGGCTTGCCATGGGCTTTTGGAACTCAAAGCCCAGCCCCCAATGACACACCTCCCCCACCATGGCCACACCTCCTGATCCTTCCCAAACACTTCCACTAGTGGGACCGATTATTCCAATGTATGGGCCAATGGCAGCCTCTCATTCAAAACACCACAGAAGGGAAGGTTTAATTGGGCTCCTGATTTTAAAAAGATTTCAGTGGTAGGGAGATAAACTGTTGGGGGGCATGATGAAGAGGCTCGTTCACATAACTGCAGTACAGCAAGCAGAGAAAGCAGGCTGGCACTAGGGCATAACTTCATGGCAAAGACCCACCTCCAGTGACCTACTCTTCTTATGCGAGTGAAGGGTGTAATGGTTTATTTTTTTTCTTTTGAAACAGGGTCTCACTATGCAGTCTCGGTTGGCTTGGAACTCACTTTGTAGACCAGACTGACCTCAGTCTCATAGAGATCTGCCTGAGTTCTGGAATTAAAGGTGTCACCATGCCAGCCAGGCTCCACCACAACCTTCAGATTAGCACCGCAGTCTGGGGCCTGAGCACTCAAAACATCCCTGTGTGGGATTATTCAGATTCAAAATACCACACAGACTTAAACCCACGGCATTAGCCAGTGGGTGAAGGGCAGGACCCAAAATATGGGCTAAGGAGTCTCATAGGGTAGGAACCTGCATAAGGGTGGCAGCTGTGGGTGAGCAAAATAGCATGGCTCCAACACAGTGAGGCAGGAGTCAGGGATGCAGGCCAGATTTCTGGTTTTACTAACTGGATGCTGCTGCTGCCTGTGGTGGTTTGAATGATAAGGGCTCCCAGAGGCTCATATATTTGAATGCTCTGTCACCTGGGACTAGAACTGTTTAAAAAGGATTAGGAAGATGTGGTGTGGCCTTGTTGAAGGAGGTATGTCACTTGGGGCAGTTTCAAAAGCCCATACCATGCTCAATCTCACCAATCTCTCTCTCTCTCTCTCTCTCTCTCTCTCTCTCTCTCTCTCTCTCTCTCTCTCTCCCTGCTGCCTGTGGACTGAAATGTAAAGCTCTTAGCTACTGCTCCAGCACCATGCTTGTTTGCTAAACACCATGATGACCTTATTGTAGCCCTCTGAAACTATAAGCAAAGTCCAAGTTAAATGCTTTCTTTTATACGAGTTGCCTGAGCCATGGTGTGTACTCACAACAATAGAACAGTAACTAAGACACTGCCATCTCCAAAGTGAGAATGGAGGTATTTTCTTACCCAAGGAGCATGGAGAATAGGAGCACTCCTCTCCTAACCTCCTTTCTCTTCTGCTTCAGCTTCCAGTGTTGTAGAGAGATATAAACACCCACTTGACAGCACCACCGGGAAACTCTGCAACACTTTTCTCGAAAGGCACAACAGAAAGAGGCTGTTTCTGAAACCCACTGCACACCTAAGGACAGGAGTCCCAACACCAGTTAGTTCAGTTGCACAGCAGCTCAGGGCAGTAGCAGCGGCATACCTACTGGGTATTGGGTCCAGGCTGGGTGTCTCATGTACATTCCCTCTGATCTCCAAAATGCGAGTCAGCAATCCTAATTTAATTTTTCAGTCACAGCTGGTGGAGATTCACTTTAGTCTTTCACATGACTGGGTCCCACGTTTGTGAAGGCCCATGCCTGGTGGGACCATTACATCATGTTGACAATATAAATTAGACTGATTAGGGGCTGACAACATCGTTAGGAATGATATACAATTTAGTAGCTGGCATTATTGCCTGTTAAATTTACACATGACAAACTGCTTTCTATCTCTCTGCCCGGGGATACTTGGGCACCAACCCAAGTCACAGGAAATGCCATAGTGAGGACTACAGAGCAATCATTAGCTGTCCTGGGAGGTCACTCAGCCCTTCCAGCCCTCCTGACAGACTAGCCTTGAAATGATGAAGGGGAGGAAGTTTAGCTTTCCACTTTTGATACCCAAGGACTTCTCTCAGCTCCCAGATGCCCAGCAGAGAAGTCATCCTAGCACGTGCAGAAATGCGGAAAGGTTGCCTTAACGACTTAAGAGGTCATTTAATCTCTCTGAGCTTCAACTTCTTCCTCTAAAATAAAAGGCAATAAAAGAAAGCAGCATTTGACCTTTCTGTACTATGAGAGCTTTCTGCAGACTGGATGAGCCAGTAAATAGGAAACACCTGATGTCAGTCAACTGTTCCCGCATCACAACAACTGTGAGACAAATCTCTGCTGTAGAGAACTTGAGTGCTATTTCCTCCATATTGTCTGAAAGTCGGCTGAGCAATGCCTGATCCAGGCAAGGGCGCCGGCTGAGTTGTTCTGTTTTTGGGCTAAGGCTTGGTCTAGAATGGGTTCTTGCCCAAGCTGGGCTCTGTTCAATCCTTTTGTATTTGTTCTTGTGCCCAGCCAAGATGGACAGGGAGCAGCTAGGGGTGTCGGGGTGGGGAACCATCTCAATATGATGGCCAAGACACAAATGTGGAATCTCCACCTCACAGATCACTCCAGGGCATTGTTCCCATCACGCCTGTTGACTTTGTACTGCATCTGACCAAGCCCCAGCCCAGAGATAAGATGAACTCACTGAGGAGGAAGAGAGAGAGGGGATATTTTTGACATTGGTCTGCTCTACCATGCATGGCCTCTGTATATTTAACAGAGGACCGTTTGTGGTGATGTTCTCAGCCTCACTAAGGATGGAGAAGTCAACTGTCTTCGCATCTGTTGCTTTTACTTGGCGCCACCTGGATTGATGGATGCTGATCAGCCTGGGGGATCATCAACTTGCCGGACTAACTGGCTGCTTGGTCATATCCAGGAGAACCATGTTGAAGGCGTGTTAGGTCCTCTGATCTCTGTCTGTCCCATAACAAGTGGAGAAGGAGCAGTTTCATCCACCTCCACCTCTCAGAGGAGACTGTCAGAGCAACCATCTTGCCTTGTTTCTCATCTGTTCCCACTCAACGTCCTAAGGTTGGAAGCCACTTAATAACTACCAGCCATGTTTTGTTGGTAATCAAGTACCTTCATAGATGGAAGCCATTTTTGCATCTCTACCATGACCTCATTCTACAGACAGGGAAATGGAGGCTCGGAGAGTTGCAAATAGCGTTACCAAGGTCATATCAGCCTAGGGTGGGACACCTGCGATTTTGACTGTGATCTGCCGAGTCCAGAATTGGGCCTCCCCTCTCTCACTCTGTGGATGACCTTCCTGCTGACCAGGACCAAATCTTTCTCTCCCTTGTGGCTTTGCTTGTCTCCTCAGCGCTCCACCGACGTCTCCCAAGCGCCACGTAATGGTCTATCTACCACATCCACAATGATTTCACTTCTTCAATTTATGTGAACAGAAATCACTCACTAAAATTTAATTTGGTAAATTTCCATCTGTATAAGCAGTTAATTCACTGAAGGCGAGGCCAGCGAGTCAGCAGTTACTCAAGCTATTTCCCTGCAGCCAAGCCCTCCAGACTGCCAAGAAGGCTCAAGAGTCCTGGGCCGCTTAGAATCCACATCCCTTCATTATTATGTCAGGGAAAGTCATTATGTGACTGAAGAAAACACTTCCTGTCTGAAAAAATAAAGGGCTGTCATGTGCCACGAATTAGCATTTTCTGCCTGGGATTAGCCGGTTGCTCTTGAGGAATGCGCTTTCTGTATTGTGTGGTTTGGTGATTACTTAACCCACATTGACTGGTGATGACTATTTACCTAGCCCAGAGAAATGCAGTGAAACAGACCCATCCTTATGCTCCATGGATCCCTTCTGAGGTTTCTGCCAGGAACTCAGCTCCCAGAATCCACTGGGACCTGGGATGGGGAAAGGGAAAAGTGCGGGTGCATGTTCTGGACCCGGGCTGGGCACATGGAGACCATTCAGGAAATACTTCTGGATTCTGTGTGGCCTTGTGTGGATGGTAGAAAGTTAAGAAGCCTCTGGAACAAAGAGGCTGAGTCACGTCTTGGAGAGAAGGACAAAATAGAGGAGGCCGCATGAACTGACACCCAGGACGTGGAAGACAAGGCTCCAGGCCAAGGTTCTGAATGGCCACTGGAAGGTGGGGCAGGGAGGGTAGTGGTTAATTTTTTTAGGGGGAAATGCAAGAGCATCTGTCTCAAGTAGGGAGATTCTTAGCAGGTTGTGAGGCTTGTGTTGGGACAGGCTTGATTTGTGGGTAACAAGGCAAGGGGCAGATACGTTCAGACAGCCAATGACGCGGAGGAATTTCCAGCCCCGAGAGTCTCTAACTCAGTCTGTGTTTGACCATCTTATTCCTGCCAGTTCAGAGGAGGCTAATTCAAGTCTCCATGGCCAAGAAGAGATATTGAATGTGGGGGCCAGAGATGGAGGCAACTTCAGAAGCCAAGTTCATCTGGAGAGCATGTTTCTATGCTTGGGGGAGGGCACAGAGGACAGAGCAATCAGAGAGTCCTCCCTGGAAGAGATGCTCTGGAAGATGGAACACCAGGAGGCCCTGAGGGCACTGATGCCAAATGGCTGCGAGTCACTGCCCTGAAGGCAGATCTGAGGCATTGAGTAAAGTCTTCAGGGGACTTGTGGAGGCTGAGGTCACAGAACAGGCCATCTGATCCAGCACAAAGCAGCACGTGGATGGATGTCTGAGGAAAGCCTGCTAGCCAGCATGCTCACCTACTAACAGAGCCTAAGGGCCTTGTGGGTTCTGATGGAGGCAGAGGGTGGGACAGCAGTTCTAGAAACAGACAGTCCTGACTCGACTTTCTTCAGGATGTGTGGTCTCAAACAAAAGGCCTCTAGCCTTTGTCTCCTTATCTGTAAAATAATTCTGTTTAAAAAAAAAATGCTCCCAATCTTTCAGGAGCTAGTGTGTTGATTAGACAGGGTCATGGTGATCTGTAAAGTCAAATGTGTCCTTACTTACTGGGCCAGCCACTAATGGTGTGGGATCATAGGGTCCCCTCCAACAAGAGCTACTTTCTGAGGCCTGTTGCTCTGACTCTGCTCTGAGGCCTGTTGCTGTGACTTTTAAGTCACAGTCAAGTAGGAGCAAAGTCTGCCCCTCAGAATGGGGCTTAGTCTGGGGTGGGGGGACTGGCAGTGGTCCCACATGTGAGTGGCTGTCCTGAGGACAGACCCAGACCATGTTGTCAGCTCCTCTCCCACTCTGCGCATTAGTGTCAGACTAGCGCTGACAAGGGCTGACCTTCTGCCTGTCTGGAACTCACTGACAACCCTTCCCTTGATGGCTGCCATAAAGCCAGTGTTTACAGGTCTCCCTGAGACCTTGTTCCAAGCTTGTATGTCACCGAAGTATGTCACAGTGAGGCCTCAGACTGCAGCTAACCCTACTGTGGAGACTCCTCCTTAGCCAGTGACTTCTAGACTTGGCTTGTCAGCCCTGCCCCATTATATAGACATATTTAACTCTGCTTGTTATAGACAGTGAATGAGGAGCTCAAACGGAGTTCATCCCAAGTGGAATTCCTAGACACCTTCTCCCACACACACATTTCTCCCCCAAGCTCTTGTGACTGCCATCCAGCAGGTCTAGATTTATAGTGTCCAGGCCATCTGCTGTCCTCCCCTCCTTCTGGCATCCAGCCTATTGGAGCCTCCATATAGCCCCGCCTCCCAAGCACAGCCCACTACTTGCTCCTCTCAACTCCCCTGTTGTTTCTCTGCCCACACTGTCAGCCTCTGGGCTAGGTGCTCTGCAGCCCCAGGATGTCCCAATGGCTCTTGGGCTCTTCTCTCAACCTAGTCCCTACAAAGCAGCCAAAGAACCATTTTCAAAACACAGATCAAGTTGTATCTGAGGTCTTAAAAATCCTCCTCCTCCTCCTCCTCCTCCTCCTCCTCCTCCTCCTCCTCCTCCTTCTTCTTCTTCTTCTTCTTCTTCTTCTTCTTCTTCTTCTTCTTCTTCATGTATATAAATTTAAAACAGAACAGAGCCGCCGAGGCAGATGGAACAGGGTCAAGGTGTGACTGGGGTGTCGAGAGGAGCTTAAAGACTAGATTACGCCTGGGGGTGGAGAGCCAGGCAGAGCTGCAGATGGCAGCCTGACAGAGAATGCGTTGTTGTCACCTCAGGAGGGAGTGATTTAGCATGCTCACCGCTGAAGGGGCACACACAGGGGAGCAGGATTTGAGGGATTTGTTTGGTTAATAAGGACTCTTAGAAGAGCTTGCATCTAATTTACATTGTTCACCTCAGCATTTCTGTCCAGATAAGCTTATTTTCATCAATCCCCTTGAAAAAAAGAATCAGAGAGATTCTTTGCCACTTCCTGCATGTTCCCCCTGGATCTACCCCTGTAGCTGGCATGGTCGTCAGCCATGCTCTATGGCAGCTGAAGAGAGAGACATTGAAACACACAGCCTGGTTGTGCCTTCTTTCCTACTTCTCCTTTCTGAACATTCCATCATACAGCTAACTGACAAGCCCAGGAATGCCTCACCAAGGGTACTGGAGCTCTCACAGAGAGGCAGGGCATCCACTGGAGAGTGTGGCATGGGTTGAAAGCACCAGACTGTCTGAGGTGAGCATTTGTATGATGGAGAGTGGCCTGACATGCTTCAGATCCAAGACTGGGTGATGGGGAGGGCGGTGGAAACCTGGTGTGAAGACCTCAGGTCCAAGCAAAGTGAGAAGGCCTCCTCACAGACAGTGATGGGCTTGGTGTGTCAGATCCCAGGGGGAACAAAACCCACAATACACAGGATAAGGCAGCAGCTTGACATGTGGTTCAGAATCCCTGGGAGACAAGAGTAGAGCCAAAACACAAGGCTGGTCACACTGAGGGGACATGATCAAATAAACATTAAAGAGAATAGAATCCAGACATTGGAGGCTGAAGTGTGTCCCTCCTCAAGTCACATGGTAATACCTTCACCCCAAGATCCTTAGGGTATGTCCTTACATGGAGATGGAGTTTTTGTAGATGAAAGCAGGTAACATGAAGCCAGCCCCTAATAGAGAGAACCCTCAAATCCATCTAAGTGACATCCTTATAGAAAACACAATTGGACAGAGAATCATAATCTCAGAGAAGTGTCCGTGTAAGGATGAACACATCTACTCCTGAGGGAACCTCTGTGTTCTTGGTCCTTCTGAGGGCTGACATCCTATGCCAGGCTACCTCCCAACCACAGGAATGCAGATGCAGGGACATCCTTCTAGGGACAGGCTAGACGCTGAGACATGCCAAACTTCTTTCATGAGGTCCAAGAGCTGGAGGCCAAGCACAGAACAGAATCTCACGCCAGCAGAAAGGACCCACCTTGCTGACAGTTTTGCGGGTGTCTTGGACATCTTGCTCCCAATCTGTGAGAAAATAAGCTTCTGTTCCCAAAGCCACTCAGTTTGTGGCACCTTTTAACGACAACCCTAGACCACTGGCGTCAGGGTCAGGGTCAACCGTTTTTGAACACTGGAAAAAAGAAATCCAGAATAAGTAGATCTTGGGCAGCTGAGTTAGAGTTGGATGCGTGGAGGTAACCTAATTGATTTCAGGAGTTAGAGAAAATATAAAGGGTACATTCAAATGTAACATGAGACAAGTTCCCTAGCTCTGTATCTGAAAAAAGCCTAGAAGCTTTCCAAGAGAGCCCAGATCGTAGCTGCTCACCACCATACTCCAACAAAAGCCAAAAGTGTGCCTTAGGTGAACACCTGCTTCTAGACATGGGGCTTGTGTACAGTGAATCTAGAAAATCTTCTGCCAGACGTTAAGGAGGTGAACAAAGGATGGTGGTGACACGTCACTGTGGCGTTGGGAAGCTCTACCAAGCTCCTGTCGGTCACCTGTGAGGTAACCCAAGTACCACACTAAATAGTGACAGTGATGGCTCACAGCCCATGGAATGAAACTGGAAACATGAGAAGATACTAAGTAAATAAATTAAAATGCAGACAAGAGTAAGATAATTATGCAAACTCAAGCCGCCTTGTTATAAAGAAGAAGAAGAAGAAGAAGAAGAAGAAGAAGAAGAAGAAGAAGAAGAAGAAGAAGAAGAAGAAGAAGAAGAAGAAGAAGAAGAAGAAGAAGAAGAAGAAAAAGAAGAAGAAACTTATTAATTAAAAGAAGAAAAGAGTAACTTTGTAGTGAAGAAGTCTGGCAAACCAAATCTTAATTAAGTGATGAACACAAACATCTTGAGTAAAGGGACAAATTGGAACCAAGTGGCGCTGGGAGGGATGGAGGAGGATGCACCGGTGGCTCTGTTCTATTCCTGCCTGTGATGTGTAAATGCGATCTAATCACGAGGAAGCATCAGACAGACCCAAAATAACTACTGTGATCTTCAGAAGTGCCGAGGTCTGGAAAGTCAAGGGGAAGATGAGAATTGTTCCTGACTGAAGGATTCTAAAGGGACCCAAAAAGTAGGTCCAATGCACAGATGAGAAGTAGATCTTTTCCCTGTAAAATGCATTATTGGAACAACGAGGATGATTTGAATGAGTTCTGAAGACTGCACATCAGTACATCCTTGTCAGCCTCCTGAGTATGATGCTGACTTGTAACTAGGTATGAAAATATTCTCTCTCTCTCTCTCTCTCTCTCTCTCTCTCTCTCTCTCTCTCTCTCTCTCTCTCTCCTATCTCTCGCCCTCCCTCTCCTCTCTCTCCCCTCTCCTCTCCCTCTTCCTCTCTCTCTCTCTCCCTCTCTCTCTCTCTCTGTGTGTGTGTGTGTGTGTGTGTGTGTGTACACATGTACACATGCTTGTATGTGTGGGCACATATGTATTTGTGTGTGTGGAGGGGGAGTGGTGTCCACTCATATGTGGAAATGCATGTGTGTAAAGACCAACCTCAGCTGTCTTTCTCAACTAATCTCCACCTTATTTTTTGAGACAGTCTCTTATTAAGCCTTAAACTCAGCAATTCAACTAGACTGGGTGGCCAATAAGCCTGGAATCCTCCTCTGTGATGGATTACAGGCACATGCTGCACTGCCTAATTTTTTATATGGGCTCTGGGGATCCGACTTACATCCTCCTGCTTGCACAGCAAGCACCTTGCTGGCTGAGCCATCTCCCCAGCCCTTGCCTTTATTTTTTGATCCAGCATCTCGTGTAGCCTATACTAGACTCAAACTTACTATATATCTGAGACTCTCTCCTCAGCCTCCCAAGAGCTAGGATTACAAGGATGTATGGACCACTATGCCTTCCCTGAGAATGTTCTTCATTATAGAAAATATACATTGAGATATTGGATATATATATATATATATATTCATTTTTTCCAGAATTTTCAGTGCTATCAGAAATGAATCTTACACAAAGCTATGAAGGGGATTTCTTCCTCAACATTGTGCTTTAATGGGTCTCAGATGGAGAATCTGCACTTCTGATCCTCTCCACAGGGCTGGTCCTGGCCATGGACCTCATTCCCAAGTAACAAGCCTCCACACTCTAACTCCTCTCTGCCTGGAGTCACCAGCTCATCTCCATCACGGTCCTTTCCTCAGGGCGATCCTCTGCCCTTTTACACCTTTCAAAATTAGTTCCTGGTGCCATCAGGCCTCAAGCGTCACTTTCAGGAAGACCAACTCTGACCATGCTCACTTCTCTCCAGCCACCTCGCTATCTGTTCCATTTTTCTCTGCCATCTCTGTTTTCTATGACTTCTGTAAGAAATTTCCACTTCAACTTAATGGCTCAAAACAATACCAATTTACTTTTTTTTTTTTTTTTTTTTTTTTTACAGTGCAGACGTGTTAGAAGTCTGACACAGTCTTACAAGGCCACAATTGCGGTCTTTGCCAGGCTGTGAATGTTCTAGGGACTCTGGGAGAGGCTTCTGCATGACTTCGGCCACATAATTCTGCCTCCACCTCCTAAAGCATCAGTGAAGATAGCTCTCATTGCCTGTCATCTGGAGTCACATATTTGCCTCATGGATTTGTCTACTGCCCTCTTCCACTTGTTTGTGGCCCTGTAGCTAAGCTGGACCCATCTAGATAACCAGGAATAATCACCCATCTCATCATCTGTTGCCTAATTTCATCTACAAAGTCTTTTCACAATATGAAGCAGCACAGTCATGAGGTTTAGGGGTTGGGATGTAGACGCCATTGGAGGGCATTCGTTATTCATCTTACGACACTTTCTTAACTCGACAGCCTTTCAGAATGGAGGCACTACTGTCATCTAATCCAACCAGGCTTTCTTCCCTCTGTCCTCACTACTAGATTCTGAGTGAGCTGTTTGCGAATGGACTCGGTGACCTTTGCCCTGTAGCATCACTAGGGTGAATGAGTGAAGGAGGAGTGTCCACAAGGTACATCTCACAAGGCTTAGTACATGCGGAGTGTGGTCCATATTCACACCTGCCTTCCTCCTCCCCCAGGAAATCTGAGGCCCCGGGAAGGTCTGAGTGTGGCCTTTCCACCATCAGACCTCCAACCACTTGCCGTTCTCCATCGTCCCCTTTTCCCTGGTGTTCATGACAGTGAGGTCCCTCCCCAGCATTTCTGACTACAACAGAGCCAGTGGTAAGACTCACTTCTTACCCACACTTGAGCAACACCCACCTCCTTACATGCGCAGGAGTGTCAGTCCAGGTGATCTGCCTGGGTAACTTGCTTTGACTACGTCAACCTTTCTTTGAATAACTGAAGAGAGGAGGCAGAGGGAGGATTAACCTTTTCTGAAGCTCCAGACAACTTGCCCATTCAAAACAAAGACCTGGAAGTAAGTTGTTCATCGGACCACCCCCCACCACTATTATTACCTTTTTTTTTTCAAAACCTATTATGAGTCTTGCCTACCTCTAAAGACGTGGAGGTTAATAAAATTCAGAGTATGTAGTGTTAATGCTCTTTGCATTGCTAGGGCCTTGGATTAGGTTGATCTCACAACCTCCATTACGAACCACCCTGGTCCTTTGTGGCTCAATGTAACCCTGGATGTGGTGTCTTGGAAGTGTGTCAAAGCAACTCTGACCTCTACAGTCCTTGAAAATCTTGGGTTTATAGGGGAGGGGAATAAGGGGAAAATGGGAGGGAGGGAAGAATGGGAGGATACAAGGGATGGGATAACCATTTAGATGTAACAAGAATAAATTAATAAAAAATTTTTTTAAAAAAAGAAAATCTTGGGTTTTCCCCCATTTTCTTCACTGAAACCTCTGCAAGGATTTATTTATGGTCCCCACTCTACCAAGCAAACCCATGGACTCAGTCAAAGATGCTCTGTGAGGCAGGTGTAGCTCCAGGCTCAGGGCACATTGCAGTATGAAGCAGAGACAGTGAATCTATTTCTGGCCATCTTGGGACTTACTTTGGCTTGTAGTTTTAGCAGTGAGACAGGGATGTGAGTAGCAACTTCAGCCAGAGATACCTGAGTTCTTCTCTTGAGTTCATAGCTTATTTACAGTAGTCATGTGGCTTTTAGACAAGTTGGGGAACATTATGTGATTTCTCCCAGAAATATGAGAAGGTACACCCACCCCTTAGATATGTGTGTACATGCACACACACACACACACACACACACACACACACACACACACACACACACACACACACACACACACACACGTTATCACCAGACTCTGAACATAACCTCTCCAGCCTCTTTCCAGACTCATTCATCCAAGCATCTTGGAGTGTTGTTCAAAATTTGAGAACGAGATATTTCCACATCCTGTGGTGCTAGGATGGCCGCTAGCCGTGGTGCTGAAACAAGGCGGGCCCTTCAGACCCCGCTTCAGCCATGCCTGCATTCATTCACTTGCCTTCGGTGGGTCTCAGCAGCCCACGAAGACACCTACTTACTGAAATCACACATCCCCCAGGCTTCGTGTGGGTTCCTGACTGACTCTTCTAAGTCTTCAAGTCCTTTTTCAGCCACTCTCCAGCTAGAATCTCGCACTTCATCCACACTGCTCAACCTGTAATTTCTTCATATACTAAATTTCTCCATTATTCTGAGTGCATGCTCTTTCTTGGAATATCAACACACCACCACCACCACCACTGCCACAATCGTCATCACCACATACCCTGACTCCTACTGTTCATCAGTTCTTTTCAGACTCAGCCTTTGTCCTTTGGGAAGGTTCCCTCGATTACCCTTGAGTTGCTTTTTCTTTGACAAAAGTTTTTAGGAAAGTGAAATTAATTATTTCAAATCTATGTCACTCAAGTTCCTGTGCTTTCTTATGTCGTTATGCTCAACTCTCTTGTGTGGTTTCCTTTTTTTCGTGTCTTCCTCCTCTGGTACTGTCTTATTACCTTGGAGGTAAGGGCCCCACTAATATCACACTCCATGCTCAGTACAAGTGCAGCAGCTCGCACACCACAGGTTTTGAGAACTGTGTAGAATGGCTCCCCCAGAATCACAGGAACAGGGTCCCTTGGTGTTATCTTGCCACTGTTGTACCTTGTTTTCCATAGAAGTAGGAGTGGGGAGATGAAGGAATGAAGTAACTCCATCAAGCTATAAAAAGGATGGGCATTTGAGGATAAGGAGGGAAAATGAGGACTTTTACCTTTACAAAATGTTTGGCCTAGAAACAAATGAGGAGTTGGACTGAGAAGTAAAACAGAAAAGATCCATAAAGGGAAAAATGCCCAAAATCCTTGCAGTTTGGGAGGAAATCATTCCCCCGTCATCTGCTACATGGCCTCTTGAAAACAAAATGAACTCTACCCCTGCAAATGGGAGGCGACCTCTTTCTCTTTCATATCCCAAAGCCCTCTGCTGATAGACGTCGTCCCTGGCTCTACAGAAATCTGTAGTGAGCAAGACATTTGGATTCTCCTAAGCTACAGTCTCCTAATCTGTCCATCTTAAGGGTCATTTAGCGTCTTTGTGCTAGCTCTCTGTTTCCCTTTTGGTTCTGAATTCAATTGCAGAATAGAGGCACTATTCATTAGAGTCCTCTTTAAAAATTTCAACAGGTGATCTTTAATTCAGGTGTCCATTTTATGAGCATTTGCTGAGCACCTTGGTGCCAGGAGTAGAGTTAGGTCCAGGACTGAGAACGCAACTGTGTGGTTCAGTGGGTTTCCTGTCTTCAAGGGACTTGTGGACCAGTTAAAGAGACATTAGGCAAGGTTAATTACTAAAATTCAGTGTGAGAATGTTCTATAATCAGGAATAGCAAAGTGCAGTGGGAATTCAGAGTTAAGATGGGTTGATTCAGCCATGGAGACAGAGGGGAGCAGGGGATGATCTGCCTGAGATTAAGATGTCCATTTCCAGTCTAAAAGAATAGTTAGAGCCTTTGCATCAAATAAGAGGAGAAAAAAGCTTTTCCAAAATGCAGAAACCCAGATCTCAAGTGTGCCATGGACATCATCTTGAGGGCTTAACACTTTGTGGAACTTTGCAGAATGCAGAAAAACTGAGAAATGGTTAGAGACACACTGTAAAACAGAGTGTGACTAGATAAAAGAATTCATAAAGGCCAAAGAAAAGCATCTAGAATTTATCTCAGCACAGGCTGCAAAGGGGAGCTGAGGTCTAGGACCAGAGAGGCTTTATCAAGGATAGAGATGCTAGCCTCTCAGGATGCAGCCCTGGGCCCTAGCCGTCAGCCATTTGAGGTTTCTCTGAGCTCCTCCTATATAATGATATAAAGAGAGAGAAATAAAGGTCTGAGATGGCTGAACACTTTGTACAATTATCCTGTTGACAGTGATTTTCCTCAGGAGTGTGTGTGACACAGTTCAGACATCTGTGGCCATAATCAAGCATTTCACCAAAATGAAGATTGGCAGTGCAAGGACCATGAACACATCCTGGGTCCCAGAACACACTTTGGATTCTAAATACACTCCTAATAGAATTGAACACAGCACCATAGCCATAAAGAAATATGATATCATTGGCTAGATAACATGGACATCAATTATTACAGTATAGACTAAAACATGCCCGTTTCAGATGACATTGAATATGCACTGTCTGTATGGTGGGGAATGCCAGCCCCAGCCATGGCTTCTGATGCTGACTTCAAAGCAGAGACAGAAACGGAGAGGAGTTGTGCATTGTCTAACCACCTTGCTCACACCCGCAACTCCCCACTGCCAATTCCCAGCATGAAAGTTGGCTCCAAAGTGAGGTGACTTCATTCCTTCTGCTCAACCAATGAACAAAGGCTTCCTGGCTGACTCAGGCCATCCCTGTTCATCCACCACCCAGGATCTTACATCCCTGAGGAGGTAACTTAAGGAACTTTAAGGAAAATGTGACAAAGACCAAAAGAGTTCTGTTAGGCAGATGTCATCATTTCAATATGAAATGTCCTCCAGCTGGTGGCACTGTCTTGGGGTGGGTCCTATCATGATGAAGGGGTTGGAACCTGGGCCACTAGAGGCTTTTGGGGGCTCAATCCTGCATTGTTTCATCCTCTGCTTTCTGGCCACGTCATCAGGTGAAGACTTTCAATCCCCTCTCAGTCCAACCATGGTGGACTGAAACTGTACTGAAACTGTGAGCAAAGAGAACTTCTTCTCCCCTAAGTTGTTTTTCTCAGGTGTTTGGTCACAATAACACAAAAGTGACTCACAGTAAAGTATGTGGAAATTGCAGTGAAGACAGAGGAAACAATTGTATAGCAATTTTCTTCTAAGTGAAGTGTAAGAAATGAAACAGTCCATCCTTCAGAGAAGCTCATTAAACAGGAAGTAAACAACTCAGAGGCTTCAGAAAGTCCCTGAAAATGACCAGATGCACTAAGCCTCTCCCTATCTAAGTATACATAGCATATAGAAGCTGTAAAGACGGTTGAGAAACACTCTCAGACAAGCTGAGCCTCACAAAAGGGGCTCAGACAAACCAAGCTGCCTAGGAGAAACATTCTTTAACCTGTTGAGCTACCTAATGATTGTACAGCATGCTATAGGCTGTGTCTGTCACAAAATGTCACCCATGGTAGAGTGGGCTTTGGTGAGACAGCTATCTTTGAGTCATGTCTGCTCCCGTAAGTAATTCTGTGCCCGTACTCCTGCAACCCCAATAAATAGAATTGGTCACCAAGTTGAACTTCAATGGTACTCTCTGGGGTAAATAGATGTTTGATCATGTCTCTACAAGCGCAGTGTCACACAACAACAACGTTGAGGGCATGCTTAATAGGACCTTTTGTCCTGGACCACTAGGGATTTTGTTGACAGATGGAGACTAGTGTAAACACAGCAAGATTGACATTAGTCTACATTTCCTGGTGCCTCTAGCACATTGCTTAGCCTGTGTCTGTTTGTGTTACAGATTCAGAAATCTTAAACAACATTAGGGACACAGTCACTTTACTTTCCAATTGTTCATCAACACAGTGCCAGTAGCAAGGGCAGTATAAGATCCAGCATGTACTCGCTGTGGGACCTGAGCCCATGAACCTTCAACTGTCTCACCCATTGAACACATACGACTTGGAGGTGCCCTGAAAACCAAGCAAGATGATGGAGGCCAGGCCACTTTGCATACAGTTCAGGCTGGCTGCTATTCTACATGTGTAGCCACCAGCTTCACAGAGACCATGGCCAGACTTAATAGTAAGTCCTCTCCACTTAGACACCATGACCCAAAATAGAACAGCGGGAGCCTGGGCCACAGGGTGTCACCATGTTCTACGACCATAGAAAGTAACAAATGGAAGACTGTTCAGTGGTTCTTGATTAACTGGACCCAGGAACAGGTCTGCTCATTGGACTATTTCATGGCTGGCTTGGGTGCACAGCTTATGAGTAACAACAGTTGCCTCTCTGTATATTGTGCACGGCACCCAGTGCTGGTTCATCCCACCTCCTGTCTCTCTGTAACAACTTTCCATCTGTATCTAGGAACCCATCACTAGCCTGAATCTCTGAAAGGGTTTTAGTGCCTAAAGGATGAAAACGAAGGCATGGCCAACGGAAGTGTCTGAGATTCTGTGAGGCTTCTAGGAGGAGGGGAATGTGATTTTGCTCAGTGACGAGAGGAAGTGAAGTCTGATGGAAACCGCTGTCCTGAACTTGCAAACAAAACATTACACAGAAGGGGGGCTCAGAAAAGGCCAGAAAGCTGGAAAGGAGCCGAGGCCTGAGAGGATTCACTCACTGCCAAAGACATGTTGCCATCATAAGCCATGCAATGACAGGTGACAATGGAACCCCCAAGTCCCCTTTCTAGAGGCACAGGACAATCTTCAGTAGCTGTGTCATCACATGCAACAAAATATCCAATTGTTGAATTTTCCTTCCAAACAACCTCAAGCTCAGCATTTGTTATTCCTGCCTTAGCTTCCCAGGAAAATTGTCACAAACCCTCAAAGGCCAGTGGCTTTGAACAGCACAACCCTGAGTTCTAGAAGTCAGAAGTCTTTTTTTAAAACAAGGCATCATTGAAGCTGTGTTTCTCCCAGGCACTCGGGGGAGGCACCTCTCTGCTTGCCTAAAGGCTTCCTACATTCCTCGGCTTCTGGCTCCCTTCTCCAACTGCAAAGCCGGCAAGGTGGGGCATCTTCCAGATTTCTCACCTGCCCACATTTGCCTCTCCCTCCTCTTTCTCCTTTCTGTCTTTTCTTTCTCCTTTCCTCCCTCCTCTCTTCCTGTCTCCTACTTCCTTTACCCCAACTCTGCTCCTCCCATCACATCTTATTTAGCCCTCCTGACCCCCTCTTATAAGGAGTTCACGATTTCCTTGGAGCCATCTGGAGAGTCTAGAAGATTCTCCTCAGTTACAGCCCTTGCTTTAGTCACAGCATCAAAAGCCCTTTTTGCTAGGTAAGGCAACACATCACCAGTTTTGTGGTGTTAAGCTCTGGGCATCTTGAAAGAAAGGCAGCAGTCTGCTGCCTTCTGTAGGGCAACATGCCTTTCACTGGGGGCTGCCCGGGTCCCTCGCGCCTGTAGACATCCTTGCACCTTGGCTTCAACCATAAGGCAGAGGTTTCCAGGCCCTTTTTTTTTATCTATTTTGTTCTGTTTTGTTTTTTCAAGGCCAGGTTGAGTTACCTGGCTATCCTAGAACTTGCTCTTTAGACCAGGCTGGCCTAGAACTCACAGAGATCCACTTGCCTCTGCCTCCTGAGTGCTGGGATTAAAAGCGTGCACCTCTGCACCAGGCTCAGACCCGTTTCTACAGAGCTCCTAGACAACGCCATCATCAGCGGCCATCTGGTGCTGTTTGTGTCTCCTCAAACCTCAGACAGTTCTCTGGTGCTCTCTTCCATACAAGAAGAGAGGAAGGCTTTGGCAGTCTTGGGCTCTCCTAGCTCTGCCCTCCCACATCCTAAGATCATTTAACCAAAAGACAGCAAGGGGCAGCCCAAGGCGCCCTTCATCTGCTCCTAGTACGAACAGCAGTTTCCAGAGAGTGATGTTTGCCCAGGACCTAGCAGCAGGGGCACTAAAAGAATCCCTAGGCTTACATTTTCTAATTAAATCAGCACAAATTTAATTTGGATGTAATACTTTAAACACGACCCATAAAAATATCCTCGTGTACTGCTCTACTGGGCTTCCTGGAGGGAAGACAGCCTGGGAGGCCGAGGGAAGGTCTACTCTGTGGCTAATCTGCAGCAGATGTTTCAGGCAATGAAAGGTCCGAGATCTGCGCAGGCTCGGGATGGACGTAAAATTGTGAGATCGTGGGTGGAAAAGGTCACCAGGAAAGGACAAAGCTATACCAGGGTTCTCTCCTAGACAGTTCGCACATATGGGGGAAGAGGCAGAGCAGAACTGAAGGTTGGCCTGAGGTGAGCAAGGGCTGGCTCACAGAGACCAAAGGTCTGCAAGCTGCTGCGCAGAATCCAAGGAGCCAGAACCTTGAGTCCTGAGCCCTTTCAGCGCTGCTAGCTGGGTCCTGTGGGGCTCAGCCTGAGCCTTAAAGTGGGAATTCCGGCCTCTGCCCCATGCACTTCACAGAGTGGTTTTACACACAGATTCTCTGTGGGAACAGCCAGAGCTGAAATGGCTCAGGTCACCACAGGTGCATTATTAAGTGAGTTTTTGTTGCTGCTGGTTTTGGTTTTTCATTTGTTTGTTTGTTTGTTTGGGGTCCCCCCCCCCCCGCCAAACAAATGTTTTCATGCTTTCTGCCGAGCATTTGAGCCAGCAGTGACAGGACGCAGTGGCTCAGAGGTTGGCCTAAGCTGTAGACTAACAGAATTCAAGCCTGGCTCTACCGCTTTTCAGTGCAGGAGTCCTGCACAAATCTCTTAATTTGTACCTGCCTCAGTTTACCCAACTCTCACCTGCCTCACTTTTCCCCATCTTTCAACTGAAGATGGCACAGGTGATAACCAGTCTCCTGGGACTAATTGGAGGAGGGTGCACTTTGTTAAGCTCTAAGCTGGACAGGGTGCAAAATGAACCCTGCCAGCATGCTCACTACCCTCTAGCTGCCCACCCTCCTCCTTGCTGACTCCGCCCTAAGTGCTAGATGCTGGATGCTGACCAGCCTTTCCCAAGAACTGGCTCTCCTCCCTGCCTACATCCGATAACCTCACACTGGTTGCAGATGGAAGCTTCCAAGCTGTGGCTTCCCTGACTTTCTATGGCACAGAGACCACACAGCTCCAGCCTCTGCAGAACTTGCTCCAAACAAGCATCTTCAGTGTAAAGTACTGGCTCTGCGCTCCCCTCCATCTCTCTGTGCCTTTACCTGCACTTCCACACTTTATGCTTCTCCTACTGCCTCTGCACTTCAGGAGACTCCGAGTTTTCAAATCACTTCCTCATCTGCAGCCTCCCCCTTTCTCAGTGGTCCTGTTGGAGCTTTGCTCTCTCCTGTCTGCAGCTGATTCCAGCTGTATCGGCCTCCCATGGGTCTCCAAGGTCAGAGGCACCAAGCAAGACCCATAAGCCAGGAGCACTCCTGAGCTGAGATCCCATATGAAGCAGTCAGCCAGCAAACATAGACTTGCTGCTTCCTGCCGAGCCATCTTTTCTATCTGCCCCTTATGTGTACTCTGCCGCTTTTAATTTGGTTGAGAAATTGTAAACATGCAGGGAAAACAAGTGATAGAACTCCTGATTGTCCATCAGAACTGACGCTTTCCCCGTGCCCTTTGACATATATGTGCATATGCCTCATATGTATGATACGTGCAATAGACAAGCAACATCACGTGTGGTTTTACGTAATTATAAGATATTAAAATATTTTGCACTTACAAGTAAGTCCTTTACTGTTCGGTGAATTCTCATGTTGTACACATTGGGCACTACAGCCAGATTCCAAGTTTCCAAGTGCCCCTCCCTTCCTCACTCCTAGGGCAGGTCACTTTCTTCCTTAGAGTAGGTACCATCGGAAACTGGTTATGCACTTTCTCTGCCCAGGTTTTAAGGTTTTGTGTGGACACAAAGATACACACACACACACACACACACACACACACACACACACACAATATACTAGATAACATTGCTTGCCTTGGTGACACACTAGGTAAACTACTCTCCCAGGAACCTGCTGAGGGCAGCTCCCTTTCAGCAATTTTAGCGCCAGACCTGAGATATGTGCTCACGGCTGCATAAGCTCAATACACACTTTCTTGGTGTTTAATCAAACTCTGTGCATAGACGGACCCACTCGCCCTGCTACACACACACACACACACACACACACACAAAGCTTGCGATTTAAGTTGTTTCTTACGCATTTGGTTTATGGTTACTGTGAACACCTTGCCCACCTGCTGGGATTCTCTAAGTGGAAAGCCAGTCTCAGAATCACTGGTATTGGGTCTGGCTGCTTCCTCAATGCCACTGGATACAACCAAGTCACTGTCTTTGCTTACGCTTACACCAACAGCAAGGTTTGAGTGTGCCCATTGCCTGGAAGCATATTTGTTGGCTCAATTTTCTTAACAAATATATTTTATTACAAACTTATTAACTGAGAGTACCTCACTTATAACCCAACTAACCTAAACAACAGGAAAAGAAGATTAAAGAATACAATAATGAAACCGTAAGGATATCAGTTCCAAGGAACGATTGATTCTTCTGGCGTAATCAGCAGGATTTCTTCTGCTGGAACCTAGAGCAATCAGAACCTGGAACCTCAGCCAGAATCTGGAGCCCTGAAGCCTTCCCTCGAGCGGTTCTCTCTAGGAGCTGCATCTCAAAGTGGAGCAATGAACAGCCAAACCATCCCAAGTCTCCAAAGGCCCCGCCTCTTGTTTTTGGCTCACATTTATACCTCCTCTCAGCGTTGTTCAAGGATGTTTTTCAGCTGGTTAACAACTAATCTCCCCCACATGGTGGTTCGACTTCTAAGGGGATAAACATCACCTGCTCTCTCACAAGTCTTCTTCTCATCCCCCACTTGTGATCTAAACAAAAAACATGTTTATCTCTCCTTCACATATTGAGTGGGCCCAGGGGTAGAGAAACTGAGGCCAGGAGCAGTGAACAGAATTGCTCAAGACTCTGTAACCAGTGAGTGGAGAAGCTACTGGGCTTCGGTCTATGCACTCATGTTCCATCAGCAATCAAGGAATAAATGCTCAGGAATATTTTCCTTTTATTCAATCAACAAAGTTTAGACTCCATAGCCCAATCTCCCCTTTGACCTCTGTCTAAGCAGACTTTGTTCCAACTTTGGAACACATTCTTTTTTTTTTTTTTTTTTTAATTAATTTATTCTTGTTACATCTCAATGTTTATCCCATCCCTTGTATCCTCCCATTCCTCCCTCCCCCCCCCCATTTTCCCATTATTCCCCTCCCCTATGACACATTCTTATTGGTTTCTACTTCTCTGGGAAAGGAATAAAACTTAAAAGTTGCTGGCTAGTAACAGGCATCTCTTGAATCATTTTCATCATTTCATTAACAGTGGAAGCCTGTTTTCCTGTGCTGAGGACATCTCCATTCTTCTGGTCCCGTCTGATGTATCTTGACTGTTTTATAGCGTAACATCCTGGAGAAACGAGGCACTGTCATCAGAAGCATTGAAGAAACTACGGGGATAAAAATCAGCCCCAGATGAAGGCAGCGATGGTCAAATAAATGGTGTTACTTAAAATTGGATTTTGTGGCAATCGCTACAGCATTTGTCTCTGAGACTGTGAAGGTCACATGTTCCAATATTGGAAACACTCAGGCCCCTGTGCTGGAGAAGTTAGCTTCCAATGGCTGCTGGTACCTGGGCAGCTCTTAAGGCTGCTCTATCCAGTGGCACAGTCTGCAGGTGACTGGATCAGCACTGCAAGGGAGCGTGGGATTCACAAGATGGACCAGCTGGGGTGTGGAGAGGGAGGTTAAGTCCACCGCCAAGCTCAAAGCACAGGCAGGCTATGCATGGAGTCAGAACAGTCCAGCCTGAGGAGGGAAACAAGGGATCCTTACCTGGTACCTCAGGCAGTCCATAGGTGTTGAGCGATCCCAACACCTGTCACCTGTTTCTTGCTGTTCTCCAACCTGGAGCTTTAAATGCCTTGAGGCCTACAACCTCATTCCATTTATCCTGATATTTCTACTGGTTGGGAAGGACCTCGAAGATAGGAGATATCTAACAAATGTTGAATGAATGAGTGACATCTGTGCACAGCACCCTGAGACAAACCAGAGGTGAGCTCATGTTGCTGGCACAGGCTTTCTGGAACTAACACTCGGTCCAGCTCGCCTTGGTTTCCTCCTGCCAGGCGCCCTCTCCAGGAAGCCTCTTCTTGTCATTGGAGTTTGTCTTTACCCTCCATGTTTTATGCTTTCCTGCCCCATACATACCATTCCAACTTACTCCATCCAACCCCTTGGCCCCCCAAATGGACCATAAATCGAAGATTTTAGACTCTCACCCAAGGGCTCTCTACTATGTACCTACTGCATCTGCTCCCACGGTCTTGCCAACAGCTTCTCAGAGTACCACTCTTGAACCTGACTCTACCTAGTAGCCAACCTGGAGGACGTCATTTGGCCTCAGAACGGCTTCTTCAGTGAGCATGGAGACAATTGCAGGTCTCTGGCTGAGAAGAGAGCCTGCTGTTACACAGGTTTCAGGAAACAGTCCGGCCTCACTTAGTCCATGGTAGTGTTGTGGTAGAGCCCCAGTATTGTCTCGGGGCCTCCATTACAGCACTGGATGCAGGGCTGGCAAGCGGAGAATGCAGAATGACTTGAGAGCCCCACGTACGGTACAAGCCTTGGATGAACCTTAATTCTGGGTCCAGAAACACGTGCACAATGGAATGCTAGGGCTGCCCACCCCAGACTCCAGGCCCCTTCAGTAATGAAAGTGCGTTCCAGCCTTAATCCAATGATCACTGAAGTTGCCCAGTCAGGAGGAACAATCCAGTGGCATAACCTGTTCTCCTCTCTCATGACCCCTGCCACAGTCCTGATCATTAACTCGGGACATGCTAATGAACCTGCCATGCAGGGAGCTTTGGACAGCGCAGTTGTTATAAGTGGTTTGGATGACAGACCCTTCTCTCCTAAAGCCTGGGGACGTGGGGTCGTTATCCACTTGCCTAGCATTGGAGAAGCCCTTGTTTTGATCCTCAGCACCTAATGAACAGAGTTCAGTAGTCTATGTCTCTACCACCACTCAGGAGCTGGAGGCAGGACATCGGAAGTTTAAGATCAGCAGCAGCTGCATATCAAATGGGGCCAGACTGGGCTATGTCTCAAAAACAGAAATACCAGAATTGTTGGAGAAATGGTTCAGTCAGTTAAATGCTTGCCCTGCGTATATGAAGACAATCATTCACTTCCCAGCATCCACACACTCAAAAAATAAGGTGGAGAGTGATTGAAGACGATTCAACATTAACCTCTGGGACACACACACACACACACACACACACACACACACACACACCAGCAAGCCAGAGCCCTGTGGTTTGGAGCCTCCTGACTCCCCATGTACCCTGACTCCCAGGGTGAGGGGAGTAGATCATCTGCTCAGTGGTGACTGGCTGAGATCACCAGACAGCTGCATATGGAGGCCCATACATGTCAGAAGGCCTCTCACTCAGTACGGCAGGTGGCTGGCAGCTGGCACAATCTGGTTCGCCTCTTTGATGATCTCTCTCTCAAAGCCTCTCACTCAACCTTAAACTTCCTTGAAACATGCCAACAGGATTTCAGTGGGGCAAAACAGATCTTCCGACATTTATTTATTTGTTGTTGTTGTTGTTGTTGTTGATTATGATGATGATGATGATGAAGAAGACAGGGTTTCTCTGTGTAGCACTAGCTGACCTGCTCTGTAGACCAGGCTGGCCTTGAACTCAGAGATCTGCCTGCCTCTGCCTCCTGAGCCCTGGGTTTAAAACCATGAGGCACTCTACCCAGCTATGACATTTATTTACTTACTTACTTACTTACTTACTTACTTATTTACTTACATACATATTTGAGGGGCAAGTGACACACGTGCCACAGCATGTGTTCTCTCCTTCCATCATGTGAGTTCTAGTCTGGGCATCAAATTCAGGTCATCAGCCTTGGCAGCAAGACCTCTGAGTCATCTCATGGCCCTAAGGCAAGATCTTAGAAGTAAGGCTGGAATTGACATGGGGTCACTTCCTTTGCATTCTATGCCTAGAGCAAGTGATAGGCAGGCCAAAGTGGGGCAAGAGAAGACATGGACCTTCCAGTGAGAGAAATAGCACATCCACACAGGAAGTGGGGGTTGCAGGTGGTGGTGTCCAAAGACAGGTACCTGTGGGAATCTCAGTCCTCTCACAGAGAGAAAGAGAGAGAGAGGAGAGAGAGAGAGGAGAGAGAGAGAGAGAGAGAGAGAGAGAGAGAGAGAGAGAGAGAGAGAGAGAGAGAGCTAAAAGACCAAAGAAAGGGTTCCATCCAAGTCCAGACTGGTGACCAGTGAGCTCAATGGGATTGCTTAACAGATGTTTGGCCAGCTCAAAGGCAGCCACACCAGGAGAAAGTTCCCCTGAGCAGCACCACTGAGCAGTTCCACTCCCAGAATGAGACTTGTAAGAAGCTGCCACTGAAGAGGCCTAGAGGCAATTTAAGGGCAACTGGGCTGTAAAAGAGTTGGCCCAGCTGATTGCTTCCCTCTCATCTAACTGAGGGAGGAGCCTTGCTAGGGTCTCCTAAAGGTCTGTGAACTTGTGCAGCTCCATCTCATAAGGACCACATTGGAGTGACTGCAGACACTCTCCTCATTCAAGATGGTGCTGGTTATGCCCACCTGGAAGGATACAACATAGCCTCTCTCAGAAGAGAGCCACCCTGAATGCAAAGGCTCCTTCCCAGAGACCCACGTGGGTCCATTTGGGGACTAGCAGCAGGAAGCCAGTGGCCAAAGGGACGTCATAACAGGAGTTATGCCAGGGCACTGTCATGACAGGTGCCCAGAAACCCTCCAAAGTATCACATGAGAGAGCATCATTTGGAATGGGCCCCTCACTCAGGGGCACCAGCCCAGGTACATAGGCTTTCGTCCTTCACCTCTCCTCCCTCCTTTGGTACTGGGAAGCCCTACAGTGATGGCTCCCGTTTGAGGGGAGCCTCGGGAAAGGGTGTCTGGGAGAAGGAAGTTGCTTAGAGGTGAGATGAGAGGTTCAATTATACAAAAAGATGGGTATTTCAACCATTAGAGGAAAAAATGAGCTATTTATTAATCCCTGGGAGTTCACAGTAAAGCTGAGACTCTGTTGAGGTTCCATTTGGAAGGAGGAAGAATTAGTCAAGGGAATGAATTAATTAATGGGGCAGAGTTAAACTTTAAATTACTTTCTGCTCATAGCCTAAGAACTCCAGTTCATTCTAAAGCCCAGTTAGATAAATAAATAGAAAACCTGTGTGACAGCTAGGTGCACAGACTCTAGAATCCAGTTCCCAAGCAAACTGGGACTGAATCCCAGCTCTGCTACTTCCTAGCTGGGTGAGTGGAGGAAAGCTGTGTGGCATCTGAGCCTCATCCATAGGATGAGACCTGGCAACAGAATCCAAGGCCACTGTTACAGGTCAAACGGTAAGCGGCTGGGGATGAGGTGTGGCTCTGTTGGTAGAGGGCTTTGCTAGTGCACGTGATACCCTGGGTTTGACCTCCAGCACCACAGAGATCAGGTGTGGTGGCACATGCCTGTAAGAAGATCAGAAGTACAAGGTTGTCCTTGGGCTACACAGCAAGTTCAAGGGTAGCTTGGGCTGTGAGAGACCCATCCCAAGATAAATAAAGAGCAGTAAATCTGTAAGGTAGAACAGAAATAAATGCTTCTTCTTAGGATTTGTAGACTAATATTTTTTAAAAGGGTCTTAGACTCATCCTGAAGAGAGAGATGGCACCTACAGCCAGCGTCTCAAGCTCAAATCCCAGCCTCATACCCATGGGAGAGGCAAAGCGACAGGTTTACACACACACACACACACACACACACACACACACACACACACACACACACACACAGATACTACTACTACTACTACCTACTAGACATGTGACTTTGGCAAGTGATCAGACCTCTTTATGCCTCTGTCCCTTGTCTCTATAACTGTGCTAAGAGTGGAGTTACCTTATGTTTAGATAATATAAAGATGAGCTGCAGGTTTAATGCCAGATCTGTAGATCCCAGGATCTACAAGTTTTCCTTGTCCTCTAAGGAATAGAATTGTAAAAGTCACAAGAAGTGGCCAAGAGACACCCCACTAGGCTATCATAGGAGCCCAGAAACACATAGTCAAGGGCAACGGTTTGCAGCCACATTGGTAAGGCGGTTGGGACAATCCTCCTTCATCCTGAATACCCAGGACATAGGCATGCCTTGATGGGGCCCCTCTAGTTAGCTGAACTGATGTCCCCTATACACCCCAGACTTTTGGTATACCACACTCAGCGTTTAAAGTCTCAGCGAGAAAGCCAGGCTTTGTGGCCTGTGATAGTTAATAGTGATTGTCAACTTGACACACCTGAGCAGAGAGAACCTCTGGTGAGGAACTGCCTCCATCAGAGTGGCCTGTGAATAACATGTGTGTGAGGCATTTCCTTAAGATAATTCATGCAGGGGCCCAGCCTACTGTGGAATGTGTCATCCCTAGGCAGGCGGACCTGAGCTATATGAGCAAGCAGCATTCCTCTGTGCTCTCTGCTTCAATTGCTGCCTCCAGGTTCCTGCTTCCGGGTTCCTGCCTCCGCGTTCCTGCCTCCAGGTTCCTGCCTCCGGGTTCCGGCCTCCGGGTTCCTGCCTCCGCGTTCCTGCCCTGGCTTCTCTCAATGATAGACTGTAACTCCATAAGCCAAACGAACCCTTTCCTTCCCAGGTTGGTTTTAGTCATGGTGATCATTATAGCAATAGGAAACCAAACTAGAACATGGCCAAACTCCTCCCCCTAATGAGAAGGACTCCTCCGTTGCTGGCTGTGTTGTCACTTCCCCAGGTGGCACTGCTGTTTGGTGTATTTGAAAAGCCTGCTTGGGCTGCAGGATGAGTTGCAGTTCTGAGTGTGTGGGTTGCACTCCGGCCTGGCCCGGCTGCTTTGGACGGTGACAGCTGAACATCTGTGCTCTTCATCGAGCATCCTCTCTGAAGGTTTGGGACAGGGAAATGACAGTGCTCAGCACCCGCTGTTGCACCCATGTCACCAACAGTGGAAGCCCCCACCCCATTGCCCTGTGGAGCCCACCTACCTGGCACATCACTGTCTCACTGCCTTGAAGACACCCAAAGACTCACAGCAATGGGAGAGGCAAGCAACAGGTGTACACACGCACACACACACACACACACACACACACACACACACACACACACACACTGTCCCACCCTCTGGTGGCTGCAGCCATAGCATGTTGGAACCAGACTACAGCAGAAAGTCCCCAATCTACACAGGACCCTGATGATGCAAATAGGACCTGGTAGGCCAGGACCACGCAAGAGCTCACCCAAACAGAAAGCCGAGTCTGTAGCTTAAGGCCTGGGGATTGGAGATGGGGGCTGAATCCCTGTATCCATCCACAGGGCCAGGTTTCCAGCCACTTTCCAAACCTGAATATGTTCTTTCTGAGTTCCGAGGCTCATCGGTAACAGGGAGGATGTGTGAGACCCTAGGCCTGGCAACCTGAGCCGGGTCCAGAAGGTTGCTGACCAAGAAAGGTCCACAGACCAGGACTTGTAGCTTCCACAACTCAGCCCTATCCACTCTGTATGCAGACTGTTTCCACAGAGCAAGCACCAGGCTTCCGGGCAAACCTCTGCCTCCCCTGTGGGGAGGGCTGACAGGCTATCTTCCTGCCTGCTCAGCTTTAGAAGTAGAGAGGCTGAAGAAAGATGGCTCAACCCCAAGAAAAACACCACACCTGTGGTGTGCAAAGATAAAGCTGCCTTCTGCTCTCTGCAGTAGCTTTGTAAAACAGAACCAATGAAGGCTCCTCCCAGGGCTGGCCCAGGCAGCCTGAGGGCCTCAGTTCAAAAGGCTAGCTCGGCAGTTCAGAGAACTGGCCCACCACATGCGGGCAGCCCAATTCTAATGCAACTTCTTCCTTCACATCTTCCAGGGACTTTACTGTCTCACCAAATCCGCCATTCTGTCACTACAGGCCTGACAAGGTGGGACTTCAGGGGCCTGTGACACAGACAACAGCCTGGGCTCCCTGAAGACAGAAGAGGCTTCAGTGACTTACATGCAATTTTGTTTCCAGCTTGAAATTCTGAACAAAGAGACTTCAGTCTGCGTTCAGCCTGCCAAATGAGGTAGCTGTGCTAACTACTAAGGAGTCTTATGTGATCTTTTTACCTCTTCACTCTTTCTTCCATGGAACCCCAAGGCAAGTATATCCCTAATGGGCCACCAAGGACCCCACAGGGACTCTAAGATGAGTGCTGGAACCAGAATGAGGTCAGAGAGACACTCAGAGCATTTAAAAAGTCTCAACTGTCTAGGTTACAGGCATGCCAAGTCTGCAAGTGCATGGCCCTAAGTGTGAGCCCCTTTAGACTTGTATGTCCTGGGTGCCTGTCACCTGATAGTCACAGTGATGATGGATCGTGCTATAAAGAGATGTCTGCCAAACACAAGGAGGAAATTATATAGCCTTCACTCCTTGCCATATGCCTACATACTATGGTCCTGTCCTGAGCATTGTTCCCCTGTGCAAAGAGGACAGAGGGAGGCAGAGGGCTGTGCACACAGGCCAGGCAAAGGGCTGCCATCAGCCTCTGCAGCAACTAAGCTGTCTTGGACCAGCTGTGTCTCCTGAGAATAGATTAGAAGTATAGACTCTTGCATATTGCAGAACCCGCCCCTCTCTTTTGAGGCTGTATAATATCCCATTGTGTGCATAACCCATTGCTTATCTGTGTGTAGACATCTAGGTTGTTTCCATATCTCCACTAGTATAAATAGGGTGTCAATGCACATGTGGGTGGTTAATGGGCAAATACCCAGCCTGGGCATTGCTGGGTCACATGATAGTCCTGTTTTCAAAACTTGAGGGACCTCCATACTTTTTCCATCATATACACACACTGTCTTGCCCACGCACCAGCAGTATGCCAGGGCTCCAGTTTCTCCACGTCCTGACCAGCACGTCTTTTTTTATCCCAGCATGTGTAACAACGTGTAATAACGCAGTAAGCAGGAAGTCATTAGGCTAAGTGAAGTGAGCCAGGTGAAATTACTTAGTGATTCCACTTAAAGAGGAAACTGGGAAAGTCACATTTATAGAACTGAAGAGAGGAGTGGTGGTGGCCAGGGCTAGGGGAGGAGAGGGGATAAAAGTTCTCCAGCAACAAGCACGGGGGCCCTGTTTAAGCAATGAATGAATCCCAGAGGTGTGCCGCGGAAGGCTACACACCGGCAGTCACAATACCACATTGTACCACATACAAACTCTGTATGCAGGTGTCCTATTTCACTTCTGTCGCTGTGATCAAGCATCCTGACTCAATGCGAATTGAAGGAGAACAGGTCTATCTCAGCTCCCAGCTCCAGGTTGCAGTCTATCATGTGCAGAAGTCGAAGAGGCAGGAATCTAAGGGAGCTGGTCAAATCCTCAATCAAAAGCAGAATAAACAATAACTCATCTCCGTTTCTCCATTCTTCCACAGTACACGACTGCCTAGGGAACAGTGTCACCGACACTGGACTGGCACTCCCAACACCAGCTAACTAAGACAGTCCCTCCCAGGCACGACCACACGCCAACCCAATAGATAATCCCTCACTGAGTGTCCCCTCCTAGGTGGTTCCAGGTTGTGCAAGCTCACACTTAAGGCTAACTATCACAGAAGGTACACCAAATATTAGGTGCCCTTCCCCCAACCTGCTGAATAGAGTCTGTACTTCAGCGAGATCCCAGGGCCTCTGCAGCTCAGATAAGACAGCAGAAAGGCTTACGACGCCTCTCGGCCCTGGCACTGAACACTGCATTCCAAATCATCTGGGACTGCCTGAGTACATCTGACTCTAACCGTTTCATCTTGAATTTTTACTTCTAAGCACTAGTTTTTCTTTTTACTGAGAAAAAAAAATTTAAAAATAAAACTAGGATAGCAGCATTAAAGAGACATTTCTAAAGTGGTTTTCCCACATCTCACAGCATAGATGATAATGGATCAACAACTCAAACTTTAGAGCTAAAACTATGAAGTTTTTAGAGGGAACAGAGGAGAAAGCCTCCTGACCCTGGGTTTGTTAGAGGGTTCATAAGTATGACAGCATAGGGGGAGCAAGAAAGGGAGACACCCAAGGAAAGCATTGTCTTTCCCTGGAGAAGCCGCAGCCACACTCTCTGCTGCGCTTCTCCTCTTCCCTGGCCACCCTTTCTTAGCCTTCATCACGCTTAAAAACATCTTTTGATAAACTTCAACTCCGCTAGGAAAAAAAGAATAGATAAACTGGACCACATCAGAATTTAAATTTAATGCTTCAAGTAATCACTGTCAAGAAAACAAAGAGGCAACCCATATAATGGGAGAGAATATTTGTTAATTATACATCTAATCAGGCTGCAAGGTTATCTAAGGAACATCACTCATAAAACCACACAGAAAACTCGCACATCCCAATAACAGTAAAATAAACAACCCAGCTTAAAAATCGGCAAAGGACTTGAAGAGACACATTCAAACAAAGGCAGATGCAGGCAGCACCGACAGACTCAGATGCTGAGCACTGTTCTCCACTAGCCCTGCAAACCAGAGCCTCAGAGAGACGCCCTTCTACCACTAAAGGTGGCTGGGCTTAAAGGAGAGAAAGAGGAAGTGTCGGCAAGGAGATGGAGAGACTTAAGTGTCTGTGTGTTGCTCCCGGGAACACAAAACAGCACACGGTCTATAGAAAAGCATCTTGCTCTTCTTTGAAAAGCCAAAGACTGAGCTGGGAAGGCGGCTCTGTGATAAAGCACTTACCGTGTAAGCAGGAAGAACAGAGTTCAGGCTCCCCAGCACTCATGTGAATGTCAGGCAGGCATTATGGCCCACCTGTGATTCCAATGTACAAGACAGGAGCAGCTCTCCAAGGAAGCTGGAGGGCTAGACTAGCCAAACCGGGAGCTCTGGATTCAAGTGAGAGACCCTGCCTCAATAAGTAAGATGGGGGTTGATAAAGGCACCCAGCATCAACTTCTAGTCTCCACATGCATGTGTGTATATGTGCAGTTAGTTGCACACACATATGTGTCCACACACAAGCACACACAAAGCTAATACAGAATTAGCATATCATCAACTCCACTCAAAAAATTGAAACAGGCACTAAAATACACTCTAACACATTAGTTCTTAGAAGCATTATTCAGATCATCCAAGAGGTAGAAATGACCATAGATGGACAAACAAAATGTGCTATGGATATCCGATGAAATATCTGGCCATAAGCCAGTTCTGACACACAGCACTATAAAGCTCAAAGCCGTTCTGTGGTGCTAAATAGTCCACATTAGTACATGTTCCCACCCATCGGTTAATCCACAGAAGCAGATAGATTAGAGGCCACACTTCTCCTTGGGACGATGCCAAGACTTCACTCATCGGCAGTGGTGCTGGCTTCACAGCACAGTAAAAAAAAAATAATTGATCTCTGAATTGTTCACTTTAAACCAGGCTTCAAAAATAATTTAAACTTTCAAGCAAGCCTACCAAGTCCTGGTTCCAGCTTCTTTGTTGTCAAGAATCATCAAGCTGACCATATCCCACGACACCAGTCCCTTTGCAGATCAAGGTCATTTCTGAGCCCTGAAGCCCTTTTTTTCTCATGCCTTCTCCCTACTGCAGGAGAAGACTCCAGCTTGGTGGTAGGCAAGCATGCTTGTGTGCTCGCGCGCGCACGCGCGCGCACACACACACACACACACACACACACACACACACACACACACACGGCTTCTCAGACTGACAACGTCCATCTCCCGTGGGTCTAGAGTCCCCATAGCCTCCCTCAGACCCCTTCTAGAACCTTCTTTCTTTCCCTTGATCCTGGCAGGAATGTCTCCGTCCAGGCAGCTGCCCCTAATGAACCCATACGATGTATCCCCAGCTATTCTCCCACCTATCTTTCTCTCCAACATGGTAGCCCCACTTTGCAGTGGGGTATTGACAAACCCTACAGCACCAGCTTCACCATCCAGCCCTGAGGAGCTGATGGAGTGCGAGGCCCTAGAGATCTGAATTTCACTTCCTGTCCCATCACCACGTACGTGTCCAGGGACCTCTGACAAGCCCCTTGCATTCTCTGAGCCTCAGTTTTCCTATCTGTAAATGAGGTTTAAAAATATTTTAAGCTGCTGGGTATGGTGGTGCACGCCTTTAATCCCAGAACTCGGGAGGCAGAGGCAAGCAGATCACTGTGAGTTTGAGGCCAGCCTGGTCTACAAAGTGAGTCTAGGACAGCCTAGGAAACACAGAAAAACCCTGTCTCAAAAAAAAAAAAAAAAAAAAAAACCTCAAAAAACAAACAAAAAAAAATATTTTAAGCTTTGAGAATAAATTACAATGGGAAATTACAATTATTTCATAAGGGGATGGCGTTGAGGCTTGCTTTAGAGGTGGTTCTGGTGTCTGTTTGCAGTTTTTAGAATACATGGGCTAGGCAAGTCCCTACCACTGAACTATATGTTCAGTCCACAGGGGTAGTTTGTATCCCTCACTAGACTAAAGCATCTTTGAGGATAGACCAATGTTTCTCCCACTTTCTTTCCCCAGGAGCTTCTGGTTAGGGCCTAGGAATATGGTAGGTGCCCAGCAACACACTCTCTCTCTGTCTCTCTCTCTCTGTGTCTCTCTCTCTGTCTGCCTCTCTCTCTCTCTCTCTCTCTCTCTCTCTCTCTCTCTCTCTCTCTCTCTCTCTCTCTCTCTCTCAGCACTGTTTATGGGACAGGATAAGAGAAGGAAAGCCAGTCTGCCCTGAGAACCATCCTGAAGCAAACCCAGGGTGTGCATCCTCCAGGCTTATCATCAGAGGAGAAGAAACTGAAGTTCAAAGAGATCAAACAACTTCCCAAGCTCACGGCAAGCAGCTGGCAGAGCCCTTGAGGGCTTGTGGAGTGGCACTGCGGCTCAGCCTCACCCATATCCCTCCTTCCCTTCTCCAGTCACAAGTCCCCCGAATATCTCCTAGCACGTATCTGCACACTCAGCACCTGTGACTGGGAAGCCCAACCTGAGACACCCCAGCACAAGTGGCACCGTAATGACCGCTCCTGGGACACAACAGAGGAAGCACCCATGGAACCGGCCTGAGCCGCTTAGAGACCCGTAAAATTTGGATGGGAGGCAGCATCCCTGTACCCTCTGCTCACCAGAGCCTCAACACCCCCTTCCTTAGCCACCAAGCTGTGGCTTGCCAACACATTAGCAGCCCTCCCTGCCGCTCTCCCAGGACCCTCGCCAGGATCAGACAAGGAACAGGATGTTTAAACACCTTGCAAGCTGGAAAAGGCTGAGCCAACGGGAGACGCTGTGTGAATGAATTAACACCAGCCCTGCTGCCAAGCCTGCCCTGCCTTCCTTGTCTACCAGTGTCTATCTCGCCACATTGCCGGAGCTGCGCATGCCTTCCCCTCAGCTCTGAACACAAGCTGCCTGGTGGAGTGACAGCAGAGGGGACACACAACTTCTACTCATGAGCACAGCAGAAGGCTGGGTCACCTGCGAGTTAAGGCTTAGGACACTGGTGACTCCTTCCCAGCAAGTCTCCCTTCTTCCTGAGATTCCAAACAGCAGATTGTCTGTCAGCTGGAAAGTTTACCCAAAGCCACACTCTCTTGCCTGAGTTCCATGAAGCTCAGGTCTTGAACACTATGTTAATGTCCTTGAGCTGCTGTGACCACAGAACACTGGTATTGTGTGACTTCAAAGCTCAGAAGTATGTCGCTCCCTGGCCCATGGGGGACGGAAGCCTCAGACCAACGGGTTAGCAGGGCCATACTCTCTCTCTCAGGTCCCGGGAGGACAGTATGCAGCTCAGGCTTCTAGGGGTTGCCATAGTAACCCCAGACACCTGGCTGCATCACTTTATTCTGAGTCATCACTTCCCTTCTCTGAGTCTCTATAAAAACCTCTGTGTCTTTGCTGTAAGGTCCCATGTGTTGGCCTTTAGGGTTCTCAGAGTAATTAAGACTAAATTCTTCTTCTTGTAATTATCAACTCTACTGCATCTGTGCTGGGTTTGTCACCTTGACACAAACCTAGCTGTCTGGGAAGAAGAGGCCCATCACATTGGCCTATAGGCAAGTCAGTGGGACATTTTCTTAATCATCAGATTGATATGCGAGGGCCCAGCTCACTGAGGGCAGTGCCAGCCCCTGCAGGTGGTTGGCTGTATAAGAAAGCAGACTGAGCAAGTCATGGGGATCCAGCCAGTAAGCGGCATCCCTCTGTGGTTTTTGCTTTAGTCTCTGGCTTCAGGTTACTGCCTTGAATTCCCACCCTGACTTCCTTCAACAAACTGAGTCGTGGGGTGTGTGCTCTTTCCTCCTCATGTGGTCATGGTATTTTGCCACAGCAGCAGCCACCTTAACTAATTCAACATCCTTTTCTACCCAAGGCACAGGTTCTAGAAATAATGACAAGGACATACTTTTTGAGGGTAACACTGCACAGTTTCCTACCAGCTCTGTAAGAAGGGGAAATTGACTCAGGTGCCCGATGAGAGACAACCTTAGTGTGACCTTTGTTCTAAGATTTGTAAGAGTTTAGTTTCCCACAGAAGTCACTGTCACACCCTCACTACGCCTGGCCAGATGCCTCAGCACCTCAGCATGGCTGACTAGAGTGAGCCGCCAAAACCCCCTTCTATGGTCTAGCCTGGGAACCACGCCTAATATCTCACGTCACTTCAAAGAAACTGCTGTCTTCAGGGTCACATCCTGGTCATGAGATCAATCGTGACAAGCCTTCTGAGGCTTGGCCAGTTACAGCGCTAAAATTTCATAGTCATGGGTACCTTTCAATCCTGGGAAAGTTGGGGCAGCTTCTCACTCCTTGCCCAGGTTAGCTTAGACCAGCAGTTCTCAATCTGTGGGTTTCGACCCTTCCATCTGGACAGGGCAGATTTTCAAAGCTTTCTCTGTTATTCAGATCTGCTCCCATGATGGTCTTCCAGCAGTGATGGTGCATAGGACCCCACGCTGTCCACAGACGTGCTGTCCTCAATCAACTCTCATATCTCCTTTCTGTCCTGTCCCCTGTCTTGGTGTCACCTAAGAAAAGAGCCTCAATTAAGGGACTGTCCAGATAAGACTGGTCTGGATGCACTGTCTATAGGGATTGTCTTGACTGTTGCCTGACATAGGAGGGCCCATCCCATGGTGTGTGGCACTATTCCCTGTGCAGGTGGCTAAGAGGGCTCACGAGATGGCTCAGTGGTAAAGAGTTCTTGCTGCTCCTCCAGAGCCTGAGTTTGGTCCCTGGCACCCATGTTGAGCAGTTCACAACTGCCTATAATTCCAGCTCCAGGAGATCCAGTGCCCTATTCTGAATTCCAAGGGCATCTGCATGTGTAGACACACACACACACATGCATGCACACACATACACATACTTACACATATACATGCATTCACATACACGAGCAAACATAAACATACACACAAATAAAAAACAAAAATAAATCTATTTTAAGGAAGAAAAGAAATGAGAAGGAAGGAAGGAAGGATGCTAGTTAAGCAGTGTTCCTCCATGTCCCTGCCTCTGCTTGAGTTCCTGTCCTGACTTCCCTCAACAATGGGCTGTTACCTGAAGTAAAATAAACACTTTCCTCCTCTAAATTGCTTCTGAGCAGAGTGCTGTGCCACAGCAACAGAGATTGAAGCAGAACACACTCTTTGTCCTCCGCCCTCACTCTGCCCTCTATGAACAAACAACAGAACTCATTCTGATGTCCGCTGAAAGCTACCAAGGATGAAGGGCTCACCAGCATCTGGAAAAACAATTCTGACTTTAGGGAAGGGGACCCCAATGCCTACATTGCCTTATGTGTCCTATAAGGTCCTCTGTTTTGTACACTGGGTCCACCAGGAGCACCCGTAGCCTGAGTAGCTCACTCATCTTCTCCACCCTCCTGGACCTTCTAGAAGGTCTTCACCTACTGTCACAGGCAATCCACCCAGTGTACCGGTGGGGACAGCGCACGGGGCACAGGTTAGCATGGAGGTAAGACCTCCTGAGCATCCAGAGAGACACAAATGAAAACAAAAGCGTGAGCTGCCAAATTGAGAGAGATAAATGCGCGCGGCCCTGGCGAGCGTGTGAGCTAAGGGCACTCACCACCCTGATGGCAGGCGAACTGTGACTTATTTCAACCATTTCAGAAGGTAATCTAACAGGATTTATTAAAGTTAGAGATGCGGAGTCCCTTTGACCCAAGTGCAACGCTGCTTCTGGGAACCAATCCAAGTGAAATAAAAGTCCCAATCCAGAAGATGTACAAGTGTTTCTAGGAGAATTGCTTTTAAAAAACACAAAAATGAACCCCAAACTTCACATTCTGGTGGAATACTACACAGCTGTCACAAAGAAGTAAGCAGATCTTGCAAAGAAATGGAGGAAAGTGAAATCTAGAAAATAAGCATAGCCTGCTTCTGTTTGTGCAAATGAGTGAGCACAACATAGGTTGGCCACACCTGGAGACACAGCAAGATGCAATGGAGGCCTCAGCGCCTGCTGCTCTTTGTTAGCAGTATGACTTAAAACACCTGACAGAAACCATTTTGGAAAAGAAAGGAAGATTCTGGATCATGTTCTTAGAAGTTTCAGTCCAGCAGCAGGAACAGCTCCATGCTGAGTGGCAGGTATATAAGGCAGCTCGCTCACACGCTGCAGGCAAAGAAACAGGCAGGGGGCACCTGGCTCCCTTTCCCTCCCCTTTCCCCTCCTTTGCCCATCCAGGCCTCCAGCCCATGGGATGGTGCCACCCACATTCAGGCTGCCTCTTCTTCCATCATGCAATCCTCCCTGGAGATACCCTCACAGACACACCAGGGGTGTGCCATGCTGATCTCATGAGTGGCTCTAAAATCCAGTTAAGTTGACAATGAATATCAAACATCCACTCTTAGCATGTCAATGCCACCTACTTCATTGCAAGGATGAGTGGCCACCATGCTGAGGCCCTGGCTGCTGTGGGGAGCAGGCCCTACCATGTGTCCAGCCCAATCCTTCTCAGAGAAGCTTCACATTGTTTGTTTCCAGTGAGGCGGGTCCCATGAAAGATGTGGTGGGACAGCCATTCCCAGGAGCTAGAGTTCCCATATCACCTCTTCACAGTGGCACCTTTCACATGAGTATCGAGGTCTTCTTGTCTCCCAGGCTGAGGCATCTGTCTTCCATGAAGAAAAGCTAGTTCCTTCAGACTCCAGACGTAACCTTTGGATATCTTGCATGAACACACACAACTCTATAGCCAGGAAGAAGTATTCCTATCCTGTGGGGCTAACACACACACACACACACACACACACACACACACACACACACACACACACACACACCACATTAACACCATAGACACTATGCAAACCAGCTCTGAGCAGCCATTCCTGATGGAAACACTGGAGCCTGAGACAGAATGAAGAGATAAGGTGGATTCATACACACATGGTTTCCAGCCTGGTGGAGGTCAGCAGTCAAAACCTCTGAGAGAGAAAATGGGGTGATCCTTCCACCATCAAGGCCTCTGTCTCTACTCAAGGTATGGATTTCCAGAGCCAGCTGCTCCTCCAAACCACCCTTGGGGCTCGCTCTACCCTGAAGCCTGCATCTACAAGCAAGACCTTCTGAATGTGGATTCGGGGTCCATCTTGTCTTCCAGAATTCAAAACTTGAAATTCGTTGGCAAAGGTTGCAATTGAAGAGGAAAACAGAGCTAATGAGTCAACACTGTGGGCAGGACATCCCCACACTGTGAATGGTTGCTGATGGCAGAACAGGGTTAGGGTTAGGGACTTCACTTGGTATTCTGCATGCTTCTACATCTGTTAACCACTAAGATCTGGCACTGGCTTTGTGATCTGAGAATGTCTGGGAAGACGATTGTGTGCTGGACACGAGGGTCTGGCTTGCTTTTGTTGTCCTGTATCTCGATGTATGGATGTTGGAGCAGGTATAACAGCCTTAGCAGGAAGACAGTGTGAAACCACCTCATGGCTCAGCCTCTCAGGAGGTGGGCAGTAGGGTGGGGACAGAAATGGAGCAGCCACCCAGGTAGCCTCACAGCAAGCTGCTGCCTGCTGGGTTTGAATGTGTGGCCTACCCAAGCTCACATCAAACCTTAATCCCCAGGGCTCTAAGGACTCTGCTCCCATGACTGTCACTACACAAAGGCTCTGCAGGCACTGGTCTCTCTCTCCTAGAAAATTCTGCTATGTGAAGAACAGAGTCCTTCCTCTCTGGAGGACCCACGTTCGAGGCACCGTCTCAGAAGTGGTCAAACAAGCTCTTGCCAGACATTAAGCCTGCTGGCACGTTGACCTCAGACTTCGCAGCCTTGGGAGCTGTAAGAATAAATGTCACCCTCTCCCTACAGGAACCACAGGGTTCAGCTTGCATCTGAACTTGATCATCCCCCCCACCAGGGGCTCCCAGCCACATCCCTTGGGCACACTCCATCTCCCCTGGCATGGGTGCTGTGTTTGTCTGCTCTCTCATTCCTGTAACCACATACTTAACTAGAAGAAGCTTAAAAGAGAGGTCAGTTTGATTCTGGCTCAAGTTTGAAGGAACGAAGTCCACCATGGTGGGTGTCCTAGCTTGTTTTCTCATTGCTACAACAAAGTACCATGACCAAAATCAATTTGTAAGGGAAAGGGTTTATTTCAACTTATAATTCACAGTCCATCATCATGGAGGGAAGTCATGGAAGGAACTCAAGGCAGGAACCTGGAGGCAGGGACTGAAGAGGACGCTGTGGAAGAGTACTGCTTACTGCCTCACTTCCCATAGCTTGCTCAGCCTGCTTTTTATACCATCCAGGGCCACCTCCCCAGGGGTGACACTGACCCTCAATGGGCTGAACCCTCTCACATCAATCATGAGTCAAGAAAATGCCCACAGGCTTGCCTACAGGCCATTCTGATGAGGGCATTTTTCTTACTCAAATGTCATTTTCCCAAATGATCTAAATTTGAATCAAATTAAAAAAAAAAAAAAAAACAGGACTGAGGCAAACAGTCATTGCACACCTATAGCCAAGAAGCAGAGAGCAATGGGAGTTGGGCTTGTTCATAGATCTTAAAGGCCCGACCCCCATGACCCATTTTCCCAAGCCAGGCTCTACTACCTAAAGCCTTCTGAAACAGCACCACCCGCTGGAAAGTGTTCAAACACATGAGCCATGGAAGACATTTCACAGGCATCCACAAAAGGGGTGATAGTTATTTTCACCCCCAATTAGCCTTTCCCCAGACACAGACACAACAGACAACATGTGGATATTGGTGGAAGACACTTCTTGGGAAGTTTGGAACTGCCTAAAGGGCTGAGTCCTTGGGACACAACTAGGGATCCCTAGCTTCATCTGTCTGCATTCTGGCTTGGGACTCAACATTTCAAGCATAGGGCCTGTCTCGGAAAACAAATGTCCATCCCATAATACTAACAGACTGTTTTCCAGGTGTTTGAACCCAGGTACCAGCATTATTATCATCTTTGGACTATTTGGAGATGCACCCTAAGGAGAGTCCCTTTGTTGTGCTGTGTGTCATACCCTCTGCTTGCCTGTGATATGTGAGGTTTCCACCCACTTCTGGCTGCTGATCAGGGCCACCTCTAGAACTGGCAACACGGAGCGCCTTTCAGGTGGATGGGTGCGAAATAGAAAGGCTCTAAGGAAGCTGGCTAGGGAAGAGCTAGGGGCTCCCGCTTACTTTTGGCATCCCGAATGGTCTCAAGGGGGTAAGGACCCTGCCCTTCTGTTGAAGTAGAGGTGGGTATTTCTCTTGGCAGTAGTATCAAACGATGCATTGATTCAGCTGAGTCAGTCAAACCAACAGGCAATTCCAATTGTCAGCAGCTGACCCCCATGAAAGGACGGAGGCCCAGGGGATCAAGCTGCTTGACATTTCCCTGATGATGTCAAAATGGCCCCATTGCCAAATCCAGGGCCTTCTGACCTGAATCTTGTTCTAAAATTCCCAATCAAGCAGCTCCTGCCTCCTCGCCAACTTTGTAGTCACTATGGATGATGGTGAGTGAGATCACAGCCACAGTTGGCTTTTCAGAACCTTGGACAGCAACTGACCGCTGGCCTCTCACTGCCAACACAGTGGGCCCCATGCTTTCCTTCCTCTAGCTATCCCAATGGAGCACTAAGGTTACTCACTCCAGACCTGTGGGGGGAGGGGCGGGGGGGAGGTGGAAGCTAATACCCTTAAACCACTCTTGGCCAGGGTAGTGAGCAGGCAAGGCCATGGGAATCTGAGCAGCCTCAGGACACCACAAGGCCACATCTCCACCCATTAAAAACTACAGTGAAACAGAGACAGAGGCAAGTTTCCACAGCCCTGCCCCTCCTGCCTGCGAACACTGAGGGAAGAAGGAAAAACCCTATTTGTCATCTTTATCGTATGCTAAAAATCACACAGTAAAGAAATAAAAGAGACAGGCACCCTCCCTGGTCCCCGGGACATCTCCTGCCTCTGCAGCCTTCTGCGTGTGCATCTTCCAATCTCTCTATTCACAGCAAAAACACAGATGCAAACAGACAAACTACACGTCTTTTCTTTAAAATGGATCTACGTTCTCCTTTTTAACTGTTGCATGTTATTTCACATGAGTAGAACTACACGTTTAATAAAACATGCCCTTCCTAATAAATGTATCAGCAAATGTCCTTCAGAGACAGTAACTAATAAGACAGAATGAAAGAGAGGAGAGAGAGAGAGAGAGGGAAAGGAGAGGAGAGGGGGAAGGGAGGAGGGAGGGGTGGGGAGGGAAACAGAGGCAGATGAAGCCTAAGGCATCAGTTCCCATGATATATGGCGACGTGATAAGCCCATAGTTTGCAGGGCAAGTTGGCATGCTGAAACCCCAAGGTGGGTTGTGTGGATGTAATATGTTAGCAGAATTCCATCTTCTTCGAGGGAGAGCTACTTTTTGCTTCGAGGACATCAACTGATTGGATAAGACCCACCCATGATATTCATGGAGAAGACGGAACCAACCCCACTCAAAGTATACTCATTTAAATGTTGCTTTCTTGTTTAAAAAAGAAACCGGAAACCTCTCCAGGAGTCTTTGACCAAATATATTGGTGTTATATCCTACCAAAGTTAACACACAGCGAGATTCACACAGGCATTCAAATAATCCCAGAACCATCCCTAAACAGCCAGTTCTGCGCTGTGAAGTGTTGTCTGTGTCATTTTCTTTTGTCTTCACTGTGACCCTACGAGGTACACAGAACTGCCCTGTCACTCATGATGGGATGAGGCTTGGGATCCAGGTTTGCCTAATGGGTGAACTTGAGTTCTAACTACTCACTCTGTGACCAGATCTATGGGCTTCAGCCTCTTGCCTCAGCTTTCCCATCTGTTAAATGGGCTCACACATCAGCATCAACTATAGGCCTGCTGTAAGGGTTGAATGAGATGAACATAGATCTGAGTTCTCCTTTCTAACCATTGTGTATTACATGTCGATGAATTGTTAAAGTATTCTCCTGCTCATAAGTGTATTTAAAATGGCTACTCAGAGACAAGTAAACAATGAGATAGACAGAAATCAGAGTGTGCTATATTGGGTAGACAAGGAACAATGTTCAATAAGGAAGAGATACCATTTCTCCTGATATTCTGGTGAAGGGGATGAACCCCACTTGGACACGATCCTGGAGTGTTCCCAGCCTCCTGGTCACAGACAGCTGCATAGACTATGTCCAGCCCACAGCTGTCATCAGCAAGCTGGGGAGGTGCCTTAATTAAGAAGCAGCCCCTCCCGCCACCTGGCAGTGCCTTTTCATTTCCTGGCCTGAGCTACACTGTTGTCACAGTTGACGCTCTACAAAGTAGATCTGAGAAGCATTAGCACTCTCGGAGCCCACGCTCCAGACCCACTGGAGAGCTCACCTCACCATCTGCTGTAGGCCCCAAGCCGAGCAGGCAGCAACAGAGATGAGGATTTGGAACCTGCTCTTATTCCAAGGAAGAGCAGGCTGCTGGGATCAGGCTGGGTGAGCTCTGGTGAGCACTTTCCCTCTGCCAGGCCCAGTATCTCTAAAAGGCTCTGTGGGCACTCTGACCTATTCTCTCTGTAAAGCTGGACTTGCCCCAGGACCACAGGACTGCAGGATGCTGAGAAGCCACTGCCATCTGTTCCTGTCTACTGTTTCACACCACCAAGGGCTTGCAAGGGATTCCTGTGGAGGGAAGCCGAGGGTCTCAGACAAGACAACTAGCCTTCCATGCTCCCCTTACCAACCCCCTATATGGAACTGAGAACTGGGGGTCACCATTTGCTTCTAAATATGAGTTGCTTACATGGGTTTCTCAGCTTCTGACCTAGAGGCTGAGTTGTGAGTTGTGAAAGTGGATAGATCCTGGCAAAGCTGGTCCGCTGGCTCTTCTTGCCCATCGCTGTGTAAGGATGCCACACCAGCGCAAGACAGGAGAGTCGTGAGGAAAGGGAGAGCTCTGAGGGTGGGTGGCAATGTCTCTTACTGTCCCAGCCCCAGGATAGGAAAAGGAAGTGAAAATAAAAAGTTGAGGGGCAATGAAACCGGTGGAGAGTAAGGAACTGGGAGACCTGAATGCTGTTTGTTGGATGATGTTAGGGTTGGAAACCCACAGACCCCCACCCAGGACGGGGTACATGGGTAAGAGTTGGTGGGGTCCATCTTAGCCTGAAAGGGTACCAGATACTTGAGGTGGTAGAAGATGAGCCCAAACAACTAAATGCCCTCATATTAAAGACTCCACAAGTTGCTGAATGTGAGGGAATCTGTAGGTATAAAGAGGCTGCCGTTAGAAAAAGACAAAGTGTCTCCAAAGAGAAGGGACAGACATCTATCCATACATTACAAAATCTGGGGTGCTGAGCCAGAACACAGATACATAGATACATCTCACAAAGCAGGCGTGACAAAAGATACATCCTTATCCACCACCAAACGACTGCACGTGGCTCCGTTGGCTTTTGTGGGGGGGGGGGGGTCTGTAAAAGAAGAAAGACCTGTGGCCAGGCAGTGACTGAACTACCAACCCCAAATGTCCCAGCCCCAGAGTAGATGGACAGGCTAAGAAACCCAGGAGGGAGCAATGGAGCAGGCTGCCATTTCACAAGCTGTGTGCTGAGAGTTAAAACACGTGTTCCATTCTGTAAATGAAGATATGACAAGATGAATGTCAGTGATAAGTACGTGACTCATGATGAAACTCGTGACGGAGGCCTCTCACCACTCACCATGGAGCTCTGAGAGGAGCAAACAGCTGAGAGATGGAGCCTGTTTTCAAGGCCGTGGGATGAAGGTGAGACTATGGCTCAGGCCGTGCCACCAGAATGAGGAAATTGCTTATATACCCATCCACTTCTTTTTGGCAGTTCCTGGTGGCATTAACTCCCAGGAATTGGAGCTGGCCTTTACCTCAGATGAGCAGAGCACCACAAGGGGCTGCAAGGAATGCTAGCTACCTCAGCAGGCACGGCACTGCCAAGCCATGCCACCCCAAGTATGCCTAGACCTTGTGGAATTACATGTGTCAAGCCTTCTCTAACCTAGAACAAGAACCGGATGACTGGAATAGTATCTTTAAAGGCTGGTGCAGAGGTAACAGACATAAAATTGGGGAAGTCCATTAAGGCTAATTGGCCTACCCTCCCACACCACACAGGGAACCACGCTGGACCATTCCATCAAAATTCATGTCTTGCCTAAACATCCCAAGAGAGCAGGAGTGTTCCTTCCTAAACCCCAGTGTCCTGTAGAAAGTCCAATCTATAAAGGAAGATTGCTAAGTCTTTGCTGCAAAAATCTACCTCTGCCATTAAAATAGTTCTGTGTCTTCTGGTGTCATGCAAGGGGAAAACCAGGAGAAATTCCTCTGCTTGTATGGTGACCAAGATAGCCAGCCCCCAAGATGCCCTTGCCCTAATCCCAGCTCCATCACTTCACCTGTGATTATTTGAGGGTCTTAAGCAAGGGTCCCTGACTGTTCTGGATTTTTCCAGCAGTGCTCATGCAATCTTGAGGCCCCTGGAAAGGGGAAGGGAGAACCAGGAGACCAGGATCTGAGATGCTGTAGCGAGAGTTGCCACGAGAGAGGCCCCAGATAGTCGGAGCCTAAGGTCCTCCTCAGCATGGATTTAACCTTCTCCAACATTTTCCTCAGGGTTAGGGTCATGGTGGAAGGAAATTACCAGCTCCAAAGGTCATCTTCTGACCTTCACATGTACACACACAATAATAATAATAATAATAATAATAATAATAATAATAATAATAATAATATCCAACAACAAAACATAACTCTCCTTTTTGGAAATAAGTGAAAGGGGTTGGTTGGCTGTAGCTCAATAGTGGAACACCTGACTAGCATGCACAAGTTCATGAATGAGTTCAATCCTCAGCAATGATAACAACAATAAAAGCAAAATGTAATTAAAAAATAAACATTCTCGATAGAAGATATGAAAGTGGTTAAGCACTCATGTACAGCATCACTGATCATTAAGGAAATGAAGAGGAGGCCACTGCGAGTGGCTCCCCCACCTGCTAGGGTGTCTATGGGACGATAATGGTGGTGTGAGGAGGGAGCACTCTTACACAGTTCTGTGGAAATGTGCAGAGGTCTGGCCCCATCTGGCAATTCCTCAAGAAGATAGAGGCCTGGAGCAGTGGTTCTGGGGTAAATGACTTGCTATGGGAGCATGAGGACCTCAGTTTGGATCCCAAGTACCCACACTAAAAAACCAGCCACGGCAGTGTGCGCCTGTAATCCCAGAGCTGAGCATCAGAGACTAGAGAAGCCCTGCAGCTTGTTGGTCAGTGACAGAACCTGTCTAAAAAATAAGGTGGATTGGTGAAGATTTTTTTCCTAGTCTGTAGGCTGTCGCTTTGTTCTCTTGACAGTGTCTTCTGCCTTACAGAAGCTTCTCAGCCTCATGAGGTCCCATTTATTAATGGTTGACATTAAGGCCTGGGCCGTTGGTGTTCTGTTCAGGAAGTTGTCTCCTGTGCCAATATGTTCCAGGCTCTTCCCCACTTTTTCCTCTAAGTGACTTAGTGTCTCTGGTTTTATGTTGAGGTCTTTAATCTACTTGGATTTGAGTTTTGTGCAAGGTGACAAATATGGGTCCAGTTTCATTTTTTTACACATAGACCTCCAGTTAGACCAGCACCATTTGTTGAAGATGCTATCCTTTTTCCATTGAATGGATTTGGCTTCTTTGTCAAAAATCAAGTGACCATATGTGTGTGGATTCATATCTGGGTCTTCGATTCGATTCCACTGATCAACCAGCCTGTTGCTGTGCCAGTACCATGCTGTTTTAATTACATCTGACAAAGGTCTAATATCCAAAATATATAAAGAACTCAAGAAATTAAACACCACCAAACCGAATAACCCAATTGAGAAATGGGGCTTGGAACTAAACAGAGAATTCTCAACAGAAGAATATCAAATGGCTGAGAAACACTTAAAGAAATGCTCAACCTCCTTAGTCATCAGGGAAATGCAAATCAAAACAACTCTGAGATTCCATCTTACACCCATCAGAATGGCTAAGATAAAAAATTCAAGTGACACCACATGCTGGCGAGGATGTGGGGGAGAGAGGAACACTCCTTCATTGCTGGTGGGAATGCAAACTAGTACAGCCACTTTGGAAATCTATCTGGTGCTATCTCAGAAAAATGGGAATAGGGCTTCCTCAAGACCCAGCTATTCCACTCCTTGGAATATACCCAGAAGATGCTCCAGCACACAACAAGAAAATTTGCTCAACCATGTTCATAGCAGCCTTATTCATAATAGCCAGAACATGGAAACAGCCTAAGTGTCCCTCAGTAGAAGAGTGGATAAAGAAACTGTGGTACATATACACTATGGAATACTACTCAGCTATTAAAAACAAGGAATTCCCGAAATTTGTGGATAAATGGATTGAGCTAGAAATGATCATAATGAGTGAGTTAACCCAGAAGCAGAAAGAATCAAATGGTATATACTCACTTATATCTGCATACTAGCCCAAGGGGCATGTCCCACGAAAGCCTTCACTTACCAGGAAACTGGGACAGAAGGGATGGCATCCTATTGGGACTCTAAATGAGAGACGCATGGGAGAATAGCAAAATAAAAGGATACAGAGGGTCCTAGAAACCTACAAGTAGAACAATATGATAGGCAGATTTGGGCCCAGGGGTCCCGCTCAAACTAAGGCACCAGCCAAGGACAATACAGGAGGTAAACTTTAAACCCCTTCCCAGATCTAGCCAATGGTCAGAACATTCTCCACAGTTGAGTGGAGAGTGTGATATGACTTTCTCACGTACTCTGGTGCCTCACATTTGACCATGTCCCCTGGAGGGGGAGACCTGGTGGCACTCAGAGGAAGGACAGCAGGTAGCCAAGGAGACTTGATACCCTATGAGAATATACAGGGGGACGTAATCCCCCTCAGAAACAGTCATAGGGGAGGGGAATAAAGGGTAAATGGAAGGATTGGGAGGATACAAGGGATGGGATAAACATTGAGATGTAACAAGAATGAATTAATAAAAAGAAAAAAAATAAGGTGGAGACTGACAGAGGAAGACACCTGATACCAACCTCAGGCCTCCACATGTGCACACACAGCCCACACTCGCACATACACCACAGATACACACGCATGCGTACACATGTACAAAAAAAAAAGAACAAAAGTCATGTATATTGTCATGAGCCTGTGATTCCACTAGCACGTACACATCCTCATGAAGTTGGTACTAAACAAGTGCAAGTGCACGTGTGTGTTCACAGAAGCATGATTAATTCATAATAGAACTTAGAAACAGTACAACAGCCATCACTGAATTAATGGAGAAGTAGGTCGTGGTATGTTTACAGAATGGAATATCATTAACCCATTAAAAAGAGAATTAAAAACTGAACCATAAACAAGAGGTAGATGGTACAGCTTCAAAAAACATTAATGCTAAGTGAAAGAAGCTAGATTCAAAAGGTCAGATATTTTATGATTCCACCTGCAGAAAAATTCCAGACAGAACACGAACTACTGATAGGCAGAACCTGTCGGGAGGGCAGAGTGGGTGGTATCTGTTCAATGCCCAGGGTTTTCTTCCAGGCAGCCAATATGTGGGAGGGGCTTTGTGCAAATCAGATGAGGCAGTGGCTTAGAATACTGTGGATGCTAAATGCCGTTGATTTATTCCCTTGAAAATGACTAATTTTATGCTAATTGTACCTCAACTTCAAAATGCCTAGTTTCCACTTTCAAGGCTGTCTGTTTGGCACCAAGAGTCGGTCTCCATCTCTCCAAAACCACACTGAAGCTACTCAAAAATGGGAAAATAAGACTCCCCAAACACAGTGGTGCCAGCATCTTACATGCGGTGGGAGGACACTTTGGGGGAGGAAGGTTCCTCCTGAAGGGGTGAAGAGAAAGCAGTCAGCAAGAAGCAATGACTTGTAATTCACACATCTGAGGACCTGAGGTGTGGGCAGAAGGCTTCCCAACACAGTCCAGAGAAATCTCTAGACTCAAGGCAGCTGAGACCAGAGCAACAGTGTGGCATGGAGCCAGAGTTGAGGGTCAGCTAGTAGGCTGAGGACTAGGACCACTCAAAATGGGCAGGACGGGTAGTTATCCCAACAAGCACACCACATGGTTTGACCTAGCTACTTGGGAAGGTAGATGCTGAGCTAAGTCATTGGTATAAGCAATGGCACCTGTGGGTGGAAGGCTGACCATAGGTCAACAGACAAGTCTCATGCCAAAGCCTTAAGCTCTCAGCCATGCACCAGGAGCCCAGATTCATTCAACTTCAACTTCCCCTGAAGTAAATGGAGAAACACATGACCGTGTGTGTGTGTGTGTGTGTGTGTGTGTGTGTCTGTATGTGTGCATACATGAATACATTTTCTAAAAAAAATATGTTTACTCTTTCCACTTGTGATGCAGTCTCATAGTTTATATTCTGGTCTAGTCTGTTTCATTTTTTAAAAGATGCTGGCCCCAACCCACTAACACAGTTTTATGTAGTCTAGGTTTCCATAGTAACTATATCACTGTCCATACACAGATAGATACCCCTAAGATCTGAGCCTGGGGAGCAGAAATGGAGGTAAGTAAGCATCAGAATAGGGGCCATCTGCAGGCGTAAGGCACTCTCTGGAGAGCCTCCGAACGCTGGCCCTCAGTCGGTCGGCCGTGGGGGACACAGCCAAGGACAGACCACCTGAGTTGGCCTACTCCCAGCAGATGTAGAAAGAGCTTCATGTAAAATCAAAGACAAACACACATGCAGACAAACCTGTGGGCTTGTGGCTCATCCCCCAACCTCCAGCTCCCTGGGGCCACTCTGACTGTAGGGACACAGAACTCAAAAAAGAAAAGAAAGCGCTTAAGAGGCACTGTTTGAAGTTCTGAATTAGAGCCCTTGTGATGCTCTCTGGGAAAAGAAGCCGACGCCTTTTTAATTACTTCGGGCACCTTGTCTGGGATTCTCCGATAGAGCTGTTCCACGCTGGGCCATGACGAGGTAGGGTGGGATGGAGGAAGCTTTCTGTTGAGTTACACAGATGGCAAGCCACTCACCCTGCCTCAGGAGCAGAGGCATGAGAGATTGCAAGACATTGTTAAGTCCTGTGATCCGCCAGAATGCAGAGATAGGATTGGAATAAGTGAAAACCGTACCAGCTTTCTACAGTGTGGCCTGTTGCCTGTACTGGGATGTAAATTGCCCATGTTCTGTGACTCATCAGCTCCTCACCCACAAGCACATTGAAGTGAGTCGCCGGAGGGTGAGCCACTGAAGACAGTGCAAATGTTCGTCACGATCATTTACCTACCCTTCCCTGGGTACCAGACCCACACGGAGTGCTTAAAGGCTTCCCTGGAGTTAATCCTCCTGTCAGCTCTGTGGGATATGTGTTGTTATCTCTATTTAGAGCTAAAGAAATTAAGACATGGGAAGTTTGACATGGCCGCATCACAGCAGGACTGTGTGACAAGCTTGTTCTCTGGACAAACACCCACTAGGGAAAATGTTTAAAAGCATTGATTTCCATTTTTTTAAAAAAGGATTTATTGAGGGCCATGTGTGCTGGGACACAGATAATGAACACAGACCATAGCCCATACCTTAGAGGACAGTCTTTGGGGTTTTTTTAAATATATATAGTCTCACATAGCCCAGGCTACCCTCAGACTCACTGTGTTGCTGAGGATGGCCTTGAGGTATGACCCTCCTACCCTCAAGGTCCTAGGAGTGCAGCCCTGTGAGTCCACACCTGGTTAATGTGGTGCTAGGGATCGAACACATGGCCCCATGCATGCTAGGCGAGCACCAAAACTACATCTCCAGCCCCTTAGCAACAATCTTTTGTACTGATCCAGAAGACATCTACACTATCGAATGTGGAGAAGGCAAATTGAACAACAGCAGCATTCATGATCCATCGGCTCCCACAAATGCTACTTCCCACATGCTTTATTGGGCTCTATGCTGGGCCCAAGATTATGAGACCCATAAGTCCACCAAGGCCTGACTCTGTCTCCTTATGTGGAGACTGGGATAGGAGCAGACACCCAGAGTTCATGTTAGCTCAATAAGTGAGCAAATGGAGTGGAATGTGTGAAAGACAGCAGGCTTTGAGACATGAGGTTGTGGCTTTTAAATAAAATGATTACAAAATTAGCATTCTTAAAAGATTTTGCTAAAACCCCATAGAAATATAGAAAAATGAAACTTCTTCTCCACTGCCTCTCCTTTAAAGATGATCTTGACCCTGTGAGGTACAGTGTCCAGCTTCTAGGCCTTAGCTTTTATCACTGTGACAAAATACCTCAGGTAAACAAGTTCCGGGGGTGAGGGGAAGGTTTCTTTTGGTTCAAGGTAACGGGGATATCTGTGTACAGTCAACTGGCTGCATTACTTTCGGGCCTGCGTGGAGGCAGAACTATGCTGAAGGGACATGGTGGGAGAATAGTGCTTACCTCAGGGCAGTCAGGAAGCAGAGAGAGTTTGTGAGAGAGAGAGATGAGACACAGGCCATGAGGGAGAGACAATAGAGAGGAACCTGCAAAGGAGGGATGGAGGGAGGGTCCCACAAGGGAGCAATCAGAGGAAGGGGGTCTAGGCAAGATACATCTTCAAGGCACAAACCCCTAGCAGCCTACTGGCCTCAATCAGGTCCAACTCCCAGCAGTCCGTTCAGTTTGAATTGGTCATCGGCTTACCCCGTTGAAGAGGTCCTTGACCTCTTGTCCAGTCACCTCTCAGTAGTGGCACCTCATGAAGACCAAAGTGTCAAAGCACAAGCCTTTTAGGGGTTGCTTCAGATTGAAATGATAACAGTCTTCTGCTACCACTCCCAGGCCACTCACTTTTTGCATACACTGCATTGTGGAATGGTCTGGTTTTCCCAGCTCCTTGTCTGAATCACACAGGAGAATACAACTTCATGCCTAACCCTAAGCAAAGTAAAAATGTGCCTCACTTCATAGAGTTCAGTGGGGCCTGAGACACAGGGTTTTCTTTCATCTAAACAACAAGAAAGAGGCCCCTGGTTCTCTCTTGTGTGCTTTGTTTCTGTTCTTACTCCCCCAGATCTGACCTTTATGAGCCCTGGATCCCTGGCATCTTTCAGTTTTTGAGGCTGTGGTCCAGAAAAATCCCACTTTTATAATAATCCTGGGAGCCCACGGGTTAGCCATTCTAGCCTTACAAGTGCAGGGATGGCTGAAGAACCAGCTGTGGGGGCTAACTCAAGCTGGGGGGCCTTTAGCCTCCTCTTCTGGGGTTGGGATCTGTGGCTCCCTGAGAGTTACGCTGTGTCTTCAGGTGACAGTGATTCCACGTTGGTGAGGAGATGAGGTTGTTAAAGATGCAACACCAGAAGCAATTAAAAAGGGATTAGTTGGCTTCTACATCAAGTGATGTCTTAGAACTAATCATTTGTTCATTAAGGCTTCCAGCCTTCATCGGAGGTTTTGTCGCGTGGAAAGAGCTGACAGGCCTGACTAGCGCTACAAAGCCAAGAGCTTCACAGAATACGCTGTGTGACTGTGAACAGCTTTACTTCCTGGGGAAGTTGGGACCTACTAACTCACTGAAGCCTCCAGGCTCACGGGGTTAGAGATGAAAGTGTTTCACGCCTTGCTGATTGGCTCTTTGTAATGTGGACATCGGCCGGGAGTTCTGTCACCCTGACTTTCATGTATGTCTTCTTACTCTGTTCCAGTATAGACCTGCAGCAATCCTAAAAAGGCAGCATGGAAAATTACAGATTAATCATCCCTGTGTCTTTCCTTCCTCACCTGAAATCCTGTTGATACGAAAGTTAAAAGACGTCACAGGCCTAGGTGGACAACGACAACAGGAGAAGAGCAGTTAGTAGACAGGACATCTAAAGGAATTTCTGGAAGCTAGGAAATGGGTGGTGTTTGACGAGGAAGCATCTCAAACTCATCCTTAAACACAGACAGAAACAGACACCCTGTCCCCCAGAACCACCTTGCCCTTTAGAACCCTGGACTCGAGCTAGAAAGTTCGAACAAATAGAAATGTCACATCAAGCTGCCAATGGGGTATTTCTATTGATTAGCTATACACAGAAAATCTGAACCTACTTTCACCAAATTTATTAAACAGCCACACACTTGCGTGGGGATTAAATCCATGGAGGGAAATTGATGCCCTGTGCACTACTTATCCATTGTTGCCTAGCAAATCACCCCTGGAGCTGTTCGTTTGTAGCAACAGGTGTTTGTTATCTTACCGTTTACATGGGCTAGAGATTTGAGAAGAACTCGGCTAGTGACTGTGGCTCAGGGTTACTCACAAGGCTGACGTGCCTTTCAGGGTGACAACCATCTAAAGGTGGGACCAAGGCTGTGCGCTGGACGCCTGAGAGCCCTTGTCAGTCCTTCTGGGGCTGCTAGAGTCACTTCACGGTACTGCAGCTGCATTTCCCCCAAGAGTAAAAGAAAAAAACAAACTGACGTGCCTTTTGTTACTCAGCCTTGAGAGTCTTACACATGGGACCATGCCATGTTCTAGCCACTAAAATCGTCTCTATGTCCAGCCCTCTTTCAAGGAGGAAGAAATGAAGTGGTTGCTCTTGAATCGGAGCATCCAGAGCTTGTACACTTAACTGAAAACAAATATCCCTCATAAAAGTAGACCTCCAGAGCCCAGCCCTTAGGAGTCCTCTAACTCTGAGACCTACTCTTTTGTTTTGTTTTGCTTTTTTGCTTTTTTTTTTTTTTACAGGGTTTCTCTGTGTAGCCTTGGCTGTCTTAGACTCACTTTGTAGACCAAGCTGGCCTAGAACTCACAGAGATCCTCCTGCCTCTGCTTCCCCGAGTGCTTGGATTACAGGTGTGCACCGCCGCACCCAGCCAAAAACCTACTCCTTAACTGGCATGTTTTAGGAAAATTCCACAACTTAGTATCTCTCCACATATTCATAGACTACTCAGCCACTCTATAAAGCTTAAACCCAAGCAGTCAACCAGTAACTAGGCAATTTTTCCTTGTGTGCATTCTGTGACCAAACATACGTGTTATCAAGTAATGACTGCTGAGGAAGGAAAATTCGGTCTTCCCAGGGAATGAGATCCCTAATTAGTCAATCAATACCCTAAAACATATTCATATGAACAACACTTCATTGTCTCAGTAGCTTGTGTTTATATGTTTGTCTGTGTGAGTGTGTATGACAGTGATTAAAGAAACAAGGGCCATGAATTTGAGAGGGTGGGATAAGGGAGGAGGAGGAGGATTTAAACACAGTACTCATATGTGAAATTCTCAAAATTAGCATGCAAGCCAAAGCAAGGACTCTACTGCTGAACTATATTCCCATAAAAAGATTGTTTCATAAGAGCATAAAAGATCAACAATAATAAGGAAAAAACTAACCCTAAAAATGATTGAGGAAATTGAATATAATTTTTAAGTAAAAATCTCTAGCATCTTCAAAGGGAATCCAAAATTATTTTTAAATATGTAAGAGAGCTTTTGAAAGTATCACACTGAGTACCAAGGAGGAAAATACAAGAAAGATAAGAAGAAATGATAAGTTGGTGCTATAGAACTTGACATTTTAAATTCCTAATAGATTTCCAGAAATGGGGGAAGAAAACTTTTACAAAAACTATAACATTTACAAAAGCTAGGAACATGAGGATCAAGATTGAGAAATTCACCAAGAGTTCAAGCATTATTGAGAAGAAGAAGAAGAAGAAGAAGAAGAAGAAGAAGAAGAAGAAGAAGAAGAAGAAGAAGAAGAAGAAGAAGCTATAAACAGGTCATTTGGGGATTTTTGAAGTGTTAAGGACAATACCCAGTGACTTTTTTAAAGCACAAGTTAGTAAACAGTTCAAGTACCAAAGCTGGCCCATCACTTGTTATTATAAATAAAGCTTTATTAGAATAAATTTGTATTCCCCTGTTTACATGTAATCTATAGTTCTTTCACATTGTATCAATGGAAAAGAACAGTGACAACAGAATCTACATTGGCACACACACATTAAAAAAAAAAAAAAAAAAAGCTGACCTTTGAGCTAAAGAGAAATTTCCAGAAACAGACAAAAATTATCTTCTAAAAAAAAAAAAATCAACCTAACATCAGTCACTTCCTTATTCATCATTGAATACTGAGGGTGATGGGTAAATGTCCCAGTAACTAGTGGGACCATGAGGGACCTTGACTTTGAATATATTTGCTTCTGTAAGGACCAAGACCCTGAAAAGTAGATTCACTTCCCAGGAGCTACCTGACAGTGTCTGGAATACTATTCTAAAAAAATATATGTTGTGGTGCAAATATCAGAGGTGAAAGCTCATGTCTAGTCACTAAAGAGGCTGACCTGGACCCAGGTCATGTTGGTTCTGAGCCTTTAACAACTGAACCATTGTCACAGCCTGACTTGGCCCATTTGGATGTCTAGGGTTGCCAACAGCTCTACTTCAGATGTGAAATGTCCCCAGAAGCTTTTGTCCCAGCCTGTGTGCTATTGGAAGGTGATGGAACCTTTAAGAGGCAGGGCCTGGGTGCAGGGGTGAGGAGAGTCAGGTGTTCTCGCAAGTCCAGCATTTCCTCATCTCTCTTTGCTTCCTGACACATGAGGTGACCAGCTTCTCTGTAGTGAGTTCCTGCCACTGTGGTTCCACTGTGAGTCCAAAGCAACTGCACATGGAAACTTCTGGAAGCGTGAGCCAGAGTGAACCTCTCCTCTTGAAGTTAATGGTCTCTAGTATTTTGTCACAAGAATGAAAAGCTGATGAACACAACAGAGATAATGAGGCTGAGAACGCGACTTCTGCTTCCCCAACACATACCCCATCCACAGCACCATGTCTGTGGTGTTGACAGGAACAGGTGTGCACAGGAGCTCGTGAGGGCTGCTGAGCAAGGCTGGCTGCATCCAGGTTCTGTGAGAGCAGCCCTGGGAAGGAAATGGGCACTGTTCTCCAGAGCACCCAGGATCCCCATCTTCTGAGACTCCTCACCCCTCATTCCCACCATCAGCTTCCTTCTTCCTCTAAAAAGTCTGTCTAGCCTTGGCTGTCTTGGACTCTGTAGACCAGGCTGGCCTCGAACTCACAGAGATCCACCTGCCTCTACCTCCCCGAGTGCTGGGATTATAGGTGTGTGCCACCGAGCCCAGTTTGTCATTCCTTCTTTGTCTCTGAGTTTTCAGCCACACCTCAGACCTATCTTTTCTAAACCAAAGGCTCCATCAATATTTTTAGCAAACATCTAGATGTTTCACGGGACATAAGAATGGCTCCATAATCATTATTTCCACAACTTTTTTTTCCTGCTCTACTTGGTTTATATTTTTCAGGTTGTAGAACAAAAGACAGAGAGTAAATCCCTGGCCGAGGACTACGACCCTAGGGTCATAGCTTGGAGTCAAGGTAGGATTCAATGCCAGAACTGGCTCCATGGCTGGCTTCTTGAGAGTTTGATCCTTCCCATCTGGAGAGAAGGGGGTCATGGCTGAGCCTGCGACTGCCAAGGGCCACTCAAGGTCAAGGACTCCCTTGTTCTGCTCATCCTTGGTCTCTGCGAGGAAGAATCTGATTGGTCCGGCTTGAGTGATCTGTCTCACCTTGGACCAATCAGCTGTGTCCACTGCCTGCTGAGCTGTTGGGGAAGCACTCTTGAGTCCTTGGGGGCTGTTCCTGCGTGAGCTGGACAGCCTTCCCTGGGGCTGCTACTGACAATGACTAACGTGTTCTTGGGCAGGATTGGCTGATTTCAGATCTGTGTACAATAGCATGCGGAGCTGTGCAGAATGACCACAGATGTCCTCCCATGCCACACACTTGGAGCAAACCCCCTGCAGCCCAAGCCTGCAGCTAGGAATGCCTCTTCTCTTGCCCTACACTCCAGAATGGGGCGATTATTTGCAAATGGCCATCATGTTTGGTCACAGTGGACATCTCTCTTACACAGCAGCATCTTTTCACACATGGTGACATTCCTCAAAATGTTCTGCTCAAAGGAGCGTGAGACAAAACAACTTGTTAGGCTGTCGCTTTCTTGCAGAAATGAGGCACTGGTGTCAAAACCCAGTCCTTTCCTCATTTAGAAACAGTCTGATAACGGAAAGCTGGCTTAATTTCTGGAAAAAGCGAGAAGCTTCTTCACTAGTGAGGCTGCCAATAACATACACACACGCGCGCGCGCGCACACACACACACACATACAGATACACACACAGACACATGCACAAACACACACACGGACACACACAGACACACAGACACACATAAACACACACACACATGCGCGCGCCAAGCAAGTGTCATGCAGAGATCACAGGTTTCAGGGTCCATGGAGCCTGCTACCAGCCTCCAGACTCACCCACCAGATATTTCCTCCCTTGAAGACAGTCACTTAGGCCCTTCTACAGGCCCTGCAGGTACAGGCTCCTCTTGAGACCAGGAACATTAATATAGTTATAGCTCAGACCCATCCCCTACTCCCCTTCATGGGAAAGATACATGTATATATTTAGAAACTGCCTGTCCTCACCTGAGTGGCATGTGAGGCAGAAGGATTGCTCCGCGATTCATCTTCAAATGCTGGATCTCTCAAAGCTTCAAGAGCCTACAAGAACAGAAGGACAGCAGACAGGAATGCAAAAGCAAAGCAGCGTGGTCTTTCATGTGTCTCTGCTTTCTCATATAGGCCCTGGGGGCTTAGTGAGGATTGAGGGTTGCTATGGGGATGGGCCAGGGTGGAATCAGATGAGGACAGACACAGGCAGGCAACCAAGGGAAGAAACAGGGAGAGTTTCTTGAGTTAGGCTTAAAATAATGATGCTCTGCTAAAGGAAAGGAGCATTTTCATGGCACACATGCATGCGTGCACACACACACACAAACATGCACGAGAGAGCACCTCACTCCGCTATCTCTGTTTGCCCACTCCTCAATCTTGCAAGCACACCGATGCTGGGAGGAAGTTATGAAGGCAACGCTGCTCACCCTAATGGGAGGAGCTTGGCTCTCCATCTCCTACATCTTCCTGTCCTAGACTTGGAAAGGGACCTGCAGATCAGAGGGCTTGGGCAGGAGGCACCAAGAGAATTCTTGGAAGAGTCCAAAAGAGAGAACTTTGGCCTTTCCTCTAAGGATCCAGAGGCTTATGTGTTGGACCCAGGGGATTAGCTACCACCCAGAAGAAGAAAGGGAAGATCATGCTGAGAAAAGGCAGCCTGGACAGGACACGGAGAGTGGTGTCTGTGTGGAGGCTGCTGAGGGTTTGTTTTTATTTTTGTTTTTTCTGCACTGAGCACTGCTGGGGCTAGAGAAGTGCCAAAGCAAGGAGCTTGGGCCTTGTCCTATGGGAGGTTTTGAGAGGGCATGATAAAGGCTTGTCCTTTGGGAAGCTCAGATGGACAGGAAGAGGGGAAGGGAGCCGGCAATGCCCTGATCTGTGAAGGTCACTGTGAGAGTGGACAGAGACAGTGTCTAGGATAGCAAAAAATTCGAGTGTAGGCACTGCAGTTTGGAGGTGCTTGATATGGAAGGGGACGAGGAGAAAGGATACGTCCGGGGATGATGATAATGGTGATGATGATGACAATGTTTTACTCACCAGCCAATGACTGGCTTCATAGATCCATTCGCCACACTTCCCTTCCCCTACCTTCAATGACTTACATCATAAAGGGTAACCCTGCTAAATAAATTGAGTCGCATTGTATTTTTGCGTGGCACTCTACATTATAGAAATTTCCTCCTAAAAGACTGTATGAGGTGGTGAGGCTTTCGGGGAGGGGTGGCCAGTGGTCACACAGCCAGGAAGCTGGAGGGGGGATCCCTGACCTCTGACCCCAAGGAGCTTCCTCCAGCCACTTAGAGGCTTCTCTGTGGTGGTTTACACTGTAGTGAGGAAATTCTTTTTAATCGTTCTCTTTGCTGTCACAATCATATTTTCTTCCTCCAGAAGGGAGCACAGCCGGGGAGATTATTTTGACATATTTCTCAAAGATGCTGTTTCGAGAGCACTTGCCTGATAAAAATGATATATTTATTTGGGACCGCCAAGAGCTTGCTGAAATGAGGAATTTATCTGCATAGCTTTTGTTATTAAAGTGATTCTTCTTGTGTATTTCCTTCTAAGCTACTGATTCCATCTATAATACATGAGTTTCAGGTAATAGAAATTTTTCATGCAAGTAAATATTTTAATAACAACATTATGGTCTTGATTCCAAGTGCTACAGGCAAAAGCCTGGCACCCATGAACAAGCCACACTGGAGGCTGGGGGCCTGGATTGTTGTTCATGCTCTGCATCTGCGACCTTAGACAGTTCCAGGTCCTCTCTGAACTTCCATTGTGCTAGCTGTCTGTAAAACGCAGGGGCTGCCACTCACAGGAGCTATCACTACGCTCAGATGAAAGGCCAATTTCAAAGGAGCCTTGGCCTTGGGTTTTGGGACCTGTAGGTGGAGCCAGCACATGTCCTTAGCTAGGAAACAGACTGCAGACTCCGAAGTGAAGCTGCCGGGCTGGAGATGGCTCAGCAGACAAGAGCACCACCTGTCATCAAGCCTGAAGACCTGAGTTCAATCCCGGAACCAATATGGTAGGAGAGGACTGATTCTTCCAAATTGCCTTCATACATGCATTCTGTGGTATGCTCTCTCTCTCCCTCCCTCCCTTCTTCCTTCTCTCCCTCCCTCCCTCCCTCCCTCTCTCTCATGTACAGCACATGTCTGTGTACACACACACACACACACACACAATTTAAAAACAAAATGATATGGCTTGTTTCTTTCACAGAGATCATGTGGGAACCTAAATAGAGTAAACAGTCCCACTCCACACAGACATCCAAGGACCTAGCAGACGCACAGCCACACCCATGGCATAGGCTTCCATTTCTGTTGTTTCACAACGAATAAATAATACAGCAGGAAAAGTCAAGTGACATTTTCCTTATGTGTTGGCTCTGATCCTTAACAATTAGGTTTTATTATGAAAGTATTATTATTATTATTATTATTATTATTATTATTATTATTATTATTATTATTATTATTATTAGTTTTTCGAGACAGGGCTTCTCTGTGTAGTTTTGGCTGTCCTGGACTCAAACTCACAGGGATCCACCTGCCTCTGGCTCCCAAGTGCTGGGATTAAAGACGTGTGCCACCACAGCCCGGCTTATTATGAATTTATTAAATAAAGGTATCTTCCTTACAACCCAACTACTCTAAGCAAGAGGGAAAGGAGGTAAAAAGAACAAGAATAAACCTTCCGGGTCTCAGTTCCACAGGATGAGTACCTAGGTGTCTCTGGGCCTGTAAGCAGGTCCACTCCTCTCTCTGATCCTGAAGTCCTCTCTTGTCCCCTGTCCTCCATCCCCTCTCCGGTTCCCTCCTCCCATTGATGGTTGATTTTCAATACAATAGCCTGGCTGGAGTCCCTGGTCCCTCTTCATAATTCGAGACCCAGGATGGCTCCTCTCAGTCCATCACAAAGTTTACCTCAGTTGGCTACCTATGGTATCTCAAAAGCCTGCCAAGACTGCGTTCACCTTGGACCAAGTTGTCATATTCCTTCCACATTAATGTTGATGACATTGCCCTTCCATTCATATCCCCCAAAGACGAAAATCCGTTACAGGTTGATTTGTTTCCCTTGGCCCCGTAAGAACCTAGGAAATGCAACTCCTATCATGGGGGTCCTACTCCTGGCTAGCTCTTAGTGTCTCATACCAGACTAGAACTTGGGAGGTGAGAGAATGGATATCGCACACATATAACAAATATGGGTGGGAACGACTGCTCAGAACAGTGAGTGCAAACACGGGAGGGCAGCGAACTCATGCACACACAGGCATATCTGTATTCACACGCAGGCCAGCAGAGATGGGTCCTGCTGAGCCAAATGGTGGGAGGAGACTCAGCACCCTATCTGGGTTTCAAGGTATGCACTGATCCAAAGGACAGATGTGGAGGAATGTCTTGAGTGGATGTAACAACTGTCAATAAAGCGCTGTTTAGCCAATCAGCTGGACAGAAGGACAGGAAGTGGAAGGCGAGATTTCCTGGAGAGAGGGCGGAGTGAAGGACAGTTGAGAGGGGAGGGGAGCTGTTGGTGGACAAGGAGGAGGAGGAAACAAATGGCCCAAGGATCATAGTGGCATGAAGTTTAGAGTAGTTTATGTTAGTTTACAAGTAGATTAGAATCAGTTTAGATTCTGCCCAGCTCTTAGTGCTGGCAGCCTTAAAGTACACTTCAGTTTCCCTGTGTCAGTTATTTGTTTCTTAGGCCTAACCGAAACATTTTTAATGTAACAGACAGATAACAACAGTGTGGGCTAAGACAGATCAGTCAAGGCCCAAAGAGGTTAATGAGTTCAGAATCTGTTTTCCTCAAAACAATGGAAGGGCCATGGTGAGGCCAAGTCCTGGGTGGGGGTGGACAGCCTGGACCCAGGAGCATCACAGGCTTCAGAACGCACCACCACCAGCCCACAGCCACCACCAGCCCACGGCAAATCATCACTGCTGTGATGAGCTGGTACCCAGCCACTGTTCCTCCCCCCAGACTGCCTCACCCCCTCCATGCCATGAGACAGTGTCCATCCCTCCCCGTCAGAAGGTCTTGGGTCAATCCTCACCACCACCACCAGCAGCAGCAGCGTTGGCCCGAGCCTGAGGAGCATGGTGTACCCTGAACAGTAACTCTCTTTCCCCCATTATACCCTTGTCACCCTGTGGCTGTCACTTCTGCGGCCAGAAATACAACAAAACTAGAGGGATCTCTTTTTCCTTCTCTCCAGCCTCGCCGGGAGATCAGTTCATACCATGGGGCTTAGCAGTGTTGCATTGTGTAATCAACTTACCTTTTTTATTAAGCTGAAAACACTTCCCTTAAAGGGAGCACTTTCTGGCCTCTGTTTAGCATACTCAAATTTTCTGAGTTGGAAACTTTGCTAGGTAAAAATAAGGCTCCTTGGACACAAACAGCACAGTGCTGCAGCCTCTACTCACGGCCCAGCAGGCTCTACGAGCCTAGTAGGGAGGGAAAGCGGTTGCACAGACCAGAGCAACTTAAACCTCCTCCTCTTGTGACCCCTTTTCACCAACAGAAAAAAATAAAATAAGATAAAGGTGGGTCTCATATAATCAATACTGGCCTTGCTGTGTATCCCAGGGTGATCTTCAATTTCTGACCCTACTGTGTTCACCTCCAAAGCGCCAGCATTACAGGCACATGCTACCAGTCCAGTTTACACGGTGCTGGGGATGGATTCCAGGGCTGTGCATGCTGGGCAAGCATTCTATCAACTGATTAAAATCACCAGCCCCAATGGAGATTGTACACAACCCTAGTATATAGATATTTACTAATAATAAATTATGACAATTTATTTTTAAACAATTCTTCGGAGTACATATAATTTTATCATTTGTTAAAGTCTAAAGCAAATTTGTGTACTAATGAGATAGATATCATGGCTTACTTTTATGTAATTAAATCTCGGCTAAATAATGCTACAGGACACACAGCACCTTCAGCAGTTTTCAGAACTGATCAATATTTTGATGCTAGCCTCATCTATGCGGAGGCCCCAACTTTATGTATATAGGAAAGATGGTAGCAGAAGACTGTTCTGGGCCATTTTAGAAATTCTTGGAAAATCTGTCCTAAATGCCGAGCCAGATTTCATTTAATGTTTTGCTTTTTTTTTTCAATTTTAATCAAATTCAAGTCAGAAACTCATCTAGCAGTTTCTAATCAAATATTCTAACAAAATCCAATTCAGAGTGATAAAAATTTGATAGATTGCTAAGAAATGATAGAAAGGAGGAACAGTCTTTGCTTTCCATAAACAAGCTCTTTCGTTTCTATAAAGCAGAAAAACATGTGTGTGCAAAAATCACTGCAGTGTGTGGCACACAATAGCCTCCAGTCTGCGCTGTTTATTTGCTGGGGCTGTGTGATGAGACAGCACTCAGGGTGCAAAGAGTTCTCACTGTGTCTCACCACCCAGACGACCGTGACGTCACATGGCACAGACTGGGGAGTGATGACGACACAGGCTACAACACGGGCAAGGGCTGCCAGAACCAACACCGAGTCATTGCGCGTTTGATCTTGAGTTAACATTTGGTCACTGTGTGCTTAGGAAGCTCTTGCTGGGTTATGAAGTTACTGCAAGTTATATAGTTGTGTCTAAGCATTTGGAAAAGACCACGAATAGGAGGGAATACACCACATTTCTCTCTCTGGGTGGGTCTGTATTGCCTTGCACAGTTTCTGGTTCATTCATCTGCCTGCAAATTTCATCATTTAATTTTTCTTCACGGCTGTGTATATGTACATTTTCATTATCAACTCATCAACTGAAGGTCGTTCACGTTGTTTCCATTTCCTAGCTGTTGTGACTAGAGCAACAGTGAACATGGCGGAGCAAATACCTGTGCAGTGGGCTATCCAGCCCTTTGGGCATGTGCACCCACGAGCAGTATTCCTGGATTATATGGTGTATTTACTTTTTGCTTTTTGAGAAATCTTCATGTGGATTTCCATAGTGGCTGCACCAGTTTGCAATCCCAGCAACAGTGAATGCCCCCCTCCCTCACATTCTTGACAGCATTTGTTGTCCCACCGTTGCCAAATTTTTTACAACCTCACATTCAGTTACATGGCACCATGTGGGTCCACAATGAGGGGACACTGCAGTACAGGGCGACTCTTGTCTCTTTGGGGATAGTGATGGCAGATGCGATTACATCCAGCTACTCAGGAAGGTGAGCTATTTAAAACTAAGCACCTGATTCGTCCGTAATTTTCCACTTAGGGTTTTCAGAAACCAGGCAATGTGGGGTAGCTGAAGCCTCAGTGGTGAAATCACGGAGAAGGAGGGATGCTGTGTACGAACTCATATTTTGACTGAAGGCTCTGCCCTCCTGCCACATGGACTCCTCAGACTAAACCCTAAGCCTGACCCCATTCAAGACTGTCCTGAGGACACTCCAAGTGACTTACCCACATACACCACAGACCTGTCTCAGCTCCCAGCCCACATAGGAAGAAGAAACAAGAACTTCCCCACAGTAGCAAGAAATTTCCAGTGTGACCTGACCATATGGAGACCATTAACAGGTGTGTCGAGCTAACGGAGGGACAGTCACCATCAGAAGTCTTCCCCACTCCAAAGCACTTCGGGAGCCCCCTGCTCACACACTTCACATCCAGTAGCCATCCTTGTGTGTTCACATCGGCTCACCCATAATTATTTGTCAAAACCACTTTCTCCCTCATTATCCCTTGCTGAAAGTGGAGATTATACAAATTTATGTTGTAACTGTCACCAACCCCAACAGCATCACAAAGGAAGAGAAATGAAGCTCTGACTCATTAGGAAGTGTTTAGTTTAATGCTCCAGGAGAAGGTAATTTACTAGACTTTTTTAAAAAAATTATATGAAGATGCTGAGCCTGTGATGACCTGGGCAAGAGTGGCATTGTCCACTGTTCTGCTGCAGAGGGATGAGGTGCAGAGGAGTCACAGCAGCTGAGTCTGAGCTGAGACAGGAGACTGGGGCCATGTTTCTTTGGGGGGGGTGTGGGTCTGGGTCGCTGATGAAGAATAGTAATACGGGTTGGGCATTTCAGTTCCAGGTAAGTGCCCCATCACAAGGAGGCATCGTTCCTCATGTGTGCAATGGTAACTCTGTCCTAATGGTCTCCCACAGCTACCCTAATTATATCATCCGCACCAGTCACTCACACCAAAGTGGGTCTTCAAAACTCCTACTTAGTGCTTGCACAAGCTCTCCCCTCCATCTGGAGTCTCCTCTCGACCTTTGCCATTGTGTTCAGCCCTCACTTAAAGCAAAAATAAAGTCTCACAATCAGCGACATGTAAAGTGACCAATTACTATTTCTATTTTGTCTGGGGTTGCCTTTGTTGTTGTATGTTTTACTTGGTTTTGTCTTTTGTCTCATGTAGCCAAGCCAGGCCTCAAATTCATTGTATAGCGGAAACTTGCCTTGAATCGCTGAGCCTCCTGCTTCTGTCTCACAAGTGCTGAGGTGACTGGCATGTGGCCCTGTGCCAAGTTTATGCTGTTAGGGGTAAAACCCAAGCCTTCGTGCATGCCAGCCAATCATGCTGTCATTTGAACCACAACCTACAATCCTGAATTTTGTTCAAAAAAGAGTCTCACTGTGTATCCCCGGCTGGCCTCATATTCTTCATCTTTCTGCATCGGTCTCTTGCGTAATGGTATTGCAGGTGTGTGCCAGCGATCTGTCCCTAACAAGTGTGCATAGATTGTGGTTTGAATGTAAAATGTTCCCAATAGGCTCATGAGTTAAACGCTCAATCCCTGGCTGGTGGTACTATTTGGTTGTGAAAACTTTAGGTGACAGGGCCTAGCTGAAGGACATGGGGTGTGTCCTTGACACGTGTCTCATCCCTACACCCTTCCTGTCTCCATCCCAGCTTCCTGACTACGATCAAGTAAATGACTTTCCTTAGCCACACCCACCCACTGCCACGATGTTCTGCCCAAGTACCTGTGACCAAGCAGCCATGGAGGAAACGCTCTGAAACCAGGAGCCGAAATAAACCTTTATGTAGGTTATGTCAGGCATTTCGCTCACACCGTGCGAAGATCAACACAAACGCTGTTAACAGTTGTGAGTGGGGAATATGTGTAAGCGGAATTATCCTTCCATGGAATGCTCTGATTGGCCCAGCCAGAGTTATCTGCTGTGGTTAAAGTCACCCAGAATATCTGTTGTTTAACAGTCAGAACAATTTGTGTGAATCCAGGAGACTAAGCCACTAGGCAGTGCTGTGAGGCCCTCCAGAATAGTATCTGGGTTGTTTTTGTTGTTGTTTTGGTTTTTTTTTTTGTTGTTGTTGTTGTTTTTTATTGTTGTTGTGTTTCCATTGTCTCTATGTAGCATTAGACAACATGTTTCCTTCTTTGGTTCCTTCAGGTGAAATGGGAGGACAAGACATCACACCCCAGCAGACCCTTGAGAACATTGAGGGGGAAGTGCAATTGTGCTTGCTCCAGGACAAGGGCAGAGGAGAGGCAGCAGACATGCCTGTCTTTCTGAACCACACACCCTGCAGAATCTATGATCATGTCACTCAAATGAGAGCACAGCGCGGCCCCCCACTTGCCTGGTGTGTGGGTGCTACCCCCCTCCTGCAGCCTCCACCTCGTAGCCCGAGGGCACCTTCCCTGAGCCAGAAGAGACAAGACCCATCACTCTTGTTCAGAGTTCACACCACACAGCCGTGACCTGAACAACACATCTACAATTAGCTAATGGGGATCACTTTCAGCAGAAAATGAAGCATGAAATATGCAAACATAATGAGCCCTTCGCTGAGATTCGGGTAGCTCTGCTACAGGGCAGCCAATTTGAATAGCAGTTGCAATGCCTACGGAGGAAGCCCACTAATGAGGACAATGCTGAAATCGTTACGTATGGACCCTGAAACTCACTCGATAATTAATTTGATCAATAAACATGGTATTAATCCTCGCACAGTTTGTAACTTAAGTGAGGCTCTTATTGAAATATTGGGTCCAGTTTTAGGTTTAGCTAGACTGAAAAGCAAGCAAGGCCATTGTCAATAGAACGGACACTGACACGAGCGAGGGTGGCTGACAAGCCGTAGAGGGCAGAGCCTGCCTTACGGGCAGCAAGAAGAGCCACGTCACTCAGGCTTCCAATGTAAGGAGAGCATAGTATCGGACACTGCTTGTCTCAGGTAGGGTCTCTAGCTGCTGCGATGAAACACCATGACCACAATAAGCAGCTTGGGGAAGCAAACGTTCCTTTTATTTATTTACAGTTCCTCATCATAGCTCATCATCAAAGGAAGTCAATGAAGGAACTAAAGAAGGCAGGAGCCACAAGGCAGGAACTGATGCAGAAGCCACGGAGGAGTTGTCGCTTACTGGCTTGCTCCCCACTGTTTGTTCAGCCTGTTTTCGTACAGCACCCAGGACCACCAGTCCAGAAGCAGTACTGCCATAGTCCTTTTTCATATCAACCATCAATTATGAAAATACCTCCACAGATTTGTCCACGGGACAATCTGGGGGGGTGGCGGCAGATTGGACAGAGGGAGGGCATTTTCTCAGTTGGCATTCTCTGTTTTAAACTGACTCTAACTCGTGTCAAGCTTACATAAATTAGCCCTCATGCTGGCTCAGATGCTCCATGCCAAGGCCTCCCAAGCCTCCAGGAGGCTCTCCTTCAAGATCAGTAGCCATGGCTAATCACTGCTCTTCTAAGTGGGAGTGATGCTGCCCCAGCCTTTAAAGCTAGCTGGTGTTCCCCTCCCTGCATCAGGTTGCTGAGGCAGAGAAGGCAGACCAAAAGCACCTAGATTCTGCCTACCGGCTCTTGAAATGCAGAGTGCGGAGCTCACTGTAATTGTAGAACAACCTGGTTTTACCGGTTGTATAAACACTGGGCAGCACGACTGGCATCAAGTACTTGCTATGAGCAGTGTGGGTTAAGAGCTCATCAAACAGGACCTGCCATTGTCTGTCCTGCTTCTTTCGCCCAAGGCTGGACCTTGGTTCTCAGAAGTGTCCCCTACGTAGGTGACAGGTGGCCCTGCAGAACAGGAGCATGCCTGCATCCGAGCTGGGTCTGGCACCTGACATCAGGAATGTGCACTGTGGAGATGATTCACTCTCCTGAGGTGCCACATCCACCGTATACAAGTTAAGCCAAGACCCGTCCCATGAAATGCAGGACGTGCACAAAACATGCACAAAATGTTTGGGCTGTGGCTCAGCAGTAGGGTGCTTGCCAGGCATCCTCAAGGTCCTGAGTTCAATACTCAGCATGGAGTTTTTTTTAAAAAAGAAGGAAAGGAGTGGAGTGCAGTAGAGTGGGGGTAAAGTAGAGTGGAGGTGAAATGCCGGCCATGAGTTAACAGTTGTTGACACTGGGTCCCAACAGATCAATGCTCTGTACTCTCTAGTTCTGTGTATGCTTTCAACGTCTTGCCTTGTTTTATTAACACATAGTAATGGAATTCACATTGATTTTCACATGCACAAGGTGTGTATTGACTAAACCCATTCACCCTCTTCCACCTCACCAACCCTGCCGTGATGCCCTTCTCAGTCCCTACTAACCACTATTCTAATTTTCAGGATGACTTTTAAAAAGAAATGTCTGCAAGTAAACATGTAACACCTGTCTTCCTGGGTCTAGCTTATTTCACTGAACGGAATGGCCACCGATGACAAAACTACATCCTTCTTCATCCTGAATTGTGTGCGTTCACCCCGTTTTCTTCATCCATTCATTGATGGGCACCTAGACTGGTCCCTTATCTTGGGTATTTTGAATAATATTGTGAGAAGAATGAGTGAGTCCGTATCTCTTTGCATGGTGAGTTTATTTCTTTTGGATGTATAGCTGGGATGCTCTAGCTTTTAAAGACCTAACCAAAATGGGTTTAACAGCACTTGGGTATCTGAGACAGAAAGATCAGGAGTTCCAGATCAGCCTGGCCTACAGTAAAGAACCCTTGTCTCAAATAATAATAATAATAATAATAATAATAATAATAATAATAATAATAATAATAATAATAATAGTTACTAAATTCTACAATTGGGGAACAAAGTAAGCAAAACCCTAGGCTGGCATTGTTCTAGCTGTCCTGTTGGAGGAGTCCCTCTGGGTGAGGACACCTGCCTTTCTTTGCTAAAGCCTGTATTTGGTTGTGATGAGCGATGAAAACATAAAGCACAGTTTAGGAACACCCCACTCCCCCACTAATCCTCCCACCCCTACCCCCACCCCCCCCTTAAAAAGCCTTCAAGACCACCAAGGAGCACGACTAGGGAGAGCTGATTAAATGAAGAGAAACAAACTGTCAACTGTGACTGCTGCAGTCAATGAAATTCTAATTGACACTTTCTGTGATTGCTCCATACACCGGATTAGAGGAGTAAACGCTGTAACTGAGAACAAACTCGGATTCTGCTCCTACACCTGGCAATCGCTCTGCTAAAGATGCAGAGAGGGACTTTGGTATCTGCAGTGCCCAGGGCATGCACCATTATTCCAACAGCTACAGCAGCAACAGCAAATGCTACAAATGGTAACATCATTACCATAAACTCTGCTAAGATTTTCAGTGTATCAGCACATTCAAGTCCAAAAATCAAAGTCCTAAGTCAAATGACGTTTAAGGAAGGTAGTGCTGTTTTCTCTGTTTTATAGTGAGAAAATCGGGGGTTAAAGTCATTAGGTGAAGAGATATACTGCCTGGGATGTCAATCAGTTTGGGTTTTTTTTTTTTTCCTTGCTGTGAGAGAGACTTGGGACAAACAATCTCAAGGGTGATAGTTTTAATCTGGCTCACAGTTTCAGAGGCTCTGGTCTGCAGTGGAACAGCAGCAGCGTTTCCAGGAAATGAGGAGGCAGAAAATCATGGCAAGAAGGGTGTGGTCACACAGAGATGCTCACCTTGTGGCAGACAGGAAGCAGAAAGACTAGGGGAATGAGAAGGGACTAGGGACAGTGTGCTTCTGCATACGTATGATGCAATGATTCGTTATGCCTCTTCCTGTGTGACAATATGATATGAAGGAAATGGGTTACTTAAAAGAATCTCCCCCTCTTCCACCACGTGACAAGTTTGAAGACAGACATCTTGAGCCATGTGTGACAGTGCATGCCTCTAATGCCAGCCTCAAGGCTGAGACAAGCCAAAGACTGCAAGTGTGAGGCCAGCCTGGCTGCCAAAGCAAGACTCTGTCTCGAAAAATAATTCATTAACTTGTTTGTTCACTTATTAAAGTAAAGGCAGGCTATTTGCATTGAGCATGGTGCTGCGTGGCTCCACTCCCAGTGCTTAGGAGTCTGAGACATTGTGAGTTCAAGAACGGCCTCAGCTGAAGAGTGAGACTTAAATCATGTCTCAGGCAGGGCAGGTGATGATTTTGAGGTTGAAGAATTATTTTTAGATCTTTGTGATAAAAATGCACACTTCCAAATCTCTGAGAAGACCTCCCACCCAGTTCTGGTTCTGTGTTTCCTATTACAAATTGAAGTTCAAGCCAGGCATAGTGGTGCATACCTTTAATCCCAGCACTCAAGAGGCAGAGACAGGAAGATGTCTGAGAGTTTAAGGCCAGCCTGGTCTATGGAGTGAGTTCCAGGACACCTATGACTGCTATGTAGAAAGACTGTCTAAAAACAAAAAAACAAAATCAAGTTCAAACTCTCCAAGCTTAGTAATGCTAGTCAGGGTTCCTGCCTTCCCGAGAGTCTTTTACTTCAATGATCCTTTCTTCCTATTATTTAGGGTAAAACTGGGTGTTTTAGGGGTTATAGAGCATAGGAGCTGTATAAGCAGAGGTCTGTGTTTATAGGGTTCTGAGGGTTTCAGTAGAGCCTAAAGCATGTAAACATTAGGGAATGTTTGCTTCGTGTGGGTTTACTGATGAGTTTCTTTTCTTTCTTTCTTTCTTTTTTTGTTTGTTTGTTTGTTTGTTCTTTCAAGACAGGGTTTCTCTGTGTAGCCTTGGCTGTCCTGGACTCACTTTGTAGACCAGGCTGGCCTCCAACTCACAGAGCTCTGCCTGCCTCTGCCTTCTGAGTGCTGGGATTAAAGGCGTGCACCACCACCGCCCGGCTACTGATGGGTTTCTGAAGGCTCTGCCCTGATGTCTCCAACAGTCGATTCAACAGTCCGTCAATACAGACTAGCTCTCCTCATCTCTGCCAATGCTTTTTATCTGAATTATGCTCTATCAATTATTAATATAAAAAGCACCTCTTGCAAGCCGGGTGTGATGGCTCACACCGTTAATCCCAGCACTTAGGAGGCAGAGGCAGGTGGATCGCTGTGAGTTCAGGGCCAGCCTTTCTACAAAGTGAGTCCAGGAGAGCCAGGGCTAAACAAACAAACAAAAGTACTTTTTCCTTTATTCACAGTAGCTAAGAAATAAAATCAACTGATGGATGGATAATGAAAATGTGGCACCTATATACAGTGGAATTTTATTCAGCTGTAAGGAAGGATGAAATTATAAAATATACAGGTAAATAGATGAGACGGAAAAATATGTACTGCATGAGGCCATCTGGGCCCGATGGACAAATGCCACACATTCTCTCTCATAAGTGGATTCTAGCTTTGAATTTCTGATTCAGGGCACTGAATCTAAGAGTTCTTGTAAAAACCAGAAATCCAGAAAGAGGCCACTGGAAGGTGGAAAGGCAGATAGTGGTGACATAGGAAAATAGAGGGGAGCACAGAGAGAGGTGGAGAAAATTAAGTAGGGAGGGAGAGAGGGATGATCAAAGTGAAAGGGGGCACGGAAAAATGGACACCAACAATCTTGTAGCCAAACTAAAACAAACAAAAACCTCCCTCAACACTAAGGAAAAATAACTTTTCTTTCTCCTTCTCCTTCATCTTCCTCCTGTTTAGTTTTGTCTAGAACCGTTCATGCAATCTCGTTCTTAGCCACATCCTGGCTCATCTCTGCTCTGGTTCTACTTCTCAGAAAACACTGCGTGGAATTCTGTGATCTAACCTGAGATTCCCTTAGTACAAGCCAAGTCACTTTGGATTCTTGGCATGTTCTTTTTTTCTCTCTGTGTTCTGACTTTTTTTTTTCCTTTGTTTCCCTTGACACAATCACACCCACTTCCTACTGATTATTGTACCAGCCAAATATCTGCACCCATTTTCCTCAAATGGCTAATATCCTCTCTGCTAATAGTTTTCTAGCTTTCCAGAACCTTCTATCATCTAGCAATGACTAGATACAGTCATGCTCAGACTTCCTCCCTGAGCAGAACCGAATTCAGAATGCCCCTTGCCTTCTTTCAGCCCCTCCCTGACCTCTCCTCTTCCATACCTACAACCTCTAAAATTTTAATTCAAGTTGTTATTTTAATGATCAAGTATTGTTCATTTTTAACTCTGAATTTTACTCATATTTTGCATGTCATTTCATTTCATATCCTAATGTCATCTTCCATTCCTCACTCTGGTTTCCAGTCATTTTTTTTTTCAGATAGCTTACAAAAGACATGATTTCTGAGTCCTCAATACCTGAAAATATCTTTGCCCTCTAGGGCATTTTAGGCTTGGCATGTAATTCTAGCTTTAAATTGTTTTCCCCGGAACCTGGGCTATGTGGCTCCTTGTATTCTTGAATTCTGTACAGCTCACACTTGCTATTCTATGAAGAATTCATTTCTCTACTTTTCCTTTGCTCTTTCTAAAAGGTTTTGTTCTCTCTCTCTCTCTCTCTCTCTCTCTCTCTCTCTCTCTTTCTTTCTTTCTCTCTCTCTCGTGTGTGTGTGTGTGTGTGTGTGTATGTGTGTGTGTGTGTGTGTGTGTGTGTGTGTATTTACACCCCAGCTGATGGTGCTATTAAGGAGTTAGTTTGTGAAAGCTTTATTATGGGGGTGTAGCCAGCAACCTTTGAGGGTTCCATCCCACCTCCACTTCCAGTCATGTCTCTGGTTCCTGTTGGGCAATGTGAGTACCTGCTGCACCACTGCGGAACTAGCTGCTCTGCCACTCCTCCCTTCCCTTCACAACAGCCCACTCTTCTGGAACCATGAGCCTAATAAGATGAAGAAAACTTTCTCCTTTCACTTCCTTCTGTCAATTATTTCATCATAATGACAAGAAAGCAACTATCCCCTTTGGCTTGCAGAGGACCCACACACACACACCCACTAGGCCACAAATGATTGATGGGGTACAGGTGTGAGCACCTGACTCCAGCCAAGCTGATCAACACTTCTCCTCTTTGGAAGTGTAAATTGTGAAAGACTACCTTTAACTAACACAAACCTCACCCTGTGACGAAAGCCCGCCTGTGGCTCAGCCTGTTGCAAAGGACACACGTGAGGATGTTTTCCTACCTATGGTAAATTCTGAGGCAGACAATCCCTCAAGTTCACAGACTGACCACTTATCAAGCTGCCGTGCTTTGGCCTTTGGTGCCCTGCCTACCTGGAGCCTCGTTTCTGGTCAGACAGTGAACTTTGACCCTAACCTTAGAATTAAGCCTTGACCTGCTCACAGATTGCACAAAGCTGAACTGTGACCCCAGACATCTCAGAAGCTTGCAGCAGCACCACAAGTGTACATGCTATGAGAGCAGATGGCTTCCTTCCACCCTGTGGGCTATATATTTGCATCTGGTTTCCCATAAGAGCAACTACATCATCAGGCCCTCCCTGCCAAGCACCAAGGATGACCAGGCTCTGGAGCTGTACCTATTACCCTGGGCCCAGGACATGTTTCTCAGGGTGAGACCCAACGACCAGACCAACTCTATCATCTGTTCTTTGACCCAAAAGAACCTAGCATGAGCAGGCAATGTAGGTGCTGGGAATTGGTAACACCCAGACCCAGAGGATCTGTCCGCTGGCCTTCATGGTCACTGCGCGCACACGGATCTGTCCGCTGGCCTTCATGGTCACTGCGTGCACACACGAAGGTAAAACACTCATACACATAAACAAAAAACGCATCAGTCTTAAAAACAAAAACCTGAACAAACAGCATGTCTTTCATCCCCGAGAGCACCTCGGATTCCGTGTTTCAACAGCTTCCTGCCTCCCGGCACTCCTACAAAGCACTCTCTGTGCTCACCTCCACTTCCCTTGGCGGTGGCTGCTCCCAAGGCCAAGCCAAGCTGTGTTAGCCACATGGTGTACAGAGTGGCTTCCCTTGTGACGTGGGGCTTGCATTAAAGAAACACTCCCTCCATTTTCAAATTCCCTGAAAGGAAAGCAGATGTTTCGGGGAGTGGGGCGTGATTTATCCCCAGTTTCATCGTCTTTCTGGCCCCCTCCCCCCTTCACCCAGCTAATCAAAAACTCTCAAGACACGACCTGTGCCTTCCCTTTGGCTCTCCAACGAAGGCCAGCTTGTAGTGTTCTGACCCTTTCATTGAGCACCCTTGAATGCCCCACAGCACCAATGGTCATCCGAGGAGGACAGTGGTTTACTTCTTACTCAGGCCATTTGCCCCAGGCTCTAGGGGGGGCCTCCATGCAAGCCCTTCTGTAGAGGGAGTGATGGCTTTATTTCTTCAGAGTCTTGTCACTTTGTACCTTGGAGAGCTGGGGAGGTTATAATTATATATTGCAAACTGGAGCTGTTATTAAATCAAAGCACCACTGGAAACCTAAGAAACATGCTGTGACATCTCAGGACTCTTTTCCCCGCTGGGTCTGGTGCAGCTCCGAAAGGAAGCTGACCTTTTCCTTAGCCGGATTATAAATGTCAGATTCGCACGGCACCATCCTTCAATTACTGTCACCTTGAAAGGGGAAAGCACTGGAGGCCTCACACTTAAGTATTTTCAATCGCAGATATATTTCAGCACTCCATCTCCTCAGGAGAGGAGAGAAACACTGAGGGCTGGTGCAACCTCACCGGGGCCCCACGCCATGTGCAGTGACCCAGAACGTCAGCCACTTACAGCATGATTTGGGAATGGTTCAGAACCACCCATCCAATCGCCTCCCATCCCAGCCAGCTAAAGATTTGATTTTTCTTCAACTGCTATTTCCAGAAGCACTAAGGGACAAAGACGCCTCCGCTGTGTATCTCCTAAATGCAGATAATTGTAGATCGCTCTTTTTCCCTTTACAAAATCATGTTTTTATTGTCCGTCTTGAAATAACAGGAGAAGGAAAAAAGCTTCCTTTCTGGTCATGTTTCTAGCCCTCATTTAAAGTCTTCACTCAACAAGAAGGCAGAGAAGACTGAGTCCATTAAGTAGAGAAAAGCAATCCGACACTCAGGGTTGTCACCATCCCAGGATATTTATAGCATGTGTGCAACGAATTAGCATCTTCACGTGTTACAGTGTAATTTCTCCCTCTGTCTCCTAGAACCTGTGTTTACAGAAGTGATTTCCCCCTTCTTGCTTAATTAATGATATTATTATATTTTAGTTATGACAAAACGTTAACAATCAATATAACACCCTACTGTTGTTGTTGTCGATAGTGGTGGTGGTTGTAGAGCATTGTGTGGGGTGTGTGTGTGTGTGTGTGTGTGTGTGTGTGTGTGTGTTCAAGAACATCCTGGGTCTGATCTGAGCTGGAAAGTCCAGCCTATCTCAAAGAAGAGAGTTAGAAATTCCCTGGGCCTCTCCAGGATCCCTGGCTTCATCCTGACCAAGCTCTTCACCCAGCCAAGTGCATTCTTTCTACTTCTGGTTCAATGGTGCCTAATCCTACTGCCTTTCAGACCACCAGAGCCAATGGGCAGCTGATCTTGAGCCTCGTCAGCTGGTAGTTGCCTGTCTTACTCAGGCACAGGGCAGTACTCATTCAGGCCTTGGAAGTCCAGTGGCTCTGGTTCTTCTGCCCCAGTCCCAGAAAGTGGATCAGAGGCTATCTGGGGGTAAGGAGGTTTTACATGGGGAGTGGGGTGCCTTTCTCACCTCTCACAGGTTGACACAGTAACTGATCAGAGTCCAGTGGAAAAGAGATCAGAGAGAAGATGCAGAACGGACAGTGAGCCACACACTGCAAGTGAGCAGAGGGCAGGGCTGAGCCCATGTTTATACAGAACCTTTTTCCTGCTTGAGACCAGAACAGTTTCCCAGCTGGCTGGCTCTGTGTGTGTCTGCAGCCCCACTCCCAGACGCAGTCCCTAGCCATGCCTTGCATGGAGGCATTCAGAAATGGTCACCTTCCAACAAGCACATCAGCATGCTCTCTCAGCAGGTACACCTGGCATTGGTCATGAGTACGCCCTGTCCACAGGAGGCTAAGGGTGAGCTGGCTGATAGGTTTACCACAGCCTCCTCTACGACCTAGCTCAGGAGCCAGGTTTACCAGCAAAGCTGATCCATGCTGGTCCTTTGACTTCTGGTGTCTGGCTCCAGCTGGGACTCCGGCCTTAACTAGAGGCCACTTTGATCTCTACCCAGTTCCTGCTCTTTCTGGGTCCCAGTGCCCACTGGCTGTGTCTCTTCTCCTGCTCACTCTTCCCTTCTCTTCTGACTGCTCTTGCTGCCCAGGGAATCATCCTCTCAGACCTGAAAGCTTAGGTCGCCAGGTCACTTGGATTTCTCTCTGTCTCTCCTTCCTCATGGCTGCAAGAAAATCCATAAAAAGGCATCAGGAATCCAACTACATCTAAAAACTCCTTGCTCTCTGCCTCGGTCCTCTGCAGTGGCCACCCACACTCTGCCTTCTAAGACTGAGGTCTAAAAAAAAGACTGAGGTCTAGTATCTCACTCTGCACAAAAGCCCTTCGTGGCTCCCATCCCCCTCACCATCGGAGTCAAGGTTCTAAATGTGCTACAAACCCCAAATGTGCCCCCCAGGCCCCTCACGGCCCCCTCATAGCTCAGCAGGCCCCTTATCTTCTGACCAACCATATGTGCGGCCAGAGTCCCTCTGCAGAGGCTCGTCTCTGCCTGCTGAGATCTCACTCCTATGCTGTGTCAGGCTTTCCTTGACAAGCACTCAGCCCCATTCCCAACAGGCTCCACCCACCCACTATTTTATTTTTCTTCGAATTACATATCACCCTTTAGCATACTCCTTCCATTAGAATATAAACCAGGTAGGGTAGAAACCAAGTCAAGCTTCTATGTCTTCATGTCTATTTCATTTCTATGTCATTTTCCTGACAAGTTATGAAACTATTCAAAAGCAAAGGACATTGAAAAAAAAACAGTTGAGCAAAAAAATTCTCACAGATCCAGTAATATTTTGAAATCTCTGCTTTTATCTCCTAACAGTGCATCAGTGCTCCAAGCCATGTCCTTCCTTGATGCATTCAAAACAGTTGCAGACATCAGTGCATTGCTCTGATGAACACTCCACATGCGTGTGTTAGCCACCACTTCAGTGTTTACACCCAATTCCCTTTCTGCTCGGAAATAAGGCCAGTACTAAGGGGAACACACAAGTCTTAAGTGTGCCTTCAACAAGCTGTGACAGATCCAAACACCATGGAATGTAAATATTTACCAGGACGCAGAAGATGCCATTCCCTCCTAAAGCTGCCTCATGGCCCTTCAGTATCAGTTTGCAGAGAGTAGGGTCTCTGTTGGCTTCACTCAACTGCTTGCTTCCCTTGCGTTCCAGAAGGCGTCTGGCACCTAATGGGTGCTCAGGGACCACTTCCAGGATGAGAAAGACAATGACCTCCTGCAAGGAGACACTTCAGAGGAAGTGGACTTCCAGTCCGTAGGCCCAGGTATGGGAGGTGGACACCACTGGCTTCAGCTGAACTTACAAGGAAAAAAAATCTCCTAGCAATCTGAGTCAAACCAAATGGGACTGCAACCTCAAACCAGATATGTGAGAAGGATGCTTTCCAAGGAGACAGACCCCTTTCATTAGCTGCCCAACTCTGTTTAGTCAAAAACAACTTCCAGGTCAATGTTAGGCATTGGAAGACAGGGATGTCCCGTAGGTTTGGAACTGGGGGGGGTCAGCATACACCAGAATATCTAGGTGGTAGATAATGGGACTGGGGGTGTCCTCCAAATCCTCATTCACTTTGTAGACCCTGCTTCTGGGGGACTCTTCAGCATCCCAGGACCAAGAAAGAGGAGGATTTTTGTTGGTGGTGGTGGTGGGGGGGTTGTTTTTGTTTTTTGTTTTGTTTTTTCGAGACAGGGTTTCTCTGTGTAGCCTTGGTTGTCCTGGACTCGCTTTGTAGACCAGGCTGGCCTCGAACTCACAGCGATCCACCTGCCTCTGCCTCCCAAGTGCTGGGATTAAAGATGTGTGCCAGCACTGCCTGGCTTATCTCAGTGGTCTTTAGGCATGCATTCCTCTGTGTGTGTGTGTGTGTGTGTGTGTGTGTGTGTGTGTGTGTGTGTGTGTGTCTGTCTGTCTGTGCCCGTGTGTCTGTGTGTTTAAGGGAAAGAGTTAGTTAAGGGCCCACATTCAATTCAGTTATTTTTCTTAATTATGGTGAGCTCAGGACAAAAGAATACCACCATGTGTCTTCTGTCCATCAACAGCCTTCCACAGTGGCTACAGCAAAAGAGAGAGGAAATGGCCAGCTGACCAGCCCTAAGGCTCACTAGAAACCACACTCCACAGTCAGCCCCACGCTAAAGAGGAAAGCCATAAAGTAACCTTGCTAAAACAACACCCTATTAAAGTAATGCTTTTAACTTGAATTGTATTGATTTCTTAGTCTGTTGTTCTATAGTTTGCCCATGTGTTTTGCTTTTCTGGCTATCTGAGAGCTGTCAGAGGAAGGAGCTTACTCTCAGCACTCCTGGGGGTACAGATTTTATTAGCGCTAGCATAGAAAGTCCTCGGGAGGAAAGAATTCTTGAAAGTATTTTTATTTTAAAAGAGGGATGTATGGCTCTGGTTGGGAAAATGTTTTCTTTAATGTGAGGTGTCTTAGGACAAGGTCAGCAGCTCCCAGATCCCCCAGTGGGAGTGATTTCCCCAGGAAAACTCTGGCCGCGCTCTTCCTTCTTTTTAATGCTTCTGTTGTTGCTTGTTGCTTCGATCATTAGTTTGGTTTGGAGTTCTTGGGATCAAACCTGGGTCCTCGTGTGTGCTAGGTAAGTGCTCTACAGTGCTCACTAGAAACATGAGAGGACAAATGATGTGAAGCCACCACTGTGGGTCAATCATCCCAAGAACAGGAAAGATGGGGAATTTCATGGGATAAAGTCCATGCAGGAAATCTGCCCCCCAAAGCAGTCATCCCAGCCAGGCAGTCTCTTCTCTCGTTATCCGGTGGGAATGAACACAACCACATCAAAAGGGTTTTTTTCTTTTTCTCCCTCACAATACAGAGACGTGGTGGGAGACATCGTGTGGGGTGACTGAAGCTTGTGGCAGAGCTGACAGTTCCCAAGCAAGCAGCACAGGCTCACCTAGTTACCACTTGCCATGGTTTTACATTCTAATTGGTTCATAGGTCAGTGTGCAAGGCCAATAGGAAATCACACACAGACATAAACACACACACACACACACACACACACACACACACACACACACAAACGAGCAAACCACTTAGAGACAGAGCTGCAGCCCACCAAACTGGGAAAGTCATAACATACCATATGCAAATAAGCCATATCTCCAACTCTGGGTTTTGACTTTTCACACCCTTAAACAGAGAGGGCTTCGAACAAAAGCCTTAAGACTAACATTGGTCCTAACCCCCCGAGCTGTCAGACCTCGGGTCAAGTTCAGATTTCCCTAATCCAAGACCCAGAACAAACTTCAAAGTGTTCACCTCAGCCTCAGGTGTAGAAGACAGCCTCAGATTCATAAAGAGCTTCAGGGGCCCGAGTCCACTGTCACCTGCCACCGCAATTGCCAGGTGGTCCTTCTTGGCCCTTACTGGCCATGTGCACCTCAGCTTCTCAGAATGGGTCCTGGCAGAAGTTTGCCTGCCCAGCAGTGTCAGATCTCAGCTTAGGAAACCGATGTCCCTTGGGTAGATCTAGCCAATGGACAGGACATTCTCCACAGTTGTGTGGAGAGCGGGGACTGACTCTGACATGAACTCTGGTACCCCATGTTTGACCACCTCCCCTTGGTGGGGAGGCCTGATGGCACTCAATGAAAGAATAAGCAGGCTACCAAGATGAGACTTGATAGCCTATGACCATCTAGTGGGGGAGGAGGTCCCCCTCGGTCATAGACCTAGGGGAGGGGAATAGGGTGAAAGTGGGAGGGAGGAATAAGAGGATACAAGTAATGGGATAATAACTGAGTTGTAATCTGAATAAATTAATAAAATTAAAATTAAAAAAAAAAGAATCGGACGTCAGGGAAGACTCCTAGGAGCGAGCTAGCAGAGTGATGACATCAGACACTTGACTGTCTTTCCCTCCTCTGTGCATCCCAAACTGACTCTGTCAAACAAGAACTCCACGTGCCCCATTGTTAGCATATATGAACCCTAAAGACCAGACCTTAAGGCAGTGAGACCCACTCTGCCCTTGGGGCAAAAGAAGGCCAGGGTTGGGTGGAGCAGCCTCCTGCTCTCTTCCTTGTTTGCTTGTGGTACTCAGTCCTGCCTCCTACATTCCAACTGCGACAGTAGGGGGAGGAATCTTCAATTCAAACTGTAAACGCTGGTTTCTCTCTGCCTCTAACATTCTAGCCGAAAATGAACCATAATTTGAAACGCGCAGTAAAATGTAATCTTGGCTCTTTAGCACCGAGACTCCTTCATTTTAAAAGAAAACCAATGGCTGGGAGATTGGATTTTTGTTTTTGCCAATTATACTTTTTTTTTTTTCTTCAAAAGCCGCCTGCAGTACAAAAAAGAAAAAGAAGTGAAGCCGTCTATGCTCTGAAGATGAATCATGTTCAAAGCTGGCGTTAGAACCCCTGGTGTTCATAACTCCGGTCTTGAGACAAATGCACTAGTCATTACTGAGAGCACACGCGACAGGCTGGAGTTATGACTAGCGTTCGCTCACTGCAGTAAAGAATGTCCTCTATTAATGACAACAGCTGTCAGCTTAATAACCCCAGAAAACATGATTACATTCCTTCACACTTCCCAGAAACAGATGGAAGAATCGCAAGAAGGTCCAAGCATATGGGAAAGCATGTTGGATCCAGCAGCTCCAAAGAACAGCCAGCAATCCCGTTTTCACTGGGTCACTCTGGCCACCATTACCTGTGGATGCCCAACAAGGAGGCAGGTGTCCTTTTGGCCTTCTGGAAACATGGTGGGAGTGCGGGGGAAACAGCCCTCAGTATGCCAAACTAGACAGCCAAAATGGCTGCCTGGATTGTCAGGTTCAAGTGAAGGCTGAGGGCAGTATAGACAGGCCAGGCCTTTGTTTTTGTTTGTTTTTGTCAGCTTAACAGAAGCCAAGGTCACTTGAGAAGAGAGAATTCCAATTAAGAAAATACTTCCATTAGACTGGCCCATAGGTAGACCTGTAGGACATTTCCCTGATTGATGACTGATGTGAGAGGGCCCAGACCGCTGGAATGGTGCCAGCCCTAGGTAGACGGTCCCTGGCGGTGTAAGAAGCCATGCTGAGCAAGCCAATAAGCAGCAGCCGTCCATGGCCTCCACTTCAGGTCTTTGCCTCCAGGTTCTTGCCCCAATTTCCCTTCACAGTGAACTGCAGCACATGTATTGTACGTCAAAAAACCTCCCCTCCCCACTCACATTGCTTGTGATTATGGTGTTTTATCACAGCAATATAAAGTAAAGCAAGACAGGAATCTTTTGGGTTTTGTTTTTTTTTTCATTGTTCCTAATTGACACACAGTCAAATTTTAGCACACCCATCATTGCTGTTTCATTGTTGTGAAATATTCAAGATAATTTCCAGCCATCTTGAAATATTCAATACAGCATTAATCCATTGAATTGCTGTGTGTGTGTGTGTGTGTGTGTGTGTGTGTGTGTGTGTGTGTGTGTGAGTTACAGGTAATTGACAATCTTGGACGTCATCTTTAAGAAAACTGTCTGCCTCCTCATCAGCCTGGAGTGCACCAATTAGCCGAGGCTGGCTGGCTGTTGGCCCTCAGGGTCCTGCCTGTCACCGCCTTTACAGAGCTGTGGTTACAGTCACATGTCACCATGCCTGGCGTTCTCATGTGGGACCTGGGGATAGATTCAGGTACTGATATTTATAAGATAATGACCTTATTTAAGAAGCCATCTTCCCAGCCCTTAATTGGCAAGATTTAACAAGGCCTAAGAGCTCTGTGTTGCGTAGACTCCTCCTCTGTTGTACACAACAATGGAAATCTAAAGGAACGATCTCTCTTGACACCAATTTTACATGCATTCCTGTTTGTCTACAGCACTTGTCTCTGTAATGAAAACAAGGTCATATACAATGGGCAGAGGAAAGAAAGACATCACAGAGCCCAGAGGACCACTGTCATTTTTCCTGGAGTCTGTGTTCTAAGCAATCCAAAATGCTGTAAATTGTGAGTCAGGACCTCATAGGGGGATTCAAAAATGAATGGGGGTGAGCATTAAAAACCTGTCAACAGTAAAATTTTTTAAAAAATTCTGAACACACAATAAGCAAAAAATCAAGTCAAAAACAACCGCAATACTTGCACCATTGTATGTGCAGCTTCACCACAGGCTTGGTTCCAAACACCCAACACGCACTGGGCCATGCTTTGCAACCCCAGCATACCTCCTGAAACACCTTGCCTTGGATTTGAGTCTGCCATGAGTTATGAATTAGTATTTTCACTGTACATCCCCCCTTTTGCCCTTAAAAACACATGATAGTCTAATTACAAAGGGGAAAACGGCTTTTAAAGTATTTCCCTACTGCTATTCCTTAACATGTAAATATCAAATTAATATATTTTAGGATTGTACTATGTTAAACAAACAAACTGATTAGTTTGTCCATTTTCTTTTATCTTTTATAAGAGGAAAAATTGTACGTATACCAAAGAAGTATTTTAAAAATATACTTCTTCGTGATTTATTACTCTAGTAAATGTTTGGGTTTGTACCTAGATACCCAGGGTCACATAAAAATGTGTCTAGCAGAGTCCAGCGAGATGTATCAGCAGGCAAAGACACTTTCTGCCAGGGATGACAACTTGAATTCAAGCCCCAGGACACACAGGGTAGAAGGAGAGATCCAACTCCTGAGAGCTGTCCTCGGACCTCCGCATGCACACCACCATGTACACTAAATAAATAAAAATACATGTAATTATAAAAATTAATTTCTATAGAAAAAAAAAGGGTCATGAGGAGAAAAAAAATTTTAGGAAGTTTCACTTTAAGCCACCAGGTAGCAACTGCTGGATTTGAAGCTCACCACTGACTGCCTCCTCAGCATGATGTGCTCTCTGTGGCTCAGCTTCTTGTTCTGCCTCAAAAGCTCCTGTTGCGGACTGCACACCACCCTGGAGCACTTCCCCTCTTTTTTCTGCACCATCTTCCTGAAGGACGTTTCTCATCATGAGCATTTCCTTGTACCTTCCTAGTATGCAGCCCGCAAATAGAAAAGCCCAATATTTAGTGGTATCGTTACTTGATTTATTGTGAATGTAATTAATTTTTAAATAGCATTTTTATTAGGATTGTTATTTTTTTATTCGTGCCATGGTCATGATGTAACATAAATTTGGAGTGATCTGCCACAAACCTATTTTCCCATAAGCTGTGTTATTTGTATTGCATGGTTTTTCAAAACACAATATTTCTAACTTTTATATGACAGATACACATACACTTCACATTATTGTAGAATACATTTCTTTGATTATCAAAAACCTAAAAATGAGCCAACAAATCCATTTATAGAAATACATACACAGGGGAAAAAATCAAATGTAATCAGCAAAAATAATATCCACAGAGATATTTAACAAAGTCTTATTTATAAAGCTGGAATAACTGGAAAAAATCCAAATGTATAATACAGTTTAATGCCTAATATTCCACACAAAGAATCTATGAGCCATTAAAAATAATCTTTTCAAAAATATTTCCAAAGATACTTGGAGCAATAAAAATTATGTAGTAGATTATTAATTATTAAAAGACTAATCTTTTTAAAACTATGTCACAGAATATTATCCAAATTTTATAATACAAAGCACTGAATTACATTTTTTTTCCTATTTTACCTACAACAAATATTTAACTACCCACAGGAAAATATAAATAACAGATTAAATACTGGTAGATGGGCTTGTGCTTTCTGTGTTTTTCTATGATGAATTTCAATTATCTTACATCATAAATAAAAGAAAAACAAGAATTATTTTTAAGATATTAAATAATAAATGGATGTTTTAACAAACAGGAAGGCAGATAGGCACGGCAGTACAGCTACAAGCTCAATCCTCAGGGGGCTGAGGCAGAAGGATCACGCGTTTGAGGCTAGCCTGGGCTACATAAACAGAAAGAAGGGAAGAAAGGGAAGGAAGGAATGGAGATGAGACAGAAGAGAGGGAAGGTGGAAAGGGAAGGTGGGAGAAAAGGCCAGAAATAAGGGGAGAGAAGAATTGGGGGAGACCCTCACCCCTCTAAATGTGCACTCACTGAGCTCCTACATACCCTTGGATCAAGCCCTGCAAGCCCTTCAGTGATGTTGCATCTTGGGACTCGGGTGCAGCTCAAGAGTCAGTATCTTACCCAAGGATACAGGTGATCAAACGAGTCCCACGTCAGAGCCTTTGGAGCGGTACGTTCCTGTCACCTACCCAGCATTTCCCTCTAGTTTTAGTAGGAAGTTGGAGGTCCAAGCAAGTAGAGCTACAACCCTCAAAATTAGCATTAACTGCTGAGAAGAAGGCCCTGGGTGTAAACAGGTCTTGGAACAGACGGATGGACCATCTCCACCTGTGCCCTGTGCAGAAATGGCACCATGATCCAGTCACTGCACAGTGTTCCCACATGCACGCCTTGGCACTGCAAAGCTGCCATCCATCCCTGACAGGGAAGGAGTTGGCGATGGTTTTAATAAATTAAGCTATAAAGAATGACACAGTGGCTTGTTTGCAA